>NW_027361898.1:28670000-28986357 GCF_039654945.1 Dendrobates tinctorius
GACAGTTAGAGTGATCAATGAGTGGAACAAGCTGCCACGAGAAGTGGTGAGTTCTCCTTCAATGGAAGTCTTCAAACAGAGGCTGGATAGACATCTGACTGGGATGATTTAGCGAATCCTGCTTTGAGCAGGGGGTTGGACCAGATGTCCCAGGAGGTCCCTTCCAACTCTACGATTCTATGATTCTAGGGTAAAGAAAGAAAGAACAGAGAGAAGGAAAGAAAGAAAGAAAGAAAGAAAGAAAGAAAAAGAACAGAGAGCGAGAAAGAAAGAAAAAGAAAGAGGGGAAGAAAGAACAGAGAGAGAAAGAAAGAACAGAGAGAAAGAAAGAACAGAGAGAAAGAAAGAAAAAAAAGAAAGATTAGAGAGAGAAAGAAAGAACAGACAGAGAAAGAAAGATTAGACAGGGAAAGAAAGAAAGAACAGAGAGAGAAAGATTCTATAATGTACTATAGCAGCCTGGCTCCCATTGTAGTGCCCACCTGAGCCTCCCGATGCAGAACATATCATGATCCACTCACATGGCCACCATCCCTGATTCCAAGATGATCCTGCTGTCCGCACTGTCGGAGGAGGGCACGGTGATGGATCTGAAGCATTCCCTGAAGTGCCTCCATGGTTCCCTCACAATCTCCTCCCGAAATTACCTCATTTCCGGTCAGCTTCCTGCATATCAATTCCGGTAGAACTTCACGTGCGAGTTTTAAAGTGCTCCTCGGGGCTCCACCGTGTACTCCTGTGTCCACAGGAAAAGTAAGCTCCCAGCCAGGACAGCGGGACAGACTCTCAAAATCGGGACTGTCCCACTGGATCCGGGACGGTTGGGAGGTATGAATGCTCCCCATCATACGTACATGCACGGCTCCACACACCTCATACACACACAATTCCACTTTGTATTCCTTGTACACACACGGCTCCGCTCCGTACACCTCACACACATGGCTCCACTCCGTAAACCTCGCACACACGGCTCTGCTCCACTCTGTACACCCACAGCTCAGCTCCGTACACTTCAAACACATAGGGCTCCTTTTCGTACACCACGTGCACACGCGGCTCCGATCCGTACACACACATGGCTCTGTACACTTCATACACACAAGGCTCCGCTCCGTACACCAAGTGCACACATGGCTCTGCTCCGTACACTTGTACACACACAGCTCCGCTCCACACACCCCATACACACACGGCTTCGCTCCGTACACTTCGTACACACACTGCTCTGCTGCATACACCATGTACACACACAAAGATTTCGTTCTCTAGCTCATCCAGTCTGTGCTCCCTTTCTCTCTCAGAGCCACAGTCACCCCTAGAGTCTGAGTCACGCCGATCATCCGAGTCAACCCTCCAGTTACCCTCTGACCGTGTGTCCACTCCAGTCACCTCATCTCCCAGCCCACCATCTGTCTTGTCACGAGACGTCAGGTCCGTCAGTTGGGCAGATGTACTTCTTTTCCCGGTCAGTTCTACCTCTGACCTGTCCACGTCAGGAGCCGTCACTGTCTCAGTGTCTGATGACCCCACAGTCGAAACGTCTCCATCGTCCGACCCTACGTCATCAAACAAAACAAAGTCCCGGCCCCTCTCCAAGGCATAGACTAAGTCCCGTGGTATCCCGCCCCCTTGGTAGACACCACCTATGGTCCCATCAAACATTACTCGGTCTACTGCATAGTTCACCGTGACCCCATGTTTACAGCGAACCCTGGCGGTTTTCTTGGTCAGAGATAAAACGAGAGGAGTTCTTGTCAGAGTCACCTGACTCTCTGAGTCCAGTCTACCAGAGACTCCTTCCCGGTGCAGCATCACGGTACACACCTGTGGTCCGTCATTATCCAGAAAATACATGCTGCACTCCTTAAAACTCATACAGACACACTGCGGTTCCCCAGACATACCCACTGAGGCAACCAGTGATGCCATTTCCTGAACCACCCCAATTTGGGTCACTGCCCCCTCCTGGGACTCTACCCCTTTTTGGTTTACCACCCAAGTTTGGGTCACCGCCCCCCTCTGGGACTTCACTTCTTTTTGGGTTACCACCCCCTTCTGGTACTCCACCCCCTTTTTGGCTACCATCCCGATTTGGGCCACCGCCCACCTTCGGGATTTCCCCATGTCTGTTATACCGGTCTTCTCAGACCACAGTTCACACAACACAGTTTATGTCTTTTAATGATACCACACAAGTCCTTGCTGGCACCACCACAGCGCCTGCTGTCACCGATCACCGACACCACCGGCTGCTGTTCACACACAGCGGCTAGTGTCCTCTTCGTAACCCCGCCGAGTTACAGGAAGCTGCTTGTCCCCTTCGTAACCCCGCCGAGTTACCGGAAGCCGCTTGTCACCTTCTTGACTCCCATTGAGCCACCGCAGGCTGAGTTGAGAAAAGAAAAAAACACCACAAAAACTCACGTGTCCTTTCTGTGTGCTATTCTGGACGCTCCGTCTCCGCCTGAGACCGTCCAACACACAGGGCGCACCCGGTGCTGTTCAGGGAGCGGCCCCAGGGTTTCCCAACACACCAGCCTCACCAGGTCCAGGGGCTCAGCGGGTGCTATTCAGGACATCCGTCTCCGCCTGAGACTGCTCAACACTCACGCCACACCAGGTCCAAGGTCATACCACATGCTCCAGGGAGTCAATTCTTCTCCTAGAATCTCCCAACACTGACCCTCCAGGACCTTGCTCACTGAGCTGTTATGAATGGGTCACCGAGGAGGAAAAAAACTAAACATGCTAAGCCCAGAAAAACCAGAGAGGTTGGTAACTATGCAGATTGCAGATCCCTGATCTTAACCACACAACTAGCAGCAGCCGTGGAACATACCTATGATGAACCTAGACGCCTCGTCACGGCCGGAGGACTAAATAAGCCTAAAGCAAGAAAAGGGGAAAACTAACTGCGCCAGAACAGACCCCAAAGGAATAGACAGCCCCCACACATGTATTGATGGTGAAACAAGATGAAAACACAAACACAGGCAGGAAAATAGGCTGAGCAAATGATGGGGCCCAAACTAACTAGAAAGGAGAGGAAAGGAAAGACACTGTCTGCAATCTGCCCAAAACCCTACAAAATAATGTCCAACACTTCGGATTACAAAATTAACCCTGAAGTCACTAGACTTCTCCCACTATATCAGCACTCTGAAATATTCTGAGACAGAGCAAAAAGAGGCCAATCTAATAAGGGACAAAAAGCAAATTGGCAAATACAGATAAATAAGAGTGGAAATTCAGCACAGCCCCAGCCAGGGCTGGCTGACCACACAAAAAACTGAATAGAACAACAAAATCAAGTGTGAACATTAGCAGAGAAACTTAGCTTGAGCTGACTGGAACAGAGCTGAGAACAAAGACCTGACAAGCAGAAGGAATCACCAGCACCAGAGTAGGGCATCGGCTGTCTTAAACCCAATCTGAGATTCCTGAGGTCCAATCGTCATCCTCATTATCAGGTGGCAGATCTCTACTGATTAAATCAGCTTCACTACCTCCTGTTACCACCAGAGGGAGCCTGGAAGGAGAACTCACAACTGGTAGACCAGAAAATGAACTCACAACACTGAGCCCTCCAGGTACACCATCTTACTCACTGACCCAGGTCAGTACCACACGAACACCTGTCCGTTACCTGTGTCGGCCCCACAGGTCCTCGGATACCTCTTCTCCACAGAGGCGTCCTATCAATCACCAGTCTCTTTCTCACTGACCCCGGTCAGTACAACACGGTTTTCACGACCGTCACCTGCTGGCCGCGCAGGTTCTCGGCCCCCTCTACCGCAGAGGTATCCTATTAGTCTCTTTCTCATGGGGAAATGGCCGCACTGGGGTCTCCGATCTGGACAGTGCCTTACTCGCTAGGCCGCCCCACGGTTCCAGAACCACAGCCGGGCAGTGGCTACCCCAACCGTCAGCCCTCCTGGCTCAGCGTTGCGGTTAGCAACTGACTTTGCAGTCCTTTTCTGTTGCTCCCAGCAACAAGGCTACAATACTGCCTGCATTCTCCACCAATTGTGAGGTAGCGCTGTCATTTAAGTAGGGGATCACTCGCTTGGCAGCCACAAAATCAGATCCGGCACAGGTTTTCCATAAACTCAGAACGGTCCATGCGGTTTATTAAACATCATAAACCATGACCAGCAATATATAAACGGCATAGCGTCCATGACAGAGCTTCACTCTGTTAGCAATGTCCAATACGCAGGCATTTCAGCCTCACAGTTATATCTCACCCCGTCAGAGTTCTCTCATGGCTGCTTCTCATACTGCAGACATTCATTCCCTCCAGGGAACTCTCAGGCACTTGCAGCCATTAAACACAGCGTCCACACGTGCTGCCAGGCAGGAAGCCCCATCTCGGCGGGACCTTCCACACTGGACCAACCAGGACCCAGCATTCACCCCCATGTGACCTACCCTGGCCACATTATATGGTCCATAGCCACACCCACCAGGTCACATGACTCTGACCTCATCACAGGTCCTTCAAGCCTTTACACACTCTTTACAATAGTGCTTTAAACACACACCCTGGGTGGGTTTGTAGGTAACCAGGCCCACCCATCTCTCTAGTTACCTGGAGACCTTTTCCATTACACATTGAAACAACACCTCAGCAGTATCACTGCTGATCAACACGTAAGTCTCCATCCCAAAGCCACCCACTTTGAGATACAAAACGGCCATTCAGTATTCTGCCATTCATCCTTTCTCCTGGGACATCCACACAGCGCCCCCTAGGGGACTCAGTGGTTACTACACCACTATATATACACACATATGCTAGATGGAGGCCCGATGCTATTGCATTGGGAGAGCAGTAATGTCACGATGGGGGCAGGCTTTGCAGCGTTGAGAATCTCTCCCCCCATGTGCTCACCCACCTATCCACTCTCTTTCCCTTTCCCCATGTGCTGACTTCTCCTGTCTGTGCTCTCTTCTTTGACCTGTCTACCTCATGTGCTATTCCCCTTGTCTGCAGTCTCTCTCCTTCCTGTGATGTGTTCTCCCCTCATGTGCTGTCCCGGCATATAGTGTGTGTGAGGTGCGTACAGCGTGTACAGTGTGTGTGTGTGTGTGTCTGTGGTGCGTACGATGTATACGATGTGTGTGTGTGGTGCGACGGTGTTCCGCTGGCGGTACCGTGCAAGAGGCTGGTACCACCAGCAGATTCCATATTAAGACACCCAAGCGGCTGGTGAACTTCCACCGCTTGGAATTCTGGGATTCGGACACATCTGGATGGAACAGGATGTGAAGACATTACAAAGTAACTATATTTTAATATAGATATATATATGGACAAAAATGATGTTACACATGAAAATAATGTGACAAAAGGGACATGATAAATCAAGGTGTGTCCACTAACTAGCATCACAGGTGTCTACAATTTTGGAGTCAGTGAGTGGGCCTGTATAGAGAGCTACAGATACTCACTGTGCTGTTTGGTGACATGGTGCGTATAACACTCAACATGGACCAAAGGAAGCGAAGGAAAGAGTTGTCTCAGGAGATTAGAAAGAAAATTATAGACAAACAAGGTAAAAGTTATAAGACCATCTCCAAGCACCATGGACGTGGCCGCAGGAGGAAAATTGATGACAAATCAAAGAGATGGATAATATGAACGGTAACAAAAGAGCCCAGAAAAACTTTTAAACAGATTAAAGGTGAATTTCAAGCTCAAGGAACATCAGTGTCAGATTGCACCATCCGTCATTATATGAACCAAAGTGGACTTCATGGGAAATGACCAAGGAGGACACCATTGTTGAAAAAAAATAATAAAAAAGCCATACTGGAATTTGCCAAACTACATGTTGACAAGCCACAAAGCTTCTGGGAGAATGTGCTATGGACAAATGAGACAAAAATGGAACTTTTTGGCAAGTGTGGAGATCCACCATATGAGTGGACGGGGATTTACTCGCTTGGCCAGTCTTTGAGGCATAAGCTAGGACACTCAGGGTTAAACAGTTCATTCAGTTTATTTAAACTGCAGCATAATCCACTCTTCATGAACTTAATAGTAGAGTTGAGCGACTTTTGTTTTTTTAGGGTCGCGTTTCGTTTCGTGAAACCCGACTTTTCCAAAAGTCGGGTCGAGCAAGATCGTCCGATTATAGGGAAAAGTCGGGGTCGTCCCGAAACACGAAACCCAATGTAAGTCAATGGGGAATAAAAGTCGGCAGTGAGAGGAGGACAGGAAACACACCTACAGTGCCCATTTGAATGCCAAAAGCATCAATTCTTCTTACTTAAGCTTGTCAACCTTAATTAACTTCATAATACAAGTTACGCACTGAAAAATGGGGGTTATTTGGCTAAAGTTGTGGGGGGGGGGGGCTGGCTGCAGGTTTTCATGTGCCCTGGGCGAAAGAGCGCCCCTTTAACACATACCACAACTCATCATGCTCCGATACGGCAGATAAATAGCGGTATAGTACAATGAAAAATACCTCTCTTTTTACATCTCATGACGAGGCCCATCTATTTCTCCATACAGAATCATTGGTCCCATATAATGTTTGAAACAGTATATGATGAGCTCCACATAATGCTACAGTATATGTTGGTCCCCATGGATGAAGCTCCACTGTCTTATGGGCCCAAATAATGCTCCAAACATAATGGGCCCCATTTCTAATGCTCTAGTGTATAATGGGCCCTGTAAATGCTGCTCCAGTGTCTGATGTCCACCTTTGGAATGTTCCAGTGTATGGTGGGCCCCATCTATCATTCTCCAGAGTATAGTGCTCCCCAAAAATTGCTGTCCCAACATTGAAAACAATCAAATAAGTCTCCTCGCTAGGGAATCCCTGTACTTGTCTGGACAGGTGCTGTAGCTTGCTTAACAGCTCACCAGCCGTTCTCACGCCCAGTATGGATTGCACGTGATTGCACAAAGGTTAGAAAGGGTACCGTATCCCTGGATAACATGTATGGATAGCGTACACATTCAAAATATATGTCTAAGGAGGCAGGCTCAGACGGTGTCAGGCCCAGTATGGATTGCACGTGATTGCACAAAGGTTAGAAAGGGTACCGTATCCATGGATAACATGTATGGATAGCGTACACATTCAAAATATATGTCTATACAGCATGAGGCAGGCTTAGACGGTGTTAGGCCCAGTATGGATTGCACGTGATTGCACAAAGGTTAGAAAGGGTACCGTATCCCCGGATAACATGTATGGATAGCGTACACATTCAAAATATATGTCTATACAGCATGAGGCAGGCTCAGACGGTGTTAGGCCCAGTATGGATTGCACGTGATTGCACAAAGGTTAGAAAGGGTACCGTATCCCCGGATAACATGTATGGATAGCGTACACATTCAAAATATATGTCTATACAGCATGAGGCAGGCTCAGACGGTGTTAGGCCCAGTATGGATTGCACGTGATTGCACAAAGGTTAGAAAGGGTACCGTATCCCTGGATAACATGTATGGATAGCGTACACATTCAAAATATATGTCTATACAGCATGAGGCAGGCTCAGAAGGTGTTAGGCCCAGTATGGATTGCACGTGATTGCACAAAGGTTAGAAAGGGTACCGTATCCCTGGATAACATGTATGGATAGCGTACACATTCAAAATATATGTCTCAGGAGGCAGGCTCAGACGGTGTCAGGCCCAGTATGGATTGCACGTGATTGCACAAAGGTTAGAAAGGGTACCGTATCCCTGGATAACATGTATGGATAGCGTACACATTCAAAATATATGTCTATACAGCATGAGGCAGGCTCAGACGGTGTTAGGCCCAGTATGGATTGCACGTGATTGCACAAAGGTTAGAAAGGGTACCGTATCCCCGGATAACATGTATGGATAGCGTACACATTCAAAATATATGTCTATACAGCATGAGGCAGGCTCAGACGGTGTTAGGCCCAGTATAGATTGCACGTGATTGCACAAAGGTTAGAAAGGGTACCGTATCCCTGGATAACATGTATGGATAGCGTACACATTCAAAATATATGTCTATACAGCATGAGGCAGGCTCAGACGGTGTTAGGCCCAGTATGGATTGCACGTGATTGCACAAAGGATAGAAAGGGTACCGTATCCCCAGAAAACATGTATGGATAGCGTACACATTCAAAATATATGTCTATACAGCATGAGGCAGGCTCAGACGGTGTTAGGCCCAGTATGGATTGCACATGATTGCACAAAGGTTAGAAAGGGTACCGTATCCCCGGATAACATGTATGGATAGCGTACACATTCAAAATAAATGTCTATACAGCATGATGCAGGCTCAGACGGTGTTAGGCCCAGTATGGATTGCACGTGATTGCACAAAGGTTAGAAAGGGTACCGTATCCCTGGATAACATGTATGGATAGCGTTCACATTCAAAATATATGTCTATACAGCATGATGCAGGCTCAGACGGTGTTAGGCCCAGTATGGATTGCACGTGATTGCACAAAGGTTAGAAAGGGTACCGTATCCCCGGATAACATGTATGGATAGCGTACACATTCAAAATATATGTCTATACAGCATGAGGCAGGCTCAGACGGTGTTAGGCCCAGTATGGATTGCACGTGATTGCACAAAGGTTAGAAAGGGTACCGTATCCCTGGATAACATGTATGGATAGCGTACACATTCAAAATATATGTCTATACAGCATGAGGCAGGCTCAGACGGTGTTAGGCCCAGTATGGATTGCACGTGATTGCACAAAGGTTAGAAAGGGTACCGTATCCCTGGATAACATGTATGGATAGCGTACACATTCAAAATATATGTCTATACAGCATGAGGCAGGCTCAGACGGTGTTAGGCCCAGTATGGATTGCACGTGATTGCACAAAGGTTAGAAAGGGTACCGTATCCCCGGATAACATGTATGGATAGCGTACACATTCAAAATATATGTCTATATAGCATGAGGCAGGCTCAGACGGTGTTAGGCCCAGTATGGATTGCACGTGATTGCACAAAGGTTAGAAAGGGTACCGTATCCCTGGATAACATGTATGGATAGCGTACACATTCAAAATATATGTCTATACAGCATGAGGCAGGCTCAGACGGTGTTAGGCCCAGTATGGATTGCACAAAGGTTAGAAAGGGTACCGTATCCCCGGATAACATGTATGGATAGCGTACACATTCAAAATATATGTCTATACAGCATGAGGCAGGCTTAGACGGTGTTAGGCCCAGTATGGATTGCACGTGATTGCACAAAGGTTAGAAAGGGTACCGTATCCCTGGATAACATGTATGGATAGCGTACACATTCAAAATATATGTCTATACAGCATGAGGCAGGCTCAGACGGTGTTAGGCCCAGTATGGATTGCACGTGATTGCACAAAGGTTAGAAAGGGTACCGTATCCCTGGATAACATGTATGGATAGCGTACACATTCAAAATATATGTCTATACAGCATGAGGCAGGCTCAGATGGTGTTAGGCCCAGTATGGATTGCACGTGATTGCACAAAGGTTAGAAAGGGTACCGTATCCCTGGATAACATGTATGGATAGCGTACACATTCAAAATATATGTCTATACAGCATGAGGCAGGCTCAGACGGTGTTAGGCCCAGTATGGATTGCACGTGATTGCACAAAGGTTAGAAAGGGTACCGTATCCCCGGAAAACATGTATGGATAGCGTACACATTCAAAATATATGTCTATACAGCATGAGGCAGGCTCAGACGGTGTTAGGCCCAGTATGGATTGCACGTGATTGCACAAAGGTTAGAAAGGGTACCGTATCCCCGGATAACATGTATGGATAGCGTACACATTCAAAATATATGTCTATACAGCATGAGGCAGGCTCAGACGGTGTTAGGCCCAGTATGGATTGCACGTGATTGCACAAAGGTTAGAAAGGGTACCGTATCCCTGGATAACATGTATGGATAGCGTACACATTCAAAATATATGTCTATACAGCATGAGGCAGGCTCAGACGGTGTTAGGCCCAGTATGGATTGCACGTGATTGCACAAAGGTTAGAAAGGGTACCGTATCCCCGGATAACATGTATGGATAGCGTACACATTCAAAATATATGTCTATACAGCATGAGGCAGGCTCAGACGGTGTTAGGCCCAGTATGGATTGCAGGTGATTGCACAAAGGTTAGAAAGGGTACCGTATCCCTGGATAACATGTATGGATAGCGTACACATTCAAAATATATGTCTATACAGCATGAGGCAGGCTCAGACGGTGTTAGGCCCAGTATGGATTGCACGTGATTGCACAAAGGATAGAAAGGGTACCGTATCCCCGGAAAACATGTATGGATAGCGTACACATTCAAAATATATGTCTATACAGCATGAGGCAGGCTCAGACGGTGTTAGGCCCAGTATGGATTGCACATGATTGCACAAAGGTTAGAAAGGGTACCGTATCCCCGGATAACATGTATGGATAGCGTACACATTCAAAATAAATGTCTATACAGCATGATGCAGGCTCAGACGGTGTTAGGCCCAGTATGGATTGCACGTGATTGCACAATGGTTAGAAAGGGTACCGTATCCCTGGATAACATGTATGGATAGCGTTCACATTCAAAATATATGTCTATACAGCATGATGCAGGCTCAGACGGTGTTAGGCCCAGTATGGATTGCACGTGATTGCACAAAGGTTAGAAAGGGTACCGTATCCCCGGATAACATGTATGGATAGCGTACACATTCAAAATATATGTCTATACAGCATGAGGCAGGCTCAGACGGTGTTAGGCCCAGTATGGATTGCACGTGATTGCACAAAGGTTAGAAAGGGTACCGTATCCCTGGATAACATGTATGGATAGCGTACACATTCAAAATATATGTCTATACAGCATGAGGCAGGCTCAGACGGTGTTAGGCCCAGTATGGATTGCACGTGATTGCACAAAGGTTAGAAAGGGTACCGTATCCCTGGATAACATGTATGGATAGCGTACACATTCAAAATATATGTCTATACAGCATGAGGCAGGCTCAGACGGTGTTAGGCCCAGTATGGATTGCACGTGATTGCACAAAGGTTAGAAAGGGTACCGTATCCCCGGATAACATGTATGGATAGCGTACACATTCAAAATATATGTCTATATAGCATGAGGCAGGCTCAGACGGTGTTAGGCCCAGTATGGATTGCACGTGATTGCACAAAGGTTAGAAAGGGTACCGTATCCCTGGATAACATGTATGGATAGCGTACACATTCAAAATATATGTCTATACAGCATGAGGCAGGCTCAGACGGTGTTA
The DNA here is from genome assembly GCF_039654945.1 of Dendrobates tinctorius. Taxonomy (NCBI): domain Eukaryota; kingdom Metazoa; phylum Chordata; class Amphibia; order Anura; family Dendrobatidae; genus Dendrobates; species Dendrobates tinctorius. The sequence continues at coordinate 28,681,294 of NW_027361898.1, forward strand.
GGCCCAGTATGGATTGCACGTGATTGCACAAAGGTTAGAAAGGGTACCGTATCCCCGGATAACATGTATGGATAGCGTACACATTCAAAATATATGTCTATACAGCATGAGGCAGGCTTAGACGGTGTTAGGCCCAGTATGGATTGCACGTGATTGCACAAAGGTTAGAAAGGGTACCGTATCCCTGGATAACATGTATGGATAGCGTACACATTCAAAATATATGTCTATACAGCATGAGGCAGGCTCAGACGGTGTTAGGCCCAGTATGGATTGCACGTGATTGCACAAAGGTTAGAAAGGGTACCGTATCCCTGGATAACATGTATGGATAGCGTACACATTCAAAATATATGTCTATACAGCATGAGGCAGGCTCAGATGGTGTTAGGCCCAGTATGGATTGCACGTGATTGCACAAAGGTTAGAAAGGGTACCGTATCCCTGGATAACATGTATGGATAGCGTACACATTCAAAATATATGTCTATACAGCATGAGGCAGGCTCAGACGGTGTTAGGCCCAGTATGGATTGCACGTGATTGCACAAAGGTTAGAAAGGGTACCGTATCCCCGGAAAACATGTATGGATAGCGTACACATTCAAAATATATGTCTATACAGCATGAGGCAGGCTCAGACGGTGTTAGGCCCAGTATGGATTGCACGTGATTGCACAAAGGTTAGAAAGGGTACCGTATCCCCGGATAACATGTATGGATAGCGTACACATTCAAAATATATGTCTATACAGCATGAGGCAGGCTCAGACGGTGTTAGGCCCAGTATGGATTGCATGTGATTGCACAAAGGTTAGAAAGGGTACCGTATCCCTGGATAACATGTATGGATAGCGTACACATTCAAAATATATGTCTATACAGCATGAGGCAGGCTCAGACGGTGTTAGGCCCAGTATGGATTGCACGTGATTGCACAAAGGTTAGAAAGGGTACCGTATCCCCGGATAACATGTATGGATAGCGTACACATTCAAAATATATGTCTATACAGCATGAGGCAGGCTCAGACGGTGTTAGGCCCAGTATGGATTGCACGTGATTGCACAAAGGTTAGAAAGGGTACCGTATCCCTGGATAACATGTATGGATAGCGTACACATTCAAAATATATGTCTATACAGCATGAGGCAGGCTCAGACGGTGTTAGGCCCAGTATGGATTGCACGTGATTGCACAAAGGTTAGAAAGGGTACCGTATCCCTGGATAACATGTATGGATAGCGTACACATTCAAAATATATGTCTATACAGCATGAGGCAGGCTCAGACGGTGTTAGGCCCAGTATGGATTGCACGTGATTGCACAAAGGTTAGAAAGGGTACCGTATCCCCGGATAACATGTATGGATAGCGTACACATTCAAAATATATGTCTATACAGCATGAGGCAGGCTCAGACGGTGTTAGGCCCAGTATGGATTGCACGTGATTGCACAAAGGTTAGAAAGGGTACCGTATCCCTGGATAACATGTATGGATAGCGTACACATTCAAAATATAAGTCTATACAGCATGAGGCAGGCTCAGACGGTGTTAGGCCCAGTATGGATTGCACGTGATTGCACAAAGGTTAGAAAGGGTACCGTATCCCTGGATAACATGTATGGATAGCGTACACATTCAAAATATATGTCTATACAGCATGAGGCAGGCTCAGACGGTGTTAGGCCCAGTATGGATTGCACGTGATTGCACAAAGGTTAGAAAGGGTACCGTATCCCTGGATAACATGTATGGATAGCGTACACATTCAAAATATATGTCTATACAGCATGAGGCAGGCTCAGACGGTGTTAGGCCCAGTATGGATTGCACGTGATTGCACAAAGGTTAGAAAGGGTACCGTATCCCCGGATAACATGTATGGATAGCGTACACATTCAAAATATATGTCTCAGGAGGCAGGCTCAGACGGTGTCTGGCACAGTATGGATTTGACGGCCCAGATTACACAGCGGAGGAGCAGGGAGAGGTAAAGATTGCAAATGCTGGGGCCCTGCCCAAGCAAGGGGGCCCACTCGTGGGCGTCGGTACTGGCACTGGGACCCTAAAAGTACAGCGATGTGTCTGACGGCGGGTGTGCACCACCACCGTCAGAGACACTTGATTGCACTATGAGGGACCCTGTGCCAGTGCCCGCGCCCAAGAGTCGGCCTACCCACCTGTCCAGGGCAACGGCACTTGCACGGTGTCGTGCGGTAGGTGGTGACCCCGGCCATGGGGGGGGAGGCAGCACAGTTAGGGAGTTTTAGAAAGTGGCATATGTTGATGTTGGACATTCAGCTGATGCAAAAGGCGAAATAGGTGAAGTACCAGGAAGAGGTGGACCAAAGCAAGCCATTTTTCTGTCACCCTATGTGTCATCAGGGGAAGGTGGGACAAAATCCTTGGAAACCCATGCGTGGTTCATTTTAATGAAGGTTAGATCATCCACATTTTGGGTTGACAGACGGGTCCTTTTTTCTGTCAGGATTGATCCAGCTGCACTGAAGACTCTTTCCGATAGCACACTTGCAGCTGGGCAAGCGAGCTCCTGTAAGGCATATTGGGCCAATTCAGGCCAGGTGTCCAGTTTAGCGGCCCAATAGTCAAAGGGGAATGACCTGTGTGGGAGAACATCGATATGGGAGGAAAAGTAGTTTGTAACCATAGTTGACAACTGCTGTCTCCTGTCACTTTCCATCGATGCAGTATTACCAGTTGTGTGAGCGGTATTTGAAAAATCAGTCCACAACATTGTCATGAAACCCCTGTCTCCAACGCCACTTCTGCTGTGTGCACCACGAACACCTCTGCCAAGCTGCCCCCGGCCCGTACGGCTTGTGTGAGAACCATCACCGCTGCTGTGTGCTGGGAATGCCTCAAGCAACCGATTTACCAGAGTTGCTTGTTTATTAGCCAATATTAGGTCAAGGTTCTCCTGTGGCATGATGTTTTGTAATTTGCCTTTATAGCGTGGATCCAGGATGCTGGCCAACCAGTAGTCGTCATCGTTCATCATTTTGGCAATGCGGGGGTCCCTTTTTAGGATCCGCAAGGCATAATCTGACATGTGGGCCAATGTTCCCGGTGTCAATGATGCACTGCGAGTGCTGGGTGGAGGAGCACTTTCTGGCAAATCCACATCCCTCCAGTCACGCACAAACCCTGTACCAGACCTTGCCACGCCAACATTTTCACTTGCCCCACGAGATGCATCCTCCTCCCCTAAGTAATCATCCCCATCATCCTCCTCCTCCTCCTCTTCTTCCTCCACCTCGTCCAGGAGAGGTCCCTGAGCAGACAATGGCTGAATGTCATCAAGGATTCCCTCCTCCTCTTCCTCCTCATCAACATTGGCTGCAGACGCCTGCTCCTTAAGGTGCGTCAAAGTTTGCATGAGCAGACGCATAAGTGGGATGCTCATGCTTAGGATGGCGTCGTCTGCGCTTACCAGCCGTGTGCATTCCTCAAAACACTGAAGGACTTTACAAAGGTCTTTCAGCTTCGACCACTGCACGCCTGTCAACTCCATGTCTGCTCTCAAAGTGCCTGGCCGTGTATCCTCCCACAAATGCATTATGGCCTGCCTCTGCTCGCACAGCCGCTCCACCATGTGCAGGGTGGAGTTCCACCTTGTTGCAATGTCGATAATGAGGCGGTGGTTGGGAAGGTGGAGCAATCGCTGCAGCTTCTGCATACGAATGGAGTGTACAGGCGACCGGCGGATGTGCGCGCACAGTCTTCGCACCTTCTGGAGCAGGGCTGTTAACTCCGGAAAATTTTTGAGGAAGCACTGCACCACCAGGTTCAAGGTGTGAGCCAAGCAAGGTATGTGGCTGAGTTTTGAAAGGGCTATGGCTGCCACAAAATTACGGCCGTTATCACTAACTACCTTGCCTGCCTCAAGATGTACACTGCCCAGCCATGACTCAGTTTGTCGCTTCAAGTACTCGGCCAGCACCTCGGCGGTGTGTCTGTCGCCCAAACACATCATCTGCAACACAGCCTGCTGACGCTTTCCACTAGCTGCTCGATAGGGGGACACATCGTGTGCAACAGTGGCAGCTGCAGATGGAGTGCTCGTACGACTGCGCTCTGTGGACGAGCTTTCGCTTCTGGAGGAGGAGGAGGAGGGTCGAACGCCTACAGCCAACTGTTTCCTATACCGTGGGCTAGGCAGCACTGTCCCACCACCGCTGTCCCCTGTGGACCCTGCATCCACCACATTAACCCAGTGCGCAGTGATGGACACGTAACGGCCCTGGCCATGCCGACTGGACCATGCATCAGTTGTGAGGTGCACCTTTCCGCTCACTGACTGCTTGAGTGCATGGACAATGCGGTCTTTCACATGATGGTGGAGGGCTGGGATGGCTTTGCGAGAGAAGATGTGGCGACTGGGTAGGTCATAGCGTGGTACTGCATAGGCCATGAGTTCGCGGAAAGCTGTGCTTTCCACCAACCGAAAGGGCATCATCTCAAACGAGATTAGTTTGGCAATGTGGGCGTTCAAACCCAGTGTACACGGATGAGAGACTGAGTACTTTCTTGACCTACTCATAGTGTCTGGGAGGGTGAGCTGGACTTGAGAGCTGCATATGGTGGAAGTAGCGGTGGACAGGGCGGACTGAGAGAGGGTTGATGATGGTGATGGAGTTGGTGTTCTTTCTGATGGCCTAGAATCAGTCTTTCGTTGATATAACAGAGGGATTCCCTGACTGCTGTGGTCTTGCAACGACACCTCAACATTTGCTGCTGTGCTAACCGGTGGGCTTACAGTGGGGGAAACAATGTAGCATTGCTGACTACCTTCGTTGTGATCAGTTGCACATGTGGCACTTGAGGTTTGGTGTTGTGTCCACGCTTGCAAGTGCATGCTGGTTAAATATCTAAGCATGCAACTGGTATTCAAATTTTTCAGATTTTTCCCTCGGCTAAAGGTCTTTGCGCACTTCTTACAGATAACTTTGGCCTGATCATGAGGATTTTGATCAAAAAAGTGCCACACTGCACTCTTCCTACTTTGGCAGACATTTTGCGGCCTAGCACGCTGTGATCTTTTGACCCTCTGGACAAGCTGTCCAGCAACTCTTTTGATGTTTGGAACCTGTCTTTGGAGTGCTCCGGGCCTGCCAGATAACAGCTGTTGCGATGTCGATGTCTGCTGTGGATGCTCCTCATCTGAGCTATTGGAAGCAGCACCCTCTTCCCCCAATGGATGCCAATCTGGGTCAACAACTGGGTCATCCATCACCTCCTCTTCTATGTCATGTGCACCTTTCTCTGTGTGCTTGTACTCTGCCTCTTGTCTCGCGCCATGTCTTTTGTTGTCTCTCGTGCCATGTTTGTCTTTGCTTTGATTTGCCTTGTAGTACTTCCGCTGTTCTCTGCCTTAGCCTGTTTCGCCATGTCTGGTCTTTGCTATTCTGAGCCTTGTAGTACTTCTCATGTTTCTTGTCTCTGCCTGGTTTTCCGTACTCTGCCCTTTGGTGCTCTCTTGCACATTTCTATGTCTAGTCCCAAGGCTCCGCCTTGGCCCGGCTCTGGGCTTCGGCCTGCACTCCGCTGCTAGCTCTGTTCTCTCTCTCTGACCTGGCTCTGTGTTTCTGTCTATGTTCTGCTCCGTGTTCCGTGCCTAGTCTTGCCTTGTTTCTCGCCTAGCCTTACCTTGTTTCATGCCTAGCCTTGCCTTGTTTCTCCGTGTGCCCTTTGCATGTGCCTAGCCTTCCGTGCCCGCCTGCTTGTGCTTCAGCCGTGCTCGTCGGTCAGTGACAGCCTTGTCGCCTGCTATGCCCCAGTCGGGTTCGCTGGAGGCTTGCCCGCCTGTTTGTGCTGCAGCCCGTCCAGCTAGCCAGTGCCCCAGCCGTGCTCTCTGTGCTTACTTGCACTCACGCTGTCTCTGCACTGTGCTCTCCATGCTTTTCTTAGCATGCGCAGGCCCTCGCCTGAACCGTGGCATACCTCCCCGTGCTTCTGTAAAAGTGCGCGCAGGTCTTGCCATGTCCCCTGTCATGCCCTCTCGCACGTACAGGTCCTTGCCTGTACTCTGCTCCTGGCGTGTCCTCTGCACGCGCAGGACTCTGCTTTTAACCCTGACCCTGGCGTGTCTCTCTGCACGCGCAGGACTCTGCCTTGAACCCTGACCCTGGCGTGCCCTCTGCACGCGCAGGACTCTGCCTTGAACCCTGACCCTGGCGTGTCTCTTTGCACGCGCAGGACTCTGTCTTGAACCCTGACCCTGGTGTGTCTCTCTACACGCGCAGGACTCTGCCTTGGAACCTGACCCTGGCATGCCCCTCTGCACGCGCAGGACTCTGCCTTGAACCTGACCCTGGCATGTCTCTCTGCACGCGCAGGACTCTGCCTTGAACCCTGACCCTGGCATGTCTCTCTGCACATGCAGGACTCTCCCAGCCTCCAGCTTGTGCCTCAGCCGTGCACGCCCTAGCTGTGCCCGCCTGCTTGTGCCTCAGCCAAGCTCGTCGGTCAGTGACAGCTGTGTCGCCTGCTAAGATCTTAAGCCTGATGACTGCGGCCTGATGTCTGGAGCTGATGTCCGCAGCCTGATGCCCTGATCATGTTGATCGTTGCCAGCTGTCCGGAGTCCGATGCCATTGTGCCTTTGCCTGTACCCTGGTGTGCCACCTGGCACGTACCATGCTATGGACCTTGGCGTGCCCACGCACCTTGCCGTGTTTGCTTGTTCTCACGTTTTTGCACTGAATGTTGTCCTGAAGTTGTCTTAATGAAGATACCTTGAACTTACGTCTTGTCTTGTCTTGCTTCCTGCTCGTCGTTGTCGTCAGACACTCGTACCTAGTGTCTACCTGAGCCGGCCCTCTGGTGCCAGCAGTCATGGTGGCTCACCCCCTTGGTCTTGCCCCTGACACTCCCTGTATAGGGGGTGGTTCCTCACAAGGTCAGCTCACCCTAGGTGGGTGGGTGCCACGACCCAGAGGGTCCACGCTAAAGAAAAATGACTCAGCGTAAGCTGACGCTCGTCACAGAATACTCAGGCCATGGACTCCGCTGGTATCTCGGCCTCTCTTCTGATGAAGAATCAGACCCGGTCTATGTTCTCTGAACTCGCTTGGAAAATGGCGGTACCCCAGCCACTCTTCTGATGTGAATCAGACCCGGCCCTTGTCCTCTGAACTCATTTGGAAATGATGGCAGCCAGAGTAAGAAGACTTTCTTGTCTACCCGCAGTCCTCCCCACTGGATCGCCGTGCCTCGTCTGCGGATCCTGTATCTTGACAGGTGCAAGTGCTCGTTTCAGATGTCGGATCAACGTTGTTTGGAGTGGCTTGTACTAAACTCTGGTTTCTGCCGAATAATTTTTTTTTTATTCTTTCCAGCCCCGATAAGAGAGGGCTTAAGGAGAGGGGTACTGTCATGTCTGTCATGTCCGCCATGTCCGTTATGCCGCAAGTTGCCTGGAGCAGTGTGCACGCGCGCCTTACCTCATGGCTGCACGCTGTTGCTGGGTAACCATCCGTCTCTGTCTGACTCTGCAATCCGCTGTACTCCTGGAACCCCTGATCATGTGACCTTTCCTATGTTCCAGCCCTGCTCTGGTTCTGCAATCTGCTGTATTCCTGGAAACCCCTGATCATGTGACCTTTCCTATGTTCCAGCCCTGCTCTGGTTCTGCAATCCGCTGTATTCCTGGAACCCCTGATCATGTGACATTCTCTATGGTTCTACCCAGGCTGTTCTAGCATTGCTCTCTATGATCCTGGAGGATCTGAATCCAAAGTCCCTCCCTGGTCCTGACCCGGAAGTACTGGTGCTATGGTGCTATATCAGACTGCCCCTCCCTATGGTCAGGGCCTGAGTACTGTGTTGCTTCCCTTGCATGGCTGCTTGGTCTGCTCGGTCGCTCCCTGTATTCTGTGCCCCTGCACTCTGCCCTGTCGTGCGTCTCTGCACACGCTCTGTGCTTGTACTCTGCCTCTTGTCTTGTGTTGTCTCTCGTGCCATGTTTGTCCTTGCCTTACTTTGCCTTGTAGTTCTTCCGCTGTTCTCTGCCTTAGCCTGTTTCGCCATGTCTGGTCTTTGCTATTCTGAGCCTTGTAGTACTTCTCATGTTTCTTGTCTCTGCCTGGTTTTCCATACTCTGCCCTTTGGTGCTCTCTTGCGCATTTCTATGTCTAATCCCAAGGCTCTGCCTTGGCCCGGCTCTGGGCTTCGACCAACGCTCCGCTGCTAGACTCTGTCCTATCGTGCTCTCTTGCACATTTCCACGCTAGTCCCAAGGCTCTGCCTTGGCCCGGCTCTCGTCGGTCAGTGACAGCCTTGTCGCCTGCTATGCCCCAGTCGGGTTCGCTGGAGGCTTGCCCGCCTGTTTGTACTGCAGCCCGTCCAGCTAGCCAGTGCCCCAGCCGTGCGCTCTGTGCTTACTTGCACTCACGCTGTCTCTGCACTGTTCTCTTCGTGCTTCTCTTAGCACGCGCAGGCCCTCGCCTGCCCCGGGGCATTCCTCCCTGTGCTTCTGTAAAAGTACGCGCAGTTCTTGCCATGTCCCCTGTCGTGCCCTCTCACACGTACGGGTCCTTGCCTGTATTCTGTCCCTGGCGTGTCCTCTGCACGTGCAGGACTCTGCTTTTAATCCTGACCCTGGCGTGTCTCTCTGCACGCGCAGGACTCTGCCTTGAACCCTGACCCTGGCATGCCCTCTGCACGCGCAGAACTCTGCCTTGAACCCTGACCCTAGCGTGTCTCTCTGCACGCGTAGGACTCTGCCTTGAACCTGACCCTGGCGTGTTTCTCTGCACGCGCAGGACTCTGCCTTGAACCCTGATCCTGGCGTGTCTCTCTGCACACGCAGGACTCTTCCTTGTACCATGTGCCTTGGCGTGTCTCTACACACGCACCCTGTCTTGTTTGTTGAACTTTGAACCCTGGCATGTCCCCTACACACGCACCTTGCCTTGCACCTTGCTTTGTACCTTGGCATGTCCCCTACACACGCACCCTGCCTTGCACCTTGCCCTGGACCCTGGTGTGCCCCTAGCACGCACCCTGCCTAGAATCCTGCCTTGGACCTCAGCGTGTTCCCTAACAAGTACCATACCTGGAGATCTGTCGTGCCTCTTTGCCTGAACCCTGGTTTGCCTGCCGGATGCCCGGAACCTGACGATCGCTGCCATAGATCGTAAGCCTGATGACTGCGGCCTGATGTCCGGAGCTGATGTCCGCAGCCTGATTCCCTGATCATGTAGATCGTTGCCAGCTTTCCTGAGTCTGATGCCATTGTGCCTTTGCCTGTACCCTGGTGTGCCATCTGGCACGTACCATGCTATGGACCTTGGCATGTCCACGCACGCACCTTGCCGTGTTTGCTTGTTCTCACATTTTTGCACTGAATGTTGTCCTGAAGTTGTCTTAATGAAGATACCTTGAACTTACGTCTTGTCTTGTCTTGCTTCCTGCTCGTCCTTGTCGTCAGACACTCATACCTAGTGTCTACCTGAGCCGGCCGTCTGGTGCCAGCAGTCGTGGTGGCTCACCCCCTTGGTCTTGCCCCTGACACTCCCTGTATAGGGGGTGGTTCCTCACAAGGTCAGCTCGCCCTAGGTTGGTGGGTGCCACGACCCAGAGGGTCCAATCTAAAGAAAAACAACTCAGAGTAAGCTGATGCTTGTCACAGGAGCCAACAATAATGACTGGAATCGTCATCTTCACCAGATACCTGGACTTCACCATCAGGTGGGATCCTCACCCTCGCCACACCGGATCTATTCACAAGCTCTTGCATCACTTTTCCAAGCCTTCCAATGACTCTCCCCACCAGATGTTTGGGTACCGGAATTACGTCTTCTACCAAGCCCGCTGATTTTTAGCTTACCTCTCAATCTCCAGATGTTGAGTGGTTTTCACATTACTCAGCATGATCATCTGTTTTGTGCAGAGACATTGCAGATGCCTATCTGTCAGGACAGCCACTCGCTTCACTGTATCTTCCCTGGTTGACAGTACAACCAACTGCTGAGTCTCAGGTGCCCAGTTGACCCTACACACTTTGACCGTATTTTTAAAAGCCTCATGAAAACCCTCACTGGTACAGGCTTCTTGCATGTCTTCGGGTACTTCTATCACGCACTTGAAGATCGAGGGGTCACTCTCTTCATGGACGGAAGGTTCTCGCTTGGCCACAAAATTTTCCTCCAAGACCTCTCCTACAACTGGGTGATTGTCTTGTTCCATTCTGAGCGGACAGTCTTCCTTAGTTTTACACTCTTCAAGCCCCCTCGCTAACATAGGCATTTGCAACTCCGTCTTGGTATCCCTTGGACACGGCTGCTGTAACTCTTCGACCACCAACTCCTCCTCTTGTGGAAGACCTCTTACTGCTTCTCTGAGCACCTCCACGTCTTCTCTTAAGGCCTTATTCACACTTTGCCATGTTGACAGGTGACCTCTGAGACTTCCTTCTCCAGCTTATCCACTCTGTGCACAGCCGTCTGTCTCAGGGCCATTTCTTGTATGTTATGCTCTTTAATTGCCTTTAGTTCGGCCTGTAAATCTGCCACCTTTTTCTTCTCACCAGAGCACGTTTTAAAGAGGTCCTGGACCTCCTGTGCTTCCTTCTCTCCAAACTGGGCCTTGACTGCCGAAAGCTCGGACTCCAGGTGGAGCACCTGCTCCAACTGCGCAGAGTTGGCAACTTCAATACTCGCCACCTTCAAATTCTCCTTCGCCAGCTGTTGACAGACCTCTTCACGCTCTTTCTCCAAGCTTTGGACACGTGCTTCTGCCTGGTGGAAACTGTCAGCTAGCTCTTTCCAGGTGCACATATCCTGTGTCAGCTTGTCGATTAGTTCCTCTAGTTGTCATGTGACATCAGTCGAATTGGCCAGCTTCTCTGGCAGCTCTTCTATTTTTTGTGAGAATGCAGTTTGTTCAGCCCCTTTTCGGCCCTTATGCCTCCGGCGACGGAAGACTTGCTATTTAAACTTGAGTCAGTATTACTGCTCTCTTTTCCACTGTCATCACCATCTGAATGGGAGTCTCCATCACCTGATCGGTCAACCAGGAACCACCGCAGTGAAGTCCTGGCAGAGCATCAAAAAGGAGGAAACACAGCGTCTGGTGATGTCCATGAGTTCAAGACTTCAGGCAGTCATTGCCAACAAAGGTTTTTCAACCAAGTACTAGAAATAAACATTTTAATTACAATTATTTAATTTGTCCAATTACTTTTGGTCCCTTTAAAAACAGGGTGGCACATGTTAAGGAGCTGAAACTCCTAAACCCTTCATCCAATTTTAATGTGGATACCCTCAAATGAAAGCTGAAAGTCTGAACTTCAACTGCATCTGAATTGTTTTGTTTAAAATTCATTGTGGTAATGTCTAGAACCAAAATTAGAAAAATGTTGTCTCTGTCCAAATACATATGGACCTAACTGTGTATATATTATATATATATACACACACACACACACACACACACAATATATATATATACAGCTCTGGCAAAAATTAAGAAACCACTGTAAAATTTTCAGTTTGTCTGATTTTTCTCTTTATATGTATATTTTTGAGTGAACTGTAAATTGCTCTTTTATTCTATAAACTACTGGCAACATGTCTTCGAATTTCCAAGCACTAAATTTATTTATTTATTTTCAGAAAATGAGAAATGGTCGCATCATGTTCTCACATGCTTTTTGCATTTAATAGACCTCTGAGTCTGTACTGTTACATATTTAGACTGTTAACTGGTTCATGCAGCAACAGGAACACTCCATTCTTACACTAGGGATGGTCCAAACAATAAAAGCAATTGTTACCTTCCACCATTTGTGTCTCCCCTTTTTTCTTATAGATTGTAAGCTTGCAAGCAGGGCCCTCATTCCTCTTGGTATCTGTTTTGATCTATGTGTTTATTGCTATGCTGGTGGTGCTTCATCCACACATTGATTGACCTACAGTAGTTGTGTGGCATGGCGCACTGTCCTGCTGGAAAAACAGTCCTCAGAGTTACATAGTAACATAGTTATTAAGGTTGAAGGGAGACTTTAAGTCCATCTAGTTGACCATATCCTATCCTAACTTGCCCTAACATGTTGATCCAGAGGAAGGCAAACAAAACCCATGTGGCAAACAGTAAGCTTCACATTGGGGAAAAAAATTCCTTCCAGACTCCACATACGGCAATCAGACTAGTTCCCTGGATCAACGCAATACCAAGGAGACTAGTGTATATAACCTGTAATATTATACTTTTCAAGAAAAGCATTCGGGCCCTTCTTAAATTTTAGTTGGGAATCACTCATTACAACATCATATGGCAGAGAGTTCCATAGTCTCACTGCTCTTACAGTAAAGAATCTGCGTCTGTGATTATACTTAAACCTTCTTTCCTTTTTGTTCCATTTCCGACAACTTTCTTTGCATATGTGGATTTTACTCCATGCATACCGAGATATGCATGAGCAAAACACCCATATGCAAAGAAAGTTGTCGGAAATGGAACAAAATGTGGTTGTAAGTGAGTCTATTGAGACTCCAGGGTGGGAGGAAACTCCATATCATATTTTGGCGACTATGTGGTCGCACAGTGTTGGTTCAAGTGAACATTGGGACAAATATTGGCAAAATGCAGAGCCTGCTGAGGTAGCAGAATGCTTGCAGAAAGTAAAAGTAGAAATAGGGAAAGAATTATGTGCTCTTTGTAAGTGTGGCTGGATCCTGCTATATGCGTATAGAAAGCAGCATGAGGAAAAGCAAAGAATGTTAACTAAAGTGCAGGAATTGTAAATACAGCTATGTGAGGCCCAGAATGCATTGGTGGCTGCACAGGGTCAGAATAAGTTAGTAATGGACAAATGTGTTGGAACTCCGCATGATGCAGAACAGGCTGCTGTATGTGTAAAACAGTATAAGCGCAGAAAGAAGAGAGGGAAGGTGAACAGGAAGAAAGCTTTGGCCATGGCCAGAGCAGAGATGAGGAACCCAGATCAGTGGGATTGTGATGCACAGGAGTCAACTGACTCCAAAACTGTCACCAACCCAGAACAGGGGGATGATCATTTTAATGGTGAGATGGAAATGGATCCTCTTCTTAACCCATTAAAACCTCATCGTATTTGCCAGACCCAGGTTGTAGAGACAGCTATAGGGAAGCAAGACCAGAATGAGGTAGAAGATTGCAGTATATCTAATAGATTTGAGTTGCAATCTACCTTAAGTAGAAGAAATACTAGGGGTGGCAAGGCCCTGGCAATGCTCAGATTCAGGCAATCTGATGATCCCATGTTGTTCTGTAGTAATTATTTGGCATTGTACAGAAATGTTTGCAATCATCCAGATATGTCTCAGAATGATCCTAGTTTTCTATTTTCAATGGCAAATGATTGTAATGTAGATTATGCCACAAGACTGTCTCTAAGAAATACCAGTTCATATGAAAGATTTGTAAAACTATTAAACGAGTGGTGTCTTAAGTCAAAAGAGCAGGATGAAGTATCAGAGAATGTGTCTGCTGTTTACAGACCTAGGTATTGCTTTAAATGTGGGAAGATGGGCCACATTAAACGTTATTGTAATACCAGACCAGAGAGCCATTCATTGCACCAGAAGATTGATAGTATTGAGAATAAGGAAGAACTTGCCATCTATGATACTGAATTTACAGACTCGTGTAAAAAAAGCCAACTTTGCTACAACTGCACAAAAGTCGCAAGAAATGCAGATCCCAATACCTATTATAACCTTTTCTTTGTGTTTTTTTTTTTCAGACAGGGCAAACCAGTTTTTCAGAGGAATCAAATTCAAAGTATTTAGTTATATACAAGACATGGGGGTAGACTAATGAGCTCAAAGGTAAAGGTTAAAATAATTGTTTGCAAACAATTAAATAAGTAATCATCCCGTTGTGATGAATCGGACTGTATTTAGCTAAAAGTTGTGGTTTAGTTTTATGTATGTTCTTAATCTTTATTTTCAATTAGGAACATAATAGGTTTGTAAAATCCATTTGTAAGTTGCATCTTGAACAGTTACATTTGATATTTCAATGAATGGAGGTAATGTGATAGATCACATTTATCCAGCAGAAATGTATGAATATTGAGTAAAGTGACATGTTAATAATACAGAGAGAAGCTAGAATAGCTCAGTCAGTGGATATCTAAAATTTGGTTGAATCAATTAGGTGTCCTGCATCTGCTCAAGTCATTTCTCAAGTAGCAGTCAATGTGATCTCAGATAATAATGTTTTTGTTTTCTCTTTAGATCAAAATCTGATCTGTAAGTGTTGTATTATTGCTTTCATCTTGTGCGACTGCTTTCAAGAGCCAAGCAATCTTCAGACAGTAAACAGATGCCAACTATGGAAAATGTGCATTTCTGAAAACCAAACAGAATCTATGGATCTACTTGGCTCAGTGGAACACTAGCCATTTTTGACGGGCAAAGACTATCACTGTCTGCTACCACTATATATATAAGAAACTTGTATGGTGGTATATCCAAGAAGATGTGACCCAAAGTGTGAACTGTACTGAAGAAATTTCTAATGGGAGAAATGATTAACAGAAGGATTCCAAGTATTATGCCAGCTGATCCATGCTGTCAGTGGACTTGTGATAAAATAGGCAGATGCCAACATTTAAATATGATGAATCAGACTGGGGATGGGGAGAGGGCTATTATATGTGGCTCCAGTTTAGATAAAAGCGTAAAAGTATGAGGGCGGGTAAAAATGTGACGTGTAACAGTACAGTGATCTCTCCATCATTTACAGAACATGTAAGATTGCCTACAGGTGGGATGTTTTCCTTTGGAAATATCACTTTTCGTTATATTCCAACTAATGTAATTAGTGGGTCAGGTGTTAGCTCTAGGTTAACTTTAAGGAGTAATTTGTATTATGCATGTATTGGTTTGTTTTTAGTTGGATAAATAATGTGTGGCTATAAGATATCCAAGGGTGGATGGTGGTGCTAATAAAAATATGGATATCTTATAGCCTACATAGTGTAATATATTGTTTATATGCTTTGATATAGTGTGGTCATTAGACCAAGGCTGGAATGTATTGCAAATATGAAATATGGTTGTTTGAATCCAAACACTATATATTGCAATATACTATAGTGTAATATCTTTAATGAATATTTATGCTGCTTGAACAAGGAAGTCTTGTGTTCAATAATAGTATGATTCTCGAAGACAAGAGAAACCGAAATGTTTGGATGGTCTCATGTAGCAATGGTCATGCATGACATCAATAATCAAGGACCGATTGTGATACAAATGAGACAAGTATGCGTGTGTGCCTGGGTTACGATAGGTATCCAGTTTCCAGAATAGGTGATTATGGAAGTCATGCTGACCATATGCCACCATCTTAGAGCGTTATGCCATGATCATGAAGAGTTAACTTTGTAACAAGCAACATATGTTGGACCTGAACAGGCAACATTGATTGTTAGAGACAAACAAACCTTGGATTATAAGCAGTAGCAAAACAACCCTGATGCATTGTGCTATTGTTAAGAGACATGCTAATGGCAAACGAATCTCTGGTTGGTGCAAACAAACTAAGATTGTAGTAGTCTATAACAAACAGACCTTGAAGTCTTGTACTGTTATCAAGACAACAACCAACTGTGCAATTTCAAGATTCTGATGATGATTCAGCCTAAACATACTGCACAGATGTAATAGGGGAGGATCTGGGAGTTTTGTGTATAAAAAGGTGGACCCTGTGTCAGTGAGGGAGGGACATTTCCAGAAGGTATCGTGGGTGCACAGTTTCTGTGATGACAAGACCAGAATATTTCCTTCTCGCTGACACTGTGGTCCCTCCAGTGGAGAAGTGATGCTACAATACTTGATAATGTATAGTACGGATGCTTATTTCTCTATGTACTATAATTCATATTAATTGTATGATTCACATGAAATTAATTCACAAAACAGGGTAATATTATATCTGCCATTACATTAATTTGGTGTTTTATCATTTAAATTAATCATTGTATGATAAAATTGTGTCATATCCAAGTGGTGCCTTCTTTAAAGCCGTATCCGAACCTTATTGCTAAACAGTTGGCAATACAGCCCTTCTTAAATTTTAGTAGGGAATCACTCATTGCAACATCATATGGCAGAGAGTTCCATAGTCTCTCTGCTCTTACAGTAAAGAATCCGCGTCTGTGATTATGCTTAAACCTTCTTTCCTCCAGACATAGAGGATGCCTCCTAGTCCCCGTCACAGGTCTAAGAGTAAAAAGATCATTAGAAAGGTCTTTGTACTGTCCCCTCATATATTTATACATTGTAATAAGATCACCCCTGAGCCTTCATTTTTCCAAACTAAATAACCCCAAGTGTAATAACCTATCTTGGTATTGCAGATTCCCCAGTTCTCCAATAACCTTGGTCGCTCTTCTCTGCAACCGCTCCAGTTTAGTTATGTCTTTCTTATATACCGGAGACCAGAATTGTACACAGCATTCTAAGTGTGGTGGCACTAGTGACTTGTATAGAGGTAAAAATATGTTCTCCTCATGATCATCTATGCCTCTTTTAATGCATCCCATTATTTTATTTGCCTTTGCAACAGCTGCATGACACTGGCCACTAAATGCGAGTTTGTCGTCTATCAATACACCCAGGTCTTTTTCAGTGACAGTTGGGGAACACTGCCTGAGCAGAAGGAATCAACTGTTTTTCCAGGATAAACTTGTATGCGGCTTGATTCATACGTCCTTCACAAAGATTAACCTGCCCAATTCCAGCCTTGCTGAAGCATCCCCAGAACATCACCAATCCTCCACCAAATTTCACAGTGGGTGCAAGACACTATGGCTTGTACGCCTCTCCAGGTCTCCGTCTAACCATTAGACTACCAGTTGTTGGGCAAAGTTGAAAATTAGACTCATCAGAGAAGATTACCTTACTCCAGTCCTCTATGGTCCAATCCTTATGGTCTTTGGCAAACTTCAGCCTGCCTCTCCTTTGTTTCTCATTGATGAAAGGATTTTTTTCTAGCTTTACATGACTTGAACCCTGCCTCTAGAAGCCTGTTATGAACTGTTCTTGCCGTGCAATTCATTCCAACTGCAATTTGCCATTCCTTTTGTAGGTCACTTGATGTCATCCTGCGGTTGCTGAGTGACATTTGAATAAGATGACGGTCATCCCGGTCAGTGGAGAGTTGTTTTCGCCCTCTGCCGGTCTGTAGCTTTGTTGTCCCCAATGTCTGCTGCTTGACCTTGTTGTAATGGACTGCCATTTTAGAAATTTTTAGGATGGAGGCAACATTCCGCTCACTGTATCCCTCTGCTAGTAAAGCACGAATTGAGCTCTTCTTCTCCTTACTAAACATAGTAACATAGTAACATAGTTATTAAGGTTGAAGGGAGACTTTAAGTCCATCTAATTCAACCCATATGCTATCCTAATTTGCCCTAACAGACTTTTCTTTTCAACTCCTTTGGCATGGTTAAAAGTTATTTTTTCATTCCTATTACTTTTGAGATATTACTAGCACTTGTTTTGCCATTCAGCTTGTCCTATTGTAAGAGGATTGTGTGGACACCACATCAGGGTTTTTTAATACTTTCCTTCATTAAATAAGATTTGGTTCAGGTGATCACCTAATCAGAAGCACATTAAGTAGAATGAGGTGTACTCTGGTTGGAATTCAACTGACACTGGAATGGAATGGCTGTCAGACATGTAGAGAAGCTGATTTTTATAAAGCTGTGCAGTGGTCTCTTAATTTTTTCCAGAGCTGTATGTACATAGAAGAGTAACCACAACAAGAGGCTAAACAATAGGAGAAAACAAGTGGTGCTGCAAATGCATGCACTCATATAAGTTGATCCCTGTAGTTGATACTACCTCATATGCTCCAAGAACGATCCAGCCACAATACGCAAAAGAACGTAAGGACCAGAGATGTGGGGAGAAAACCCCAAGTGTACAGCTGTTCTGCAACAGCTTTGTCAGGAGTGATGTATCCATAAACAGGAAAAAGCATGATATAGAACAAGCCTAATGAGAAAAGTGCTTACTGGTGTGTGGCGTCCGCACGATAGATTTAGCCCAAGGAGGCGTATTAAACAGAAAGCGTGCCTGGCAACTGGTGATCATGGAGCCAACAGCCTGGAAGTGGGTGGATCCCACAGATAACAGCTGAGGTAAACGTGCGCATGTGCAGCTGCTCAGAATGGTAAGTAAAGGGCAGCTGTGTGTACTCATACTGAAATAGCAAAAAGAAGGGAAATATTGATATTCAGTGTTGCAGGAGAGAACCTGATAGGTCCATATTCAAGTAAGGAGCCCAGCGACATCATTAAGGACTCCCCAGGACTGAATATACGGGCCAGGGAAATAATCACATATAGAGACGCCTATTTAAGCAGTATTCTGTATAGAAAGTCACAGGAAAAAGGAAAAATATGGCGATATTTAGCTTAGGGCCAGTATGAAGACATAGCCATGGAAGAAAATATAGATATACATGCGTAGTTGCTCAGAATGATATAAGGTGCAGCTATATGTGCCCATACTCAAACCGCAAAAAGGGGGGGGGACCATTCAGTATGACAGGAAAAAAACTGATAAGTCCCTACTCTAACAGGGAGCCCAGCGACGGTAGTATGGACCCCCATGGATTGGGTACATGGGCCAAAGAAATAATTAAATATATAAAGGACCGGCGCCTATTTAATCAGTATATCGTATGAAAACTCCCAAAAGCAAGAATTACGGCAATACTAATTTAAGGCCAACAAAAAGATATAGCTATAAAAAAAAGGTAAAGGTAAATATATAGGCTAGTTATATATTGATAAAAGCAAAGGATGTAAATGGTTTAATACAACTACAATGAACATTATGTATAGCATCAAGAGGTAGAAAAAATATTTATTTTGTGTAGACCATTGGATAATTTGAACCATCAAGAGGAGAACCATAGCTACTCCCTGTGCAATGTAGAGTAGCAGAGGAAGAGGGGTCCAAAAGAACTTAGACCCCAAGATGCCATAGTAGCTATGCATATCATGAGGGAACAAGCTACATATACCATGCAAGCAAGGATAGAAAGGGGGTTGAAAACCCCTGTCAGAGCCCACAGATATATATCATGTGGTGGTGGATCCCTAGATCGCTATAAATGGGACACACGAATCCCAACGACCCCAGCACTATGTACGCCACATATACACAAGAAAGGACCATATGACATATACCAAGCAAATAAAAGGGGGGATTTCTATTATTATACAAAAGAACGCGCACCCAGGCGCATGTTGAATGAGACTTTGCTAGAAGTCCCCTGTCCCTTCTAACATCATATGCATCCATCCACCAATGAAGCTTGAATGAATGAAAAAGAGAGGTACATGCAGTGTTGCCCCAGGTACTTTGGAAATTATTATCACCTCTAAATCATACATATCCAAGCGCCAAACCCAAGAAGTAAATAGAAATCAATATGTATATATATGACCAAAAAGGTTAGCAACACATATGGTCCCATGGTT
The DNA here is from genome assembly GCF_039654945.1 of Dendrobates tinctorius. Classification (NCBI taxonomy): domain Eukaryota; kingdom Metazoa; phylum Chordata; class Amphibia; order Anura; family Dendrobatidae; genus Dendrobates; species Dendrobates tinctorius. Next base: position 28,700,813 of record NW_027361898.1, read on the forward strand.
ATGACGGAATAATTCCCTTGTGTAGGTTCCAATGCTGATGGTAAAATCGATGTCCAACTCATGTTCAGTCCATCATCCCAGTTCCAAACCCAGTTAGATGTAGACCGTTCCAGATAATAAAAGGGGGGATTTCCGAGAATGCATTCAGTACTGTCCTGAATAAGGCCTCACGAGACAAGGTGAATGGCACAGAGGTTCCATGCGCCCCAAACGACTAGTAAGAGAAAACATAGATACAAATGAGTAGGAATTCTCAATACACAGTAATAAGGAAGTTCATGCCGACCATATATGAGAACGTGGAACATTTGGAGGAGAAGGGTGAGGGGATCCTAGTAGCCAAGGAATGAGAGGGTAATGGGTCTCAGCCCAGAAAACCAGTAAACAATAATTCCACTTTGAGCTCAGTGACAGCCACCCCGGGCAGTGCTAGTGATGTTTAGTAGCCCTATAAACCTAATGTTCTTGATTTTACTCTGATGCAGAGAATATAAATGGGCAGCCACAGGGGTGAACACCTTACCTTTTTTCTGATCCACAGCTGCCATATGGATAGTAGATATGTGCTTTGGGGCTCTCTTCCTCAGCTCCTGTGAAGTTTGGCCTTTGTACACCCTATTACACGGTCAAATTAGTGCATAGATAATAATCTTGCTCTTACAATTAATGTAGGACCTCAATGGATTTTTTTTTTAATTTAGGGGTTTAACAAAGGTGTCCCACCTGGAAGCCATGAGTGGGCATACATTGCAGTCTCCACAAGGAAAGGACCCTCTGAGTGTAATACCCCGATTGAGCCTATAAGTTGGTCTTGAGAAGTGGCTCCTGGTGAGAAGATCATGAGGATTTTGAGCTCTCCTTGCTGCTAAGAGGGGTTGTGTGCTAGTTACTGTGACTGTTTGGGCATCTACGGTGAGGATGGGCCAATGCTTAGATAAGATATTTCTCACTTGATGCCAACTGCTTTTGAAATTGGTGATGAATTACAGTCGGGAGTCTTGTACCCGTGTATGGGGAATGAGATTGGAAGCCTGATCATGTCCTTGGGATCGCTGTAAATCAGTAGAGATCCCCTGTTCGGATACCCATATTGTCGAAATCTGTCCATAAGATTTCTTGCTTGAATAAAGAAGTCCAGATCACCAGTGCAATTGCACCTGGTCCGCAAAACTGTCCAATAGGCACACCTTTTTTTCGTATGCATCAAATGAAAGCTCTGATATTGCAATAATGAATTTGTAGCCGTAGGCTTGCAGAACAGGTTAGTGGCTAGACAATGCTCATCCACAAAGACATGTAGATCCAAAAATGTGATGGAGTTGGAAGAGTTAGATTGTGTAAGCAAAATGTTGTTTGAATTCTGATTAAGAGTGTCAAGAAATTGCTCTCACTCTGTCTCCGTACCCAGTCATAGAAAAAAACATCGTCTATGTAGCGATGCCAATGAAGAACCTGTTGGCTGGAAAATACCTGAAGGATAGACACAAGTCTCCTCCCATCATTCAAGAAAGGTATTGGCATAAGCTGGCGCACAGCGTGCCCCCATTGCCACTCTTGAGGCCTGCCAGAAAAAGGTTCTGTAAAAAAGAAAGTAGTTGTGGTGGAGGATGAACTCAAGATGATCAATGAGAAAAGAGTCATGCCTACGATCTTTGCATTCTTGTTTATTCAAAAAGCAGGCCAGGGCTTTGATTCCATCCTGAAGGTTAGTATTTGAATAGAGTGTCTCTACATTGCAAGTCACCAGAAGAACCTCCATTGGTAAAGTGATTTCCTGACACAGCTGAATGAAATGAGACATGTCCCTGGTAAAGGAAGGGAGTGATATAACCAGGGGCTGCAAGAAAAAATCCAGATATGTGCCGGCTTTCTCACATAGACTCCCAATAGTAGAAACTATGGGACAGCCTGGTGGCTGACGAACGTCTTTGTAGATCTTTGGCAACATGTAAATGTTGAGAATAATAGGAAGTTCCACCCTCATGTACTTCTTCTTGTTAGATGTGATTGGCTCTGGATAAGAGGGTTTGAAATTTAGTTTGAAAAACAGATGTTGGATCAGAAGGCAGCTTGTAATAAAACCTTGAGTTCTACAATTGTCTATGGGCTTAATCTAAGTACATGTGGGTGGGCCAAAGCACCACCATGCCATCCTTGTCAGCCTCCTTGATTAGAAAGGCTTCATTGTTCTTAAGAGAGGCAAGGGCTTTCTTGTCAATCACGGTAAGATTAGGTGATGAACTTACCTGTAAAGCCCCCGTCACACACAGCTATCTCACTAGCGAGATCGCTGCTGAGTCACAAGTTTTGTGATGCAATAGCGATCTCACCAGCGAGATCGCTGTGTGTGACATCTATCAGCGACCGGCCCACCTGCCGGGTATCGCTGATCGTTCTTGAAAGCTCTGGACTTTTTTTGGGTCGTTGGTCTCCCGCTAGCCAGCATGCATCGCTGCATGTGGCAGGCGGGAGAGCAACGACCAGCGAGCAGGAGCTGGTAAGCAAGGTAAACAGCGGGTTTCTAAGCGCCACGCGGCACTTAGAAACCCTCTGTGTACCTTAGTTACCAGCGCACTGGTGCAGGGAGCTGGTAACCATGGTAAATAGTGGGTTTCTAAGTGCCGCGCGGCGCTTTGAAACCCGCTGTTTACCTTGGTTACCAGCTCCCTGCATCAGCACGCTGGTAACTAAGGTACACAGCGACACGCCCGCTCGTCTTCGCTGGTGCTGTTCGCTGGTGAAGCTGCCTGATTGGCAGCTCACCAGCGATCATGTAGCGACACACCAGCGATCATCCAGCGACACACCAGCGATCCTGACAAGTTCATATCGTTGTCAGGATCGCTGGTGAGTCGTTATGTGTGACGGAGCCCTAAGGGCATGAGTAGAATGTAGACTTATTCCTGTATGGGAATACTTTTCTAGTGGAGGTGGGATGGTTCTCCTCCAAGAGATCCAACAGGTCATTAATGTTTGCCTTTCATCCTCCAGCATGTTCTGCATGATATCAGGTTTTTTTAAACTAACCTAAAAAACCAAGTTACCACAAAATAAATAAAGTTCCTTTAACAAACTGAACTTGTCAAGGATTTGGGTTGGTGAAAAGGGGAGACCCTTTGGAGGACGGATATTTCTTGAGGCAACAAGACATGATCAGATAAATTAATGACTTGCAACGCATGTGAAGAAAAAGTGCTTACCGGTGTGTGGTGTCCTCACAATAGATTAAGCCCAAGGGGGCATGTCAAACAGAATGCGTGTCTGGCAACCAGTGAATGTTCTCCACTTCTGGGCCGGTGGCTCTACGATCACTGGTTGCCAGACACGCATTCTGTTTGACATGCCCCCTTGGGCTTAATCTATTGTGAGGACACCACACACCGGTAAGCACTTTTCTTTTTAGGCTTAATCTATATTATGCTTTTCCCTGTTTATGGACACATCACTCCGGACGAAGCTGTTGCAGAACAGCGATACCCATGGGGTTTTCTCCCTACACCACTGGTCCTTATGTTCTTTTGCTTATTATGGAACCTTTTAGTGATCTGGAGCGTTCTTGTAGCATATGAGATAGTATCAACTACAGGGTTCTCCTTATACATCAGAGTGCATGCATTTGCAGCACCACTTGTTTTTCCTATTTAGCCTCTTGCTGTGGTTACCTTTCTATGTACATATACATCATTTTGCTTGCTTTCCCCCACCCCCTTCCCCACTCCTTTTTGGAACATCTATACCATGCATAATCATTACTGTTTTCTCATACGGGGGTAATTATATATCTATACACCAGTCAAGAAGCCACTGGAGCAATAGGCGGAGGACATGACTTGGGGATGGGTGGACCTTTACTCCTGCAGCTTTTTTGGTATAGTGGTATAGATTTTAAGCAAGAGTGATGTTGCTTTCAGAGTAAGAAGCACAGTATGTCTATGCCTGGGGGGTTACTGTGAAAAGGGTGGGGCTAATATAGAACAGGAAATCTGGCTCTCCCTCTTGTCCTGGTTCTGTATGTCAGACAGCTGGGGATATTACAGTACTTGTGAATCCCAATGTACTAGCACTTCACCTGACTCCTACTGTGATTGTTTAATCCTGTGATTTAAATAAAGCTGTGGCCATTTTGACAACCAAAATAATGTGTTGTGTATTTATTCTAGGGCCTAGGTTTACTGTAGTTATGGTGGTTTTAAGATGGAGTAGGGGTCCGTCCCATATCCATAAGTCAAGAAGCCACTGGAGCCATAGGCGGAGGAGGACATGATTTGGGGATGGGTGGACCTTTACTCCTGCAGCTTTTTTGGTATAGTGGTATAGATTTTAAGCAAGAGGGATGTTGCTTTCAGAGTAAGAAGCACAGTATGTTTGTGCCTGGGGGGTTACTGTGAGGAGGGTGGGGCTTATATAGAACAGGAAATCTGTCTCTCTCCGTCTTTCATGCACAGGATGAACAGGAGGAAGCATTTCACGCCCTCCCGCCCCTGTTTATAATCATTGTCCTAAAACATTTTAATTATTGCTTGTTGTCATGGAATGCCTAGGTTACTTTAGGCAAAAACCCCGGGACCCCTGTGATGTCCCTCAGACTAGGGGAACCCTGTCTGTCCCTCTACCCAGGGTTTACACTGAAGGTGTGCCTGCCTGAGCCTCCACCCTGTCCCTGTCTCCTGTCCAGCCCTAAGCTGAACCCACCTCCCTCCACCCAGTGAGGGGACCAGACACCAGACCCCACAAATACGTATGGACAGGGGTAAAAGAAAACACCACACAGTAAATACACAAGGGAATACAATAATGTGCAAGGGCAACCAAATATATATATAACAGATTGGAGAAAGAACCACTGAGGGATATACTGCACCAGATATCAGACGCTCCAACACCACCACTGCTGACCGGAATTGCTAGCACTAGGCTAAAGCTATAGTCGGCGACGCCCATAGTCAGGACGAACTATTTAAAGACCTAGGGCGTGGCCCAGCCCTCAGCCAGCATGACAACCTGGTTAGCCCTATCCCGACTGGAACAGAATACCCAACAGGGTATTACCGCTGTCTGCCGGACACCCTGGTGTGAACAGTGTCCGACATGACAGTACCCCGCCTTCTACGAGGGACCTCCGGAACCTCACCATGTCGAGGACCTGGCTTGTCCGGATGGCGACGATGGAACATAGTAACCAGTCGATCAGCATGAATGTCAGAGGCCGGCACCCATGTCCTCTCCTCAGGACCATAGCCACGCCAGTGGACCAGGTATTGTAGAGTGCGACGCACAACCCTAGAGTCCACCACTATGGACACCTCAAATTCCAACGCGCCATCCACCAAGACGGGAGGTGGTGGCCCGGGGGAACCATCCACCAAACCCACGACCTTCTTTAGCAATGCTTTGTGAAATACATTATGAATCTTATACACAGCCGGCAACTCCAAACGAAATGCCACGGGGTTGATCACTGCGGAGATTCTAAATGGGCCAATGAACCTGGGACCCAACTTAAGTGACGGTATCTTGAGCTTAATGTTCCTAGTAGATAACCACACCCAATCACCCACACACAGGTCCGGACCTGGCACACGTCTGCAGTCAGCCACCCGTTTGTACCTGGAACCCACCTTCAACAAGCGCTGCTTGACTCTCCTCCAAACAGACGACAATTGAGCTCCCAACTGGTCCTCCTCAGGGACGCCAACTGAGCACCCCTGACGCAAGGTGCAAAATTGAGGATGTTGACCATACACACAAAAAAAAGGGGATTCCCCAGACGATTCCTGGCAATGGTTGTTTATTGCGAATTCTGCCAGAGGAAGAAACGCTGACCACTCTTCCTGATTGTCGGAAATAAAGCAGCGCAAGTATTGCTCCAGGTTTTGGTTCATCCGCTCAGTCTGTCCATTCGACTGAGGGTGGAAAGCCGATGAATGAGATAATTTGATTCCAAGGCGAGAACAAAAAGCTCTCCAAAACTTTGCCACAAACTGCGTACCTCGATCAGACACAATGTCAGACGGGACACCATGAAGTCTGACCACCTCGCGAATAAATATCTGAGCAAGAGTCTTAGCATTGGGCAAAGACGGTAAAGCAATGAAATGTGACATTTTGGAGAACCTATCAACAATTACCAAAATGACCGAGTTCCCTGCCGAGGCGGGCAAGTCAGTAATAAAATCCATGGAAATCTCAGTCCATGGCTTACTGGGCACCCCGAGAGGCTGCAAGCTACCAGCGGGACGGGAACGAGGAGTCTTGGCCCGTGCGCACGTGTTACAGGCAGCCACATATGAGGCCACATCCTGCCGGATTTTAGGCCACCAAAAACGACGCGATACCAGTTCCAGAGTGCTCTTAACCCCTGGATGACCTGCCAGTACCGTGTCGTGATGTTCGCCCAACACTCTAGAGCGTAGATGTAGCTGCACAAAAGATTTATTAGCAGGCAACCCCGGCGGTACCACCTCCTGAGCCTCCGCAATCTCTGCCTCAATCTCTGTCGTGATGGCAGATACCACCACACCCTTTTGGAGAATAGGCACCGGCTCTTCACATAACTCTCCACCAGGAAAACACCTGGATAAAGCGTCTGCCTTAACATTCTTCGACCCAGGGCGATAGGTAACAATGAAGTTGAACCGGGTGAAGAATAATGCCCAGCGAGCCTGTCTGGAGGACAGGCGCTTAGCAGATTCTAAATAAAGCAAATTCTTATGGTCGGTTATCACAGTAATCTGATGAACAGCCCCCTCCAAGAAGTGTCGCCACTCCTCAAATGCCAATTTGACGGCCAATAGTTCCCTGTTGCCAATATCATAATTACGCTCCGCAGGCGACAGCTTCTTGGAGAAGAAGGCACACGGATGCAACTTGGCCCAAGAAGGGCCCTGAGACAGTACAGCCCCCACTCCAACCTCCGACGCATCCACCTCCACGACAAACGGTAAGGAGACATCGGGCTGCACCAGAATGGGCGCTGAGGCAAAACTATTCTTGAGGAATTCAAACGCCTGTACCGCAGGCTCAGACCAGTCAGAAAAGTCGGTACCCTTCTTAGTCATGTCAGTCAGTGGTTTGGCAATCATAGAGAAGTTCTTAATAAATTTCCTATAGTAATTGGAGAAGCCAAGAAATCACTGAAGCGCCTTAAGATTATCAGGCCGATCCCAATGTAGTACCGCCTGCACCTTTGCGGTGTCCATCTTAAAACCTGAGGCGGAGATTATATAACCCAAGAACGGTAGCTCCTGTACGAAAAACACACATTTTTCAAGCTTGACATAGAGCCTGTTCTCTCTGAGCAACTGCAGAACTTGTCTAACATGCTCTATATGTGTATCATGGTCGCGAGAGAAAATGAGGATGTCGTCAAGATAAATTATAACGAACCTCCCCAACAACTGAGAGAAGACATCATTAATGAAGTGTTGAAAGACCGCCGGTGCCATAGTCAACCCAAACGGCATTACCAAACTCTCAAAGTGACCCTCAGGGGTATTGAACGCTGTCTTCCACTCATCCCCCTGACGGACTCTTATAAGATTGTACGCCCCCCTGAGGTCCAGTTTGGAGAACCACCTGGCACCAACCACTTGGTTGAATAAATCGGGTATAAGTGGCATAGGGTAAGGATCACGGACCGTAATCTGGTTGAGTTCTCTGAAATCCAGACACGGCGTAAACCGCCATCCTTCTTTTTAACAAAGAAGAAGCCAGCAGCCAGAGGAGAAGAGGAAGGTCTAATATGACCCTTGCTCAGGCTATCCGCAATGTATTCCTTGAGAGCTAGCCTCTCGGTACCTGAGATATTAAACATTCTAGCTTTAGGTAACTTGGCCCCTGGTTTCAACCTAATAGCACAGTCATAGGGGCGATGCGGTGGTAGTTCCGAACAACCCTTCTCAGAAAATACATCCGCATAATCCAGCAACGGCTCCGGGATACTGGGGGTCAAAGCAGAAATACATGTAGCCAGGCACCTCTCCTGACACTCCCTGCTCCACTGAATTATGTCCTGGGTCTTCCAATCAATAACAGGATTATGCATTGACAACCATGGAAAGCCCAGAACCATCTGAGCCGGTAAGTTACTAAGCACCTTACAAGTTACCCGCTCTGAGTGTAATACTCCGATGTGGAGTTGTATATCCAACACACACTCTGTGATTTCCCCTTGAGACAATGGGGAAGCATTGATGGTAACCACCCGGATGGGGTTCGGCAATTTCTCCACCGGAAATCCCGCTGTATGCGCGAACCTCTCATCAATGAGATTGGCAGCTGAGCCACTATCAATAAATACTGTAATAGAGAGCATTTGCCCCCCAAGTACCACCCTAGCAGGGAGCATACACTGGGAAACCATGACGGAGGATACACAAAGGCTCAGACTAGACTCCTCCAAACCCTCTGAGCCTATCAGTTTTCCGCCGGCGCGCCCTTCTTAGGTACCAGGGGGCAAGCGTTAATAAAATGTCCTCCTTTGCCACAAAAAAAACAGAGCCCCTGCCTTCTGTGCCAAGGACGTTTAGGCTTGTTACTCGGTGACTGTGCTATACCAGCGATCTGCATGGGTTCCACGGATTCACCCGCGGCAACCTCACTGACCACTCCCCCACCTCCCGGAGGCAACGAAACCAGCGCCCCCTGACGGAGACGTCGGTCTATGCGTACTACAAGTGCCATCGCAGCCTCCAGAGAGGCGGGAGTCTCGTACATTAGGAGAGTCTGTTTAACCCTTCCAGAAACCCCATGCAAAAATTGACTTCTAAGCGCAGGGTCATTCCACTGCGTGTCCACCGCCCAGCGCCGGAATTCCGTGCAGTAATCCTCAGCTGGTCGATCACCCTGTAGCAGTGAGCGTATCTTAGACTCTGCTAAGTTTAATCTATCTGGATCGTCATAGATCAAACCCAGAGCAGAGAAAAAAAAATCTGCAGATTCAAATGCCGGTGAGTCTGAAGGGAGTGAAAAGGCCCAGGCCTGTGGGTCACCACTCAGCAAAGAAATCACCAAGCCCACGCGTTGAGCCTCATTACCTGCATGATTCACGAAACACCGTGAACTTACCACGATCACCAGCAAATCGTTCAGGAAGGGGAAACTTGGGCTCAGCTGCCCTGGCTGCAGCCTCAGCAGGTACTGCAGGAGCTGACAGGCCTTGTTGCTGGACCGCCCCCCTGAGTTCAGTGACCTGTATGGATAGAGCCTCCAGCTGCTTGGTTAGGGAAAGTATAGGATCCATAGTAAGTAACCCCTATATTCCCTTTTTTTTTTTTTTCCACTTTATTATTTGGGCTGACTATAATGTCATGGAATGCCTAGGTTACTTTAGGCAAAAACCCCGGGACCCCTGTGACGTCCCTCAGACTAGGGGAACCCTGTCTGTCCCTCTACCCAGGGTTTACACTGAAGGTGTGCCTGCCTGAGCCTCCACCCTATCCCTGTCTCCTGTCCAGCCCTAAGCTGAACCCACCTCCCTCCACCCAGTGAGGGGACCAGACACCAGACCCCACAAATACGTATGGACAGGGGTAAAAGAAAACACCACACAGTAAATACACAAGGGAATACAATAATGTGCAAGGGCAACCAAATATATATATAACAGATTGGAGAAAGAACCACTGAGGGATATACTGCACCAGATATCAGACGCTCCAACACCACCACTGCTGACCGGTATTGCTAGCACTAGTCTAAAGCTATAGTCGGCGACGCCCATAGTCAGGACGAACTATTTAAAGACCTAGGGCGTGGCCCAGCCCTCAGCCAGCATGACAACCTGGTTAACCCTATCCCGACTGGAACAGAATACCCAACAGGGTATTACCGCTGTCTGCCGGACACCCTGGTGTGAACAGTGTCCGACATGACACTTGTATGATGAATGCTTTATTGTATTTTTGAAATTACCATTGTATATTTTGTTCCAGGTTCAATTTTATCATGGCTATAAAGCGTTAACAGCATTAACCTTCTAAGCCCAAGGGAAGGGCCATCCTTCAGCCATGGTTCCCTAGAGGTTTCCTCCACAGGGGTTTTTTCCTCTCTTGAGCGCTGTAGGATGACTCTTTGTGAGTCAGAGGTTTGCCAAGTTAGTCCCCTTAATGCTTTTGCAGGGACTTCTAGTTCATAAGTTTACTAAAGTGATTTATTAAAAAAAAAAAAAAAGGTGTAAAATGTGAATATATAACCCGTCACAGCTTTGCGGTTTAGGAGTCAGGTGTAAGTTGCAGACAAGTTAAGCTGGACTCATTTTAACTAATAGAGGATGTAAAACCTCATGGTGGTGAACAGGCTCGGCTTTGGTGGCCAGCCTCAAGGACGTTGCAATGGTAACGTCAATCTGGGGCGGCCACAGTGGTTAAGCACAAGAGTGAGGATAATAGGGTCATTGGTGCCCTGAAAGTTTACTGGCTCTGCTTGAATGGCTCCCAGTGCGTGCCGCCCCTTTATGGCTGTCTGTCCTGGTTCTGTATGTCAGACAGCTGCGGATATCACAGTACTTGTGAATCCCAATGTCCTAGCACTTCACCTGACTCCTACTGTGATTGTTTTAATCCTGTGATGTAAATAAAGCTGTGGCCATTTTGACAACCAAAATAATGTGTTGTGTATTTATTCTAGTGCCTAGGTTTACTGTAGTTATGGTGGTTTTAAAATGGAGTAGGGGTCCGTCCCATGTCCATAAGTCAAGGGTTTCACAAAGTATTGCTCTCGTATTGCTCCTTATTATATGAATGTCCACCAATGTATTTGATACAGCACCAGGGGTGTTGGATGATTATTGTGCTAGGAAGCTGGAAATGATGGCAAATATCTCTATTCAGCAATAGAGTTAGGGAGAAATATTCCAAAACATTAGGCAAATTCTCTAGTGTGTTATGCAACTGCAGTACTGAAGAAGATAGTGGATAAGACCTGGGAATCAGATAGGGTTGTTGAAAAGCTGATGTTAGTAAAAGGGGAGATTGTTGGCATTGGTAATAAAAATAGGTGGAAACATTTAGCCAAAAGATCTTCTGGGGACAAATCTTCTGCAGTGAGCTATTGAAAAGGTGATGCTGCAATTGCTGTTAGTTAAGAAGGCTCACCAGTGGCTGTAAGCTCTGGTTGTAGTAATGGCATCTTGTTTGTGAATTCTTTTCCACTTTTCTGGTTGACAAATCTTTTGCAGAGTCTGAGCTCTGCAGTAGGAATATAAGCATTGGATGTCCAAATCTACAGCTTCTCATTAGCACATGAAGCAACATCACCTGCACATTTGGGAAAAGCAATCTGGCCTGCAACATGAGCAAAGCTGTCCTTCTAGCCCTTTTACTCTTGCCCATCTTTCTGGTAGCCAGAACACGTCATCATCATCATCCACAACTATCCTTCTCCATCACACAATCATATACAGCATCTATCTCTGATTGTGTGGGAGCAAACAAGGGTAGCTTAATAATAATCTTTATTTATATAGCGCCAACATATTCTGCAGTGCTTTAAAATTCAGCAGTTCATGTACAACAGTCATAAGTAACAAAATTAAAGATACTATAGTAATTAAAGCAAAGATAATGACAACTCTGCTCTTCAGAGCTTACAAGCTACAATTAGGTGGGGGTGACACAAAGTACAGGTGCTTATTTACAATGATGGTACAGCCATCATGAGGGAATGGGGGGTAGATAAAGGCTGCATGATCTAGTTACCAGCCAGTATTTGTAGTGCTTTTGGGTACGGTAGAGTTTGATGGAGAATTATGTTCAGAGAAATAGTGAATGGGCTATTTATAAAAAGGACTTCGATTAGGAAAAATGGTAGGCCACCCTAAACAGATGTGTTTTTATGGAGAGCCTAAAACTGTGTAAGTTGAGTAGAGCATTCCAAAGAATAGGTGCAGCTCGGGAGAAGCCAAGAGTGGGATGTACGGATTAGTGCGGATGTTAGTCAAAAGTCACTTGCAGAGGGTAACAAGCAGGTTGGCTGATAAACAGAAATGTGAGAGATGTAGGGGGGTACCACAGTGTGAAGAGCTCTGTGGGTGACAACAAGCAATTTAAATTGGATCCTATAATGTATGAGCAGCCATTGCAGTGACTGGCACAGAGCAGAAGCGTACAAGTAACGTTTAGCCAGATAGATGACCCTGGTTGCTGCATTAAGAATGGATTGAAGAGGGAAAAGTCGAGTGAGAGGGTGGCCAATTAATAGAGAATTACAGTAGTCAATGCGAGAGAGGATCAGGGCAACAGTGAGGGTTTTTGTTGTTTCCAAAGTGTGAAAGGGATGTTCTTCAGGTGCAAGTGACAAGAGCGGGCAAGAGATTGTATATAGAAAGTGAAGAAAAGATTGGTATCAATTATAATACCTACTCAATCCGCCTGTGGCCTGGGCATTACTGTGGTGCCACCCATGGAGAGGGAGATGTTAGATTTAGAGAGGTATGTAGATGGCAGGAGTAGTATAAGTTCACTTTTGGTAAGGTTGAGTTTCAGATAGAGTGCAGACATTATGTTGGAGATTGCAGACAGACAGTCACTGATGTTCTGTAGTACAGCAGGGGTAAGGTCAGGGGATGATGTGTATAGTTGTGTGTCATCAGCATAAAGATGGTACTGAAAGCCAAATTTGTTGATGGTCTGTCCAATTGGGGCCATGTAGAGAGAGAAGAGGGCTAAGGACTGAGCGCTGAGGGACCCCAATAGTTAGAGGAAGAGGAGACAAAGTGGAGCCAGCAAACAATACACCGAAGGAGCAGTCAGAAAGATAGGAAGAGGAGAGAGCAGTGTCCTTTATGCCTATTGAATGGAGCATAGAAAGTAGGAGGTGGTGGTCAACAGTGTTGAAAGCTGCAGAGAAGTCAAGAAGAATGCGCACAGAGTGGTCATCATTACGTTTTGCTACCAAAATGTCACTTTGTTGAGTGCAGTCTCTGTAAAATGTAGGGAGCAGACGACAGACTGTGTTGAATCTAAGAGAGAGTGAGGAGAGAGGAAACTGGTAAGGCGGTAGTAGACCAGGAGCCCCAAAAGTTTAGTGATTAAGGGGAGATTGGAGACTGGTGTGTAGTTATTTGTGTATGATGGGTTGAGCGAGGGCTTTTTTTATAATGGAGTAATTATAGAGTGTTTGAAGGAGAAGGGGAAGATACCAGAGGAGAGGGAGACATTGAAGATTTTAGTTAGGTGAGTAGTGACGACTAGAAAGAAAGACTGGAGTAGGTGTGAGCGAATAGGGTAAGTAATGCATGTAGTAGGAGGAGACTGGAGACTTCTTCCGTGACAAAATCAAATGTGGAGAGTGACCCAGAGGAGATGTGGGGAAAGATGGAAGCTGGGAGAAGATTTCCTGATGGATATTTTCCATTATCTGCTTGTGTGCTAACTCATCTCCCACCTGGGTAAGTCGTTGGTGGTGGGAGATGAGTTAGCACACAAGCAGATAATGCTTGACAAACGCTCGGCCGTACTGGAAGATACCAGCAGCAATTATTTCTCTAAAAAAGAGGGGTCTGCACTTGTGGGAGAAACTTCGCCACTTATTGAACTTGGCACTGAGCTCGAACGTACACTGCACCGTAGACACATAGAGCAGCAGCTTTGGACAAATACATTATGTGCTTTTTTCAACAGTCTACAGGGTGAATGTGTTTAACAGTAGTCATGCACCACCACAAACAGGAGAAATGATGAATTGTTCATGGTCGGGCACTAAGTCTGGTTCCACTATCAGGCGGTGGTCATACAACTCCTCTTACACTTTCTCCGTTTTCTCCTCACTGATCATAACTACTTTCCCAACAGCAACAGTTCACGGCATTCCATCCACCCACAGACTTGTTGCTGGCTGTTGTAAGGTTTAGCACTTCCAAGCTGTTTTACAGCTTGTGAGCATGGGTGATAAAAGCCAAACAGAGGATTAGTTGCTCCTTGCATAAAGCAGCAAATCTCTTGCGAGATGGCTCCCTGTCATTGGGCACTTTGTAAGAGACAATGCCTGGAACATTTTTACTGTATTACATTTAGGCAAAGTATCTCATGCACCCTGCATGGAACACTTCCTGAATATAATCATGCTAAATTTCTTAAAGAAATACAGTTGAAACCAGAAGTTTACATACACTATAAAAAAATACACATGTGCATATTTTTCTCAATATCTGACATGAAATCAGAATAAACCTTTCCCGTTTTAGGTCAATTAGGATTACCATAATTATTAATATTTGTGAAATGCCAGAATAATGCGAGAGAGAATGTTTTAAGGCACTTTTATTACTTACTGCAAAGTCAAAAGTTTACACTCAGTTGGCACTCGTCCCTCAGTACACTCATCGGTACCTGACTAGCTGCACCACACCGCTTCACTTGGCACCAGACTCCCTGTGCACCCAACGGTACCCGGGAGTCCTCACTGACCCCATCCTAGGTCTCTGCTCTGTGCTTCAACTCGCTCCGCAGCGCGCAGCCTGTTCCTACTCTGTCTCTCCTTCAGCGGGAACTTTCTGCATTTTCATGTGCTACACTCTGCCACCTCTCCTCGCCTACCATGCCCCCTCCTTTCAGGTCATCGGTTCTTTCCATCTCCTCTTTCCTTCCCCCCTGCAACACTAGATGTGGCCTCGGCAGTTCCGGACCCGGCATTTCAGAGGTACCCACAGCCCGGTCCTCTTCCTTACAATGAAGAAAGTGGTGGCCATGGGTTTGCTTTACCATGCTTATGTGGCAAAGCACACCTTCCAGACTCTGCAAAAACAGAATGGTCTGCTGAGCATGGCCTGATTTGCAATGATGCAATGTGATAAAATTAAATGCTGCATATTTTAGAGCGTCTGCACGAATAGCATAAAGCGGTGATCAATTATAACAAACAGTAGACAAACTGGAGGTTGGGTTACTTTGAAGAGGTTATTATATTTTCCCGAAAGGACAACAGTAGCATCAATGATTTTGTTTCCCTTATATTGAAAAAACACTCACTCAAATAAAAACAGGGGATAGCTGTTTAGCTGGCATTCATAGGAGATTGTGATTTTTGCTATGCATAGCAGTGCTAGTGCACTACTATGTATAGTACAAGTGATCAGAAGGGGAATAACAAGCACAATCAAAAGTATGAAAAAAATGTTTTTAAAAATATAAAAAATAGAAAGTTCAAAATCCCCCTCCCCTTTTACCACATTACATTTGGTATCTGCCTAATTGTACTAACCTGGAGAATCATATTGCCAGGTCAGTTTTATTGTATAATGAATATGGTAAATAAAAGACCCAAACAACAATTGTGGAATTGCATTTATTTTTGCAATTTCAATGCACTTTGAATTTTTTTTCCCACTCTCTAGTATGGATTGAAAAATTAAAAAGTTATGGCTATTGGAAGAAAGGGAGGGAAAACAACCAAAAAAATGGAAAACTGGTCATGAAGGGTTTAAAAGCTGTAGCTTCTTTATTTACCAAACAACAACCCTTTTACAATTCCCCAAACAGGGATACATAAACACTGGCGCAGTAGGCATCTGCCCCCCAAAAATGGATTTTTTTAAATTAAATTTTGCATTATAAAAATCATAAAAAGTCTGTCTGTGCTATTTATCATTCAATAGGCTGTTGGTTACCACCAGTTCCATTCGTTTACCTATTTGTTGAATTAATTTTGGCATTATTAATGCTATGTTGTTTGTGTTAAAGGGGTTGTTCACTTCTAGGACAGCCAGTTCTCATTCTGAATGTTTGCACCCCTTAAAATAAAAAAATACTCACCACCGGTGCCGGTGGCATTCCAGAGGTGTTGGCACTCGCATTCCCGCGGTCACATGAGGTTGTTACATCACGTGAGCCCTCCACCCAATCAGCGAAATAAGGGCTGTGGCTGCCCTCTGACTTCCTCTTGATGTTTCATTTGTGCGAAGGTGATGCCAATGAAGCTGACTCTGATTGGGTGGAGGTTTCACGTGATGTAACAACCTCATGTGACCCGGGAATGCGAGTGCCAACACCACTGGAATGCTGCCAGCATCGGAGGTGAGTATGAGGCCGGGGTCACACTAACCGACGCAAAATACGGTCCGTAGTTTACATGCGTAATACGGATTAATGACCCCTAAATAGTGCTCCGTATGTCATCCGTAAGCAAGGTGTGGTCGCGTATTTTGCGCATGTCAGCATCCGTATGTGATCCGTATGTAATCCGTATGGCATCCGTATGGCGAGATTTTCTCGCCGGCTTGCAAAATGGACATTTAACGGTTTTGAGGCCTGCTAACTATTTAAATAATTAGCCTGCATCCTATTTATTGCCTCAGGAACAGGTGGCTGCCTCCATTCTGTCCATTTGTGACCTTGCCTTCACTAGGTGTGTTGCTGTTGTATGTGCAACATGGCATACAGTCTGACTTTCAACACAACTGAGCAGGTTCTCTTCAACTGGCTTTTGTCACGCCGCTTTTGTCAACCATACCCAGTGATAGTGGATCCGCGGAGGAGGAGACGCATGTGGGTCCATCCACTTTTGAGGCAACGACTCACAAGAGGTCATTTTCACCGCCTCTATTCTTCTCTGCGGGAGCATCCGGTTAAATTCTACCAATACTGTCGCATGAGCCTTGCAACATTTGATCGACTCTTGGAGACAGTGCGCCCTGGGATAACCTTTCAGGACACAAGGATGCGCAAAGCTATATCTGCAGAGGAGCAACTTCATCTCACATTACGGAACGTACTACACAACCACATTCTCTATGTTGATGATGTGTTGCCCAAAGTATGTATTTTTTGCTTCGTGGAATAATTTTAATGCCCTCATCTTATTCCAGATATGTTGAAACTTACAGACCAGAATGTTATGTGTAAGATGTACTGAATATCATTTAGTCATTGTGCAACAAAATATGTGTGTGTTATTAGATGTGAATTCATAACAAGTTTGGTATGTATGTACCTTTTTTTTGTTTAATTTGTGCATTCTAAAAGGTTCCTTTTCTGTTGTTCTTCAGCTTCCTGTCCATTGGCCTGTCTTATGCCGCCCTCCACCATGAGTTTCTGATTGGAAGATCTACCATTTCTGGCATAGTCAGGTCGACATGTAGTCAAATATGGTCAAGACTACATCAACTCGTCATGCCTGAGCCCAGGATGGACGACTGGTTGAGGATATCAAGGGACTTTGATGAGGAATGCCAGTTTCCTAATTGTATTGGTGCCCTTGATGGCGAACATATCCGGGTACGTAAGCCGCTAAACTCTGGCTCCCAATTCTTCAATTATAAACAATACTTTTCTGTTGTATTGTTGGCTCTGGCCGACCCTCAATACAAGTTTATAATTGTTGACATTGGGGCCTATGGAAGGACGGGAGACTCTCGAGTCTTCAATACTTCCATATGGCTCGGCGGCTACGCACCAACCAGTTGGATCTACCACCACCACGCCAGCTACCAGGCTCCACTCAAGAATCTGTCCCTTATGTCCTTGTGGCAGATGAGGCTTTTCAGTTAACGCGCAATGTCATGAGGCCATATCCCCGGCGCAACCTTGACCACAGGCGCAGAATTTTTAACTTGCGCCTATCACGTGCTCGGCGACTGGTGGAGTGTTCCTTTGGCATTCTTTGTGCCAAATGGCGGGTACTCCAGTCTGCCATTCAGCTGAGTGAACAAAATGTTAATGAAGTAGTTAAAGCCTGTGTGGTTCTTCATAACTTCACCAGGATACATGATTGTTCCTCCTCTGGTGGCCAATGTGCGTAGGGCGACACCACCTATCAACCCTCAACGTAGACTGCTCTCTGACCTCAAAGTGCGTGATATTTTCACAAATTACTTTATGTCACCTGAGGGGGAAACGTCTTGGAAAGAGCAAGATGTATCTATGTTATAATTTTGTGGTTTATGTGTGTCTAAATATATATATATATATCTACCCCTTCAGATTCTATGACTGTTTAATTGCATTGGTAAGCGTATGTTAGTTTGCTGACACTGTTTTTTTTAATTGAGACAGAGACGTAAAATGTAGTAGCCAGATGTTTACTTGACCCTTTTTTTTTGCTGTTTTTTTTAAATCAAAACATATTATTGCCATATAAGAACTGTGGCAATGTGGCAAATTGGCCTTTTTGCAGATGTCAACATTTTTTCACATACAATTTTTCACACATACAAAAACAAAAATACAACATAATGCAATACCAAAATGGCTACATTATAAATTTTGGTAATTTGGGGAAGGAGAAGGCGGAAGACCAGCCTGTGGTTGCTGCTGGCTACTTTGCCCAACATCGCCCTGTGTGGGAGCATACTGTTGCCCATGATGTGGGTATTGTACTGCCTCCTGGGATTGGGCTTGGTACTGGCCAGAGTGATACGGAACAGGGGCATCTTGTTGGCTCGGGTAGACCCGTGTCTCATACCCACCAATATAGCCATGTCGTCCCCAACCAGGTTGGGACCAGCCTCCAACACTGGGTGGGAAAAAGTGGCCATATTGGTGGGGTTGGCTAGAGGCAGACATATGTTGCTGGTGTTGTAAAGGTTGGGTAGGGGGAGGAAGGGGGTGAGGTGTAGGCCCACGTCTTTGAGGATCCTCAGAGCCTGCTTGAGCAAGCATCTGTGTGGGTGGTCTAAGGCGCATTAGATTTCTGGGTGAAAGCTGCCACCTCTCCAGATATTCAAACAACTCATATGGGGTATTGGGGGGTGTGCTTGCATCAAGCAGGATCTGAAAACATCCTTGAATATGGAGCCTCACCTCTCGGGAAAGGGCAAGGAGATAAAGGGCCAGGCTACGTGAGTATGCCTCCTCACCATCATCTGTATTCACTCTAGCCAGATAGTTGAGGACCCCTGTGTCCACATTGGTCCGGGTATCTTGGGCAGGGATCTGGCGCCTTCTTCGTCCTCGACGGGATGGTCCAGCAGGCTGTGGGGAGTCCCGGATCTGGGCAGCTGGGCTGCTGCTCATGTTGCCCTGCTCCTCCAGTATGGCTGATGGTGCAGCAGCAGACGGTCCTGGTGGTGGGGTTTGTGTCGCATGCAATGGGTTCTCCTGAGAGGATTCTTCACCCATGCTTCTTGTAGGGGGAGAAGATGGGCCAGCCACCTCATCCCCTACAGGATCAATGATGGGCTCTGTATCTGAGCCCGTTCCTCTATCCGTAAGGTTGGACTGAGTTCTGTTATGAAATAGAACAGAGCCAAAAATAAATCAATATTTTTGGCCCTGTAAAGTATCTGTGTAATGTGGTGTGAGGTATCTACTTACGGTCTCAGATCCAGAATAGGGGCGAGGAAGGAGAGGCGGTCATAATAGATGTATTTTCTCTTTATGTAGCCCGCATCACCACTCCTGGACTGCTGCGGACATTCCCGCCTGTATTGGTCGCGGATGCTGCGCCACCGTCTCATCACATCTTCCACTGCAATGTGACAGGAAATATTATCAATTTCACATATTTGATATGTCAAATTTGCTACCAGTAGCCTTGGCATGTGGCCTTCTGGGGTGTGCTTTCTACCCAGGGAGGCATATCTAATTGGCCCATCCAGCCCAGATACACAGGATCACAATAGTTCATGTATGAAGTAACTACACTTAATAATTGGTTGGCTAGGAGGATGAGGAGCTTGTGGCCTGTGCCAAATGATGGCAGTGTAAAACCATGGGTCACATCAAAATCTACCCGCCTCATGAGGAAAAAAGTACAAGCACAGGAAGGGGGGTGGCCGATTCTATATGCATCTTTTGATGTGAGGTACTTTTAATCTGTTTTTGGGTTGTACTTACTCAGTTTCTGCTGCTCCTCACGTGGCCCATCACCAAAATCATGGAACATCTGGCGACATATGCGCCTCCATGACGCCTCCTTTCTTGCCCGGTTGGCATAATGGGCATCACGTTTGTCCCAGAGTTCTGGCCGCTCCTGCACTAATACAATAAGCATCTCCACATTAAGGAAATATGGCGCCATGACGCTGCAGGACTCCGTGGAGGCGTACTTCCTGGATGTCTGGAGCGCTTTTTGAGCTCATTTGCATGTCTAGGCTTCCTGATGATGGATTGGCCCATTTCCTGTCACCAGCCAAAAGACCTGCGTATTTCTCTCAAGTCACACGTGTGGTCCGTGTGTAATCCGTATTTTTTGCGCACCCATAGACTTGCATTGGCGTAATACGGCCGTAGTACGCTGACAATCGCAGCATGCTGCGATTGGCACGGACCGTAGAATACGGCCGAGAAATATACGGCTGTTGGGAGCAAACCCATAGAGAATCATTTGTCCATGTGTAATGCGTGCTTTTAACGCCTCTCACTCATTCGTATTCCTCTCTAGTGTGACCCCGGCCTAAGAAAGCTTTCAGGGACAGTCTTTGCTTTAGATTCTCCATGTAACAGGTCCCAGGGAATGCTTTGATTTTCAACCTTCCAACCTTTTATAGGGATCTGACCTTCACTTTGTAGGTTCCTGAGTTGCATACACAAAGCAGCCACTGGCTGGTGAGGCAATTTGGCAGGGAAAAGTCAATGAGCTGGGTCAATACCAGGTAGATGGTGAAAAAACAAGCTCAGATGGCAGGGATGTAGCCAAATCTGTTCAACGGACAGCAGAAGATTAAATTCAGTTCAAGGTCAAGGTATAAAGCAAGCTGTGTTGGGTATCAGGGAGAAGCAGCAGTGACTACCATATATTGTAGTGTTATTGGTAATATACTGTACATGTGGTAGGGAGTACCCATTAGGGTGAGTGCACACGCTGCGGATTCTGCTGCAGATCCGCAGCGGATTTGGCCCTGCGGATCCGCAGCAGAATCTGCTGAGTTGTACAGTACCATTATAACCTATGGAAAATGGAAACCGCAGTGCACGCGGTGCGGAATTTTCCACGCGGTTTTTGCTACGGTTTCCAATCCGCAGAAAGAATTGACGTCATTCTTTTCTGCGGATTCCGCTGCGGTTTGCCATCTCCTCCATTGTAGAGGTGATAAACCGCAGGGCAAACCCGCAGGTAAACCGCAGGTCTTCTGATCTGCGGATTTACCTGCGGATTTTGCAAAATCCGCACGGAAAAATCCGCAGACCAATCAGCAGCGTGTGCACGTACCCTTAGCGTTTGTGTAGATTGAATTTTCTGTGTTCCACTTTCCTCTGGTTTCCTTACTTTGTTGATGATGTAGAGTGGCATCACTCTACGTTTCATCATTTATGTTTAAGTGAGTGACACACAAAGTTTAAATTGCCCTGCATAGATAATAATGTCTAATAACACCATTATGACCATCAAAAATAATTCATGCCATTATTCCCCTCTTTCAGTGATTCTGAGTGTAATTTGTTTCTTTAAAATATAGAAGATACTTACAACAATTGGAAAAGGAATCATTGATGTTTTCTTTAGTAACGAGTCAAAAGGCTATTTTTACTTTCATCATTATTTTTTCTGCTAAAATGTTCACCCTACTATAAATGTAGTTGAATATAGATTTGACATTAGAAGAGATGTACACTAAGTAATAGTCCTTTACCTGAAGGTTCTCATGAATAATTTATACAATGATTTTTAAATAAATGACAGGGATATAAACTAGAACGTCATTAATTGTGTCCTGAAAAAGGTTCAAAGATAAGTTGTTCTGTGAGGACAAATCATAGAATGTATAGGCTAGGCAGACGTTACAACACTGCTATTCAATAGGATTGTCTCACTAATTCTTTATTATGTATGGATATCATAGAAGTGGGTCTCCTTAATTAGTCAGAACAACCTCGATGTTAGGCGTTGGATTCCTGGCACTGCACAGCGGGAATCCAGAGCCAGACATCCTGCGGTCTCCCATTCTCCTCCGACCGCTTGGACTCCTGCTCAGCAATCTCAGCGAACCAGGTATTCCCCACAGACTCGTTCTGTGAGCCTGGATGTTGCTGCCACCTCTGGTGCAGCAATGATAACGCAACCTGCTTTGCAGGGAACTGCTCTAGAGGCTAAGTCCTCGCGCCGTGCGACTGGGCATGCCCGCAACTTGTCCTCTCAGTGGAGAGCAGGGGTCACATGTGAAGGTCCTATGTCGGATCTGATTGGTCCTTCCTATAGTACTGGAAGGTCCCGGAAGCGCATGGCTATAAAAAGCCTGCATGGCGGCTCGGCCATGCGCTAGTGTAGCATATTATGCTGTGTGTGTATGGTGATGGATGCATGGACTGGTGTCTGACTTATTATGAAACCCCTTCCCTCGGATATTACGAATGGTGACAGTATGTTGGGTTAGTCAGCTCCAGATTGTGGCAGGCTACACGCCACTGAGCCTTCCTCACCTACACTAGCGTCCGTCGGTGCCCGGCTCCTCCGGCATCGTCGCTTAGCGGCTTCAGTTACGGCCGCGCTGCTGTAGTAGCAGCTTTTGGTGTTCGCTGCTGCGACGCCACACGCCGGCTGACCTGTGCAGCTAACAGGTTCAGCCTTTACTTCTAGTTCATACTTTGGCGTCTCTGTGACTAAACAGAGTCCGCTCTCAGGCTCTCGGGTGACGTTAACCCGAGCGCTGTATCGCACTTCTAGCGTATCTGCCATCGTCCAGCAGCGGTCTTGTCATCTACCGCACGGTGGACCCCGGGCGGCGAACGCACCTTCCATTATTTATATCTGGTGCGTTCCGCCGACCCTAACATTACACTAGCGCCAGGGTCTGGCTGGCAATGGCAGACGTGCAGCAGCTGCAGCGCTACATTCGGCAGCTGGAGAGCAGGTTGGCGGCTATTGAGAGCACCAACTCAGCTGCGAATGCTGCGCTAGCTGCTGCTCAGACAGTCGCTGAGGCTGTCTCACGTGCGCCCACACTTTTGCCCCTGCCGACAATGTCTCGCCTCCCGCTCCCCGATAAGTTTTCGGGTGATAGTGCCTCCTGTAGGGGATTCGTTAGTCAGTGCTCCATCCAGCTGGAGTTGCTGGCTGCACGGTTCCCTACGGAGCGGGCTAAGGTGGGATTTATTGTCTCTCTGTTGTCTGGCCGGGCATTACAGTGGGCCACGCCATTGTGGGAACGTGGTGATCCCATGGTACAGGGGGCTGCTCAGTTCCTCGCGGCTCTGAAGCAAGTCTTCTTGGGACCACGGGTCACCCACGATACGGCTCTCCATCTGTTATCTTTAACACAAGGGTCACTTTCGGTTAGCCATCATGCTGTCCAGTTTCGGACACTGGCTTCCGAGTTAGAGTGGCCGGACAAAGTGTTGGTCCCGGTGTTTTGGAGAGGCCTGGCTGAGCACGTAAAAGATGCTCTAGCTACTAGGGAGATTCCCACCAGTTTGGAGGAGTTGATCGCCGTTTCCACCCGCATTGATCTCCGCTACACGGAGCGCGGGTTGGAACGAGCGCAATCCAAACGTAGGGTTAATTTGGCTCCCACCTTTACTGAGCCGCTGAAATTTCCCGCACAGGAGCACCTCTCCTCTGAGCCTATGGAGGTGTCTCGCACCGGCACTAAGTTGCGTCCGATGCGAACCTCTGTGCGCTGTTATCAGTGCCGACAGTTGGGCCACTCGGCTGGCACATGCCCTCAGCGGCCGAAAAGACGACCACGTTCAGTGGCCGTAGGTGGTGGTCAATCCAAGGTGGGACCCTTTTCACCCAAACCGGTGTTCCGGGGTACATTAGATAGTGGGTCCTCCTCCTGGGAGGCAGAGGTCACCCTGGATTCCGGGGCCGAGGGGAACTTTATGTCCTCGACTTTTGCCCAGAGACACGCTATCCCTCTGGTGATACTCCCCCAACCTCTGACCATCAGGGTGGTAAATGGGGCACCGTTACCATCTCAGGTGACCCATCAGACAACCCCACTCGGACTCTCTATTTCACCCTCACATCGGGAGACTCTGTCCCTGCTAATTATGCCCAATGGCATCGATCAGGTGCTCCTCGGAGTTCCCTGGCTTCGTTGCCACTCCCCGCATATTGACTGGGCTTCAGGGAGGATTCTGGGCTGGGGCAAGGACTGTGAGGGAAGGTGCCTGAGGGGCAGCGTTCAGGTGGCTTCCACAGAAGTGCCTGCGGATCTCTCCTCGCTCCCCAAACCCTACCACCATTACGCGGACGTCTTCTCTAAGAAGTCTACGGAGACGCTCCCACCGCACCGTTCCTATGATTGCCCGATTGATCTCCTGCCAGGCACAGAGCCTCCCCGAGGCTGTGTTTACCCTTTATCACTCCCTGAGACGGAGGCTATGTCCCAGTATATCCGGGAGAACCTGGCTAGGGGTTTCATCAGAAAATCGGTGTCACCGGCTGGTGCCGGGTTCTTCTTCGTACAGAAGAAGAACGGAGAGCTACGCCCCTGCATTGACTACCGAGGTCTCAATGCTATCACGGTTAAAAACAAATACCCCCTACCGTTGATCTCGGAGTTATTTGACAGGTTGCGGGGGGCCCGGATCTTTACTAAACTAGATCTGCGGGGTGCATACAACCTGATCCGCATTCGCGAAGGAGACGAATGGAAGACAGCTTTTAATACCAGGGATGGCCATTACGAATACCTGGTTATGCCCTTTGGCCTTTGTAATGCCCCAGCTGTCTTCCAAGATTTTGTCAACGACGTCTTCCGCGACATGCTCTCTACCTCGGTGGTGGTCTATCTGGATGACATAATCATCTTTTCGCCAGATTTGACCACCCACCGGAGAGACGTCTGCAGGGTCTTTGACCGTCTGCGGGCGAACTCGTTATTTGCCAAGCTGGAGAAGTGCCAGTTTGAGCAGGAGTCCTTGCCGTTCCTGGGCTATATCATCTCGGCCCAGGGGCTGGCCATGGATCCGGCCAAACTACAAGCGGTAATGGACTGGCAGGAACCCCATTCCCTCAAAGCGGTGCAGCGCTTTTTGGGGTTCGTGAATTACTACCGCCAGTTCATACCACACTTTTCCACACTGGTGGCTCCTTTGGTTGCTCTCACCAAGAAAGGAGCTAACCCCAATGCTTGGTCAGAACATGTCTCCAAGGCCTTCTCAGCTATAAAATCACATTTTGCTGGCGCTCCCATATTACATCGTCCCGATGTGGATAAGCCGTTTATCCTTGAGGTAGACGCTTCTTCCGTCGGTGCAGGAGCAGTCCTTTATCAAAAGGATGCTCAAGGTCGGAAGCACCCCTGCTTCTTCTATTCCAAGACCTTCTCACCGGCGGAGAAAAATTACTCCATCGGCGACAGGGAGCTGCTAGCCATGAAGTTGGCTTTTTCTGAATGGAGACATCTCCTGGAGGGAGCCCGGTTTCCCTTTCTGGTATATACGGACCATAAAAACCTGGTCTATCTACAGACGGCCCAACGCCTGAATTCCCGTCAGGCCAGGTGGTCGCTCTTCTTCTCACGATTCCGCTTCACCCTCCACTACCTCTCTGGAGAGAAGAACGTCCGTGCGGATGCTCTCTCACGTTCAGTGGTCTCAGCGGAGGAAGGAGAAGCTGAGCCTCGGTTAATTCTCCCGCCGGAGAGTTTTACGACCGTGGCTCCAGTTGCGCTCGAGTCGGTACCACCGGGCAAGACCTTGGTGCCTCCACAGCTACGGCCGGAGGTCCTCGCCTGGGCACATGCCTCCAGAGTGGGTGGCCATTTTGGTAAAAAACGGACCGCCGAACTCCTGGCAAGGTCATATTGGTGGCCACATATGGCTCGAGATGTCAAGGAGTACGTGCAGGCATGTGTTTCGTGTGCTCGGAACAGACCCTCTAGACAGAGGCCGGCGGGGCTGTTGTTTCCCCTGCCAGTGGCGGATAGACCATGGGAGATGGTTGGCATGGACTTCATAGTTGGCCTGCCCAAGTCTGGTGGCAGTACGGTCATCTGGGTGGTCACCGACCATTTTTCCAAAATGGTGCATATGGTGCCACTCGCACGCCTGCCTTCCGCTCGAGGTCTGGCCACCTTGATCATTAAACACGTATTCCGTCTACATGGCATGCCGGACAAAATCGTGAGTGACCGTGGTCCCCAGTTTGCGTCTCGGTTTTGGAGGGAGCTCTGCAGTTTACTCAGCATCGAGCTAAATCTATCCTCCGCTTACCATCCCGAGACGAATGGCTTGGTCGAGAGAGCCAATCAGACCTTGGTCACCTATTTACGACATTTTGTCTCTGCCAGGCAGGATGACTGGGCATCCTTGCTACCTTGGGCAGAATTTGCCCTAAACAATGCGGTGGCTGATTCCACTGGTCAGACGCCCTTTCTCCTAAACTATGGCCAACATCCACGTGTCCCTGTCCCGATGCCAGTGTCCTCCACTGACTCCAGGGTGGCAGACTGGGCAGTGGAGGCCCGGGACATTTGGGATCGCACTCAGGATGCTATCCGGGCATCTAAAGAAAGGATGAGGGCGTCCGCCGACATGCATCGGCGGCCTGCGCCAAGCTTCTCCCCTGGCGACATGGTATGGCTCTCCACCCGAAACATTAAACTGCGGGTTGAGTCTCCCAAGTTCGCACCGCGATACATTGGACCATTCAAGGTCCTCGAGCGACTTAGCTCGGTGGTCTACCGCCTGGCTCTACCTCCACATTTGGCCATTTCGGACGTGTTCCATGTGTCCCTCCTCAAACCAGTTCACATGGTCCGGTTTTCTGAGTCATCTGCCGGGTCATCAGACTTATCGTCTGATGAGTTTGAGGTTAACGCCATCGTGGGGCGCAGGTTTGTCCGTGGCAAAAAATTTTATTTGGTGGACTGGAAGGGTCATGGGCCCGAGGCTCGGACCTGGGAGCCGGTGGAAAATATTCACGCACCGCTCCTGATCGCGGCCTTTGAGCGCAGTGAGGCTCAGAGGGGGGGTAATGTTAGGCGTCGGATTCCTGGCACTGCACAGCGGGAATCCAGAGCCAGACATCCTGCGGTCTCCCATTCTCCTCCGACCGCTCGGACTCCTGCTCAGCAATCTCGGCGAACCAGGCATTCCCCGCAGACTCGTTCTGTGAGCCTGGATGTTGCTGCCACCTCTGGTGCAGCAATGATAACGCAACCTGCTTTGCAGGGAACTGCTCTAGAGGCTAAGTCCTCGCGCCGTGCGACTGGGCATGCCCGCAACTTGTCCTCTCAGTGGAGAGCAGGGGTCACATGTGAAGGTCCTATGTCGGATCTGATTGGTCCTTCCTATAGTACTGGAAGGTCCCGGAAGCGCATGGCTATAAAAAGCCTGCATGGCGGCTCGGCCATGCGCTAGTGTAGCATATTATGCTGTGTGTGTATGGTGATGGATGCATGGACTGGTGTCTGACTTATTATGAAACCCCTTCCCTCGGATATTACGAATGGTGACAGTATGTTGGGTTAGTCAGCTCCAGATTGTGGCAGGCTACACGCCACTGAGCCTTCCTCACCTACACTAGCGTCCGTCGGTGCCCGGCTCCTCCGGCATCGTCGCTTAGCGGCTTCAGTTACGGCCGCGCTGCAGTAGTAGCAGCTTTTGGTGTTCGCTGCTGCGACGCCACACGCCGGCTGACCTGTGCAGCTAACAGGTTCAGCCTTTACTTCTAGTTCATACTTTGGTGTCTCTGTGACTAAACAGAGTCCGCTCTCAGGCTCTCGGGTGACGTTAACCCGAGCGCTGTATCGCACTTCTAGCGTATCTGCCATCGTCCAGCAGCGGTCTTGTCATCTACCGCACGGTGGACCCCGGGCGGCGAACGCACCTTCCATTATTTATATCTGGTGCGTTCCGCCGACCCTAACACTCGATCAGACTCAAGCATTCCACGTATTACAGTATAGCCATTGATTTGAATCAGAGCCATAGGATATATTTCTTCTTCATCTGTTTGCTGTGGGGTTCAAAAAAATTTGTGTCAGTCTCAAAACATTTGGCAATGACTGTATTGTGAAGCTATGTCCCGGTCAAGGAAACAACTCAGCATTTACAAAGACAGGGTGGACAGTAGTGTGAGCAGCCTCTATTTACTTCAGCACCCCTGGTATCTCCAGTATTAGGTCAAAGATTTCTCTTTGAACAGGGGTGTGAGTGGCCTATTCTTACCTAAGCACTCTTGGTGTCTCTAGTATTAAATCAGATAGATAAGGTGAACAGCAGTGTTAACAGCCTCTTCTTACCTCAAACCCTATGGTATCTGCAGTATTAGATCAGACAGACAGTGTGGACAGCAGTGTGAGCAACATCTTCTTAACTCTGCATGCATGGTATCTCCAGTATTTGATCAGACAAGCAGGGTGGACAGCAGTGTGAGCAGCATCATCTTACCTCAGTAATCCTGATATCCTAGTATTAGTAGAGAAAGATGGATTGCATCAGTATCAGCACCCTTCGTATCGCCAGCATTAAATCTAAAAGAAATGGTGGACAGCAGTGTGAGCAGGCTCTTCTCACCTCAGCACTCCTGGTGTCACCAGTATTAGATTAAATATGGTGGACAGCAATGTGAGCAGGATTTTGTTACCTCAGCACCATGGATATCTCCATTATTAGATCAGATAGACATAGTGGACAACAATGTGAGCAGCCTCTGCTTACCTCAGCACCCCTGATGTTTTCTGGGTTAGATCATATAGGCAGAGTGGACAGCAGTGTGTGCAGCCTCTTTTTAACTTAGCACACCTGGTATTTCCAGTATAAGATCAGATAGACATGGTGGACAGCAATGTGAGCAGCCTCTTCCTACCTCAGCAACCCTTGTATCGCCAGTATTTGATCAGATAGTGAGGGTGGAAAGCAGTGTTAGCAGCTTCTTCTTACTTCCAATATCAGATAGTCAGGGTGGGCTTTTATTGTGTAAAAGCGCCAAAGCATAAAAAAAGTTTATAAATTTGTTATCGATGTAATCGTACTAACCTGAAGAATAAAGCTGCCTTATCAATTTTACTACATGAGGAACGGCATAAAAAAAATCATGAATTGCTGGTTTCTGTTTATTCTGCCTTCCAAAAATTGGAATAGAAAGCGATCAAAACACTTTATGTGCCTGAAATTGGTACAATTAAAAACGTCAACTCGTCTCACAAAAAACAATCTCTCACATGACTCTGTCAACTGAATTATGGAAAAATGATAGCTCTCAAAATATGGTGATGCAAAATAAAAAGCGTCTTTTAGTGTGTAACAGCAGCCAAAACTAAAAAAAAAAATCAAACAAATCTGGTATTCCTGTAATCGCACCGACCCAAAGAATAAAGTCCTTTAATCACTTATACTGGACGAAGAACAGCGTAAAAAATAAATAAAACCAATTCTTCACCTACTGTTGATTTGTTCATTTTGCCTTACAAAGATCGCAATAAGGCACGGTGCACATTTATCCTGCCCTCTACAGTTACGGTTTCCATGTAAATCTGTGAAATACGTGATTCAGATGGAACCCACAGTAGAAGATTCCCTATAATGATTTAAAGGGAGGCATTGTGAACGCCATCTGATCTATGTTTTCCCATGCCGATTCAATCTGTAGAAAAAATTGCAGATCTGCACTGCCCCATAGTCCGAGTGAAATCAGATAAACATCAGATAGCACTTGGCCCATTAAATGAAAAAAGTACAAATATTTGGTACTGCCATGTCCAGAACGACCTAATCTATAAAACGGTCACATTATTTAACCCCTTCAGTGAACACCATAAAAAAATAAAAATAAAAAAGCAGCTGAATAAAACGTACAATAAAATCTGAAAAAAGTATGTAAATAGGTATTGTTTCGCTAAAAATGTCATCTTGTCCCGCAAAAAACAAGTTTCTGTAACTTTTTTTTATTGGGTCATAGCAGCAAGACACAGAAAACTGGTATAAATGTAGTATCTCTTTTACCACACTATGACTAGCATAGAAAAGAACAACAAAAATCTATTCCTATATTTCTTTTTTTTTTTTGCTATCTCTGCCTCCCAAAAATCAGAATAGAAAGTGATCAAAAAATATTATGTCTCGAAAAATGGTAGCATTGAGAGCCCACCTAATTTACGGGTGCATGTTTCCAGAATCATTAACTGAGCACTACAACGTGTTTCAGGAAAATACCTTTGTAGTCAAAATCGCCACTATGTCTGCAGATAAATTCTCAAAGGGAGTAACAAAATCCCCTCACTTGAAGGGAGATTCTGTTCTTCTAGCACTTAGGGGCTCTGTATACAGAGTCCACAAACTATTCTAGGAAAATCTGAGCTCCAGGAAGCAAATAACGCTCTGTCCCTCCCGAGTCTCACTGTAATGCTAAGCAGTACCGTATAGCTACATATGGGGTATTTCTACATTCAGCAGAAATTGTGAGACAAATTTTGGTGCCATTTATTATCCATTTTCCTCCAATCTGGGGCTAAAACTAAATTTTGGTTGCAAAAAAGTAATTATATTTTCTTCACTCCCCAATGGTATAAAATTCTGTGACACACCTGGGGTGTCAATATGATCACTGCAACCCTCAAATGAATCCATTGGGGGGTGTAGTTTGTAAAATGAGGTCACTTATGCGGGGGTTCTGCTGTTTTGGCACCTCAGGGGCTCTCCCAGTGGGTCATGGTCAAACTATTCCAGCAAAATCTGAACTTCAATATGGCACTTCTTCCTTCTGTGCCTCAAAAGAAATTTTCTAAC
This sequence comes from Dendrobates tinctorius, assembly GCF_039654945.1. Taxonomy (NCBI): domain Eukaryota; kingdom Metazoa; phylum Chordata; class Amphibia; order Anura; family Dendrobatidae; genus Dendrobates; species Dendrobates tinctorius. The sequence goes on from NW_027361898.1 coordinate 28,731,364, forward strand.
ACATAAGGGGTATTGGTATACTCATGAGAAATTGCACAACAAATTTTGGGGTCCACTTTCTTTTGCTATCCCTGTGAAAATGAAAAAATTCGGGGCTGAAAACATTTTTGTGGGAAAAATATTTTTTTTCATTTTCACAGATCAATGTAAAATTCTGTGAAGCACCTGTGGGTTCAAGGTGTGCACCAAATAAATTCCTTGGGGGGTCTAGTTTCCAAAATTAGGTCATTTGTGGGGGCTATCCACTGCTTAGGCACATCAGGGACTCTCCAAACATAACATGACATCCAAAACCATTCTATCAAAGCCTGCATTCCAAAATGTCACTCCTTCCATTCTGAGCTTTGCCGTGTGCCTGAACAGTAATTTTCCCTTTTTTCCCATAGATGGGGTATCTGCGTACTCAAGAGTAATTGCAAAACAAATTTTGGGTTCCATTTTCTCCTGTTACCTTTGTGAAAGTGCAAAATTTGGGGCTAAAAGAACCTTTTTGTGGTAAAAATTATAATTTTTATTTTCAAGGCTCTACATTATAAACTTTTGTGAAGCACCTTGGGGGTCAGGGCGCTCACGACACATCTAGATACATTCCTTGAGGGGTCTAGTTTCCAAAATAGTGTCTCTTCTGAGGGTTTTCATTGTTTAGGCACATCAGGGGCTTTCCAAACGTGTCATAGCATCTGTTAATGATGACAGAAAATTTTGCATTCAAAAGTCAGGAGCACAAAGAGTCTAAAATAAATTTCTGAACAACAATAAAAAGAGATCCAATAGGGTAACACCACTAATAGTAGCAATTAGAGTACTAATCACCTGTATTAGAAAAAATGTACAAAAATAGTAATACTGTATTTGCACTGGATTGTACAGTATAATACTGTCCCATTATAAGGGACCAAATACAAGACAACAAACAAAAGTATCAGGTTCATCAGGAACCCCACACAAATTCAAAAGAAATTAAGACAGGGGGCTCACAACCCAGTTGTGCATTAATAAATGTAAATAAAATACAAGAACGCAATAGGGTCTTATCCAATACAGAAAAGAAAGAAATGAAAGAAAAGAAAAAGAAATATGCGCACCTTGCAGGGTTGTGTGCGACACAACCACTGAAATGCTAAAATCCAGATGGTGCCACTTCTATATGAAAGTGTCACGAGAAGATTGCAAGGGAAATGGAACTGTTCTGCTCTTACTGAAGGCCTGACATCCACAATCGGATATGATATGCTGGTTTATTGTCAACGCGTTTCAGAGTCACACTGACTCCTTCTTCAGGACTCCCATACACCTGTCTCATATGCTGGTCTTTCTTTATAAAATAGTGGTAAGGGACAACTACAACTGTCCTTGAGCAGACCAAAAAGTAGGACTGATTCATCTTATTTGTCATTAGCCCAAATTAACAAGGTATTGGAGAGACAATCTTCAGCTTAAAAGATGTTCTAAGTAGATGTGTAGAGTATGAACCAATACATTGTGTTTTGGGGGCACAGGGGATCTGGGGCTTACTAAGAACTTTAAAAATCTTTTGACCTGTATCTTATTAGAGGCTCAGCTAGTAATAGTAAAAAAAAATGAAAGATGCTGAGTGACCCATCATAGGTTCTACCTCTTAGGCTGGAGTCACACACAACCATTATAAATTCGGACGGATTTTAACGGTACGAAATCGCACAAAGATTTCTTGTCCAGGGATCCATCTGTCATCAGAATTTCTGGCGTTGAACCGATTTTATTCTCATCTATGCATCAAATTGACATCCAATGCCTGATGCTCTTTCCTGTTGACCTGGAGAAGTCTTACGATTTAATCGCAAGTCACACATGTGGTGCATTTTCAATGCGATTTTTAATCGCATCCATAGACTTGCATTGGCGAATCCGATCCGAAAATCGGTGACAATTGCAGCATGCTGCGATTGTCTCGGTCCGAGGAACGGATCCGATAAAAAAACGCATGATGGGAGCAGCACCATAGAATAACAATGGGACGAATGCAGTGCGATTTTTAATCGCATTGCATTCGTCCAATTTTATCGCTACTGTGACTCCGACCTTAAAATTTATACTGTATAACATGGGAATCGTGAACCACAAATAGTATGATAAATAATCCCAATAATCTTTTTCTTATGTTGAATCCAGTAAATTCTCATTTTCATGACTTGCTTACCACATATAAAATACCTTATATAAGATCCAACTATAGAAAGAGGTTTAAATGAACAATTTAGATACATTCAGCAATGTAGCTTGACCATACAGAACATGTTAAAGAGGAAGGCTTTTTCTGTCCATCAAAAGAATGGGAAAAACTTTGCAGTCGTCATAGCAACAGGTACATTGGTTATTGTGAGTCACAGGGGAGCGGAGAATTAACGGGAGAAGATTATCTATGACAAATCTCTATATAGAGAAAGTTCCTACTGCTTAATATCTGCTGCAGAAGTCTCCGGATGACGGAGACATACAGACAGCACCTTAAAAAAAACATGGGTATCCACAAGACTATTTACAGAAAAGCATGTATAAAAAAATAGTAATAAAAGTAAATATTAAAATTGTCCAGCTAAGAATAATCACTCCTTTGGGTTATTCCTACTGGCTTTGAAAAATATGAGCAATACCAAAAGTGTGACTCCAGCTCAACAGAGCAAGTGGTAGGACAAAATAATGCGTATGTGCAAGATGTAATTATGCATAATAATACAAATGTACCAAACTTCTGACTATTGCCTTCGTTAATATTTTATGTAGAGCAATGATATCAAATTAGTGCCAGTGAGAAGAGGAGCAGATGCTCATAGGTACCAAACAAATAAAAGCTCTTATTTTTCAAAAGACCTTGTACAGTGAAAAAACATAATTCCATCATGGTTTTTTAGGTTTTGCTTTTGCGGTATAAATTTTATGGTAAAAATGACGTGTTCACATGATTCTCCAGGCCAATACCAATTAGATGATACCTAACTTGCATAGTTTTTTTTTAATTTTAGTAGTGAAAAATTTGAAGAAGGTTTGGTTTGGAATGCTAGTTTGTTTTACAACGGTAACGTTTTTTTTCTTCCATCCATGGAGCTTTGTGAGGACTTGCATTTTTGTGTGTTGAGCTGACATACTTATTGCTACAAATTTTTGGCATAGATTTATAGCTATTTATTGCATTTTTTAGAGAGGTGTGGTCAGTAGCGTAGCTACCGGGGGGGCAGAGGGGGCAGTGGCCCCGTTCTTTGAGGGGGCCCACCGGAGCTACACTACTGTAACTATATCGGCTTGCACACAGCGCCCATACAGTTACTGTACATTCTGTGGCAGAGCAGGGAGAATCGATCTCCCTACTCTGCCGCCCAGCCGCTATGGGCCCCTGAGAAGGCGGTGGGGGGCCCCGATGCCAGCAGTGCACCCCCCACCTCACAGCCAGCAATGTCGTCCTGGGCTATTCTGTGCGCACATGACCTGTGATGAGGTCATGGGAGGGGCGGAATCAGGGGGTCACATGATCAGGGGCTTCAACGGCTGCAGGGCTCTGCTGTGCTGGTTGTCATGGTGCTGGATGAGGTGAAGTAAGTTTCTGTGTGGGCTCAGGAGGGGTTTACAGGGTGGATGTAGCAGAGCTGTGTGTGTATGAGGTGTACAGAGCGGAGCCGTGTGTATAGAAGGTGTACGGAGCAGAGATATGCATGTATGAGGAGTACAGAGGAGCGGAGCCGCGTGTGTATGGGGTGAGCGGAGCCATTTGTGTACGGAGCGGAGCCAAGTGTGTACGGGTTGGGGTGTACAGAGCAGAGCCATGTGTGTACGGGGTGTACGGAGCAGAGCCGTGTGTGTGCAGGGTGTACGGAGTGGAGCCGTGTGTGCAATGTGTACAGATTGGAGACGTATGTGTACGAGGTGTATGGTGCGGAGCCGCGTTTGTACAGCATGTTCGTAGCAGAGGCGCATGTGTACAGCGTGTACGTAGCAGAGGTGCGTGTGTACAAGGTGTACGGAACAGAGCTGCATGTGTACAAGGTGTACGGAACAGAGCCACATGTGTATAAGGTGTACGGAACAGAGCCGCGCGTGTACAAGGTGTACAGAGCAGAGCTGTGTGTGTATAGGGGGTGTGGAGCAGAGCCGAGTGTGTATAGGGGGTATCAGGTGCAGTAATAAGGACACATATGGCAGCAGTGGCTCAGCATTGGGGTATCAGGTGCAGTAATAGGGACACATACGGCAGCAGCAGAGGCTCAGTATTAGGGTATCAGGTGTAGTAATAGGGACACATACGGCAGCAGCGGCTCAGTATTGGGGTATCAGGTGCAGTAATTAGGAACACATACGGCAGCAGCCACTCAGCATTGGGGTATCAGGTGCAGTAATAGGGACACATACAGCAGCAGTGGCTCAGCATTGGGATATCAGGTGCAGTAATAAGGACCAGCCTCCTGCGCTCCTGTAAGCCCGGCTGCGGTGTCGCCGGAGCGGAACCAGCCCGCGGCCAACGCTGCTGCACTCCATCTGCCAGCAGCGGCCAATCCCCTGAAGCCAGTCACCACTCCGGCCCCGTCTGCGACTCTGGTTGCGGCCTGCCCCGCGGCGGCATCTGCGTCACCTCCGGAGTCGGCTGCGGCCTGCTTGTCGGGCTTTGTGGCCTACCTATCAGAAACCGTGGCTGCCCCTGCCCGCCGCCCTCCCCAGCGGTGGCCGGGCCGCCGACATCTATGGCCGCCTCTGCCCCGCTCTCAACCCCGGCAGTGTCCCGCCCATCGGACTCCGGGGCCTACACCGGACCCTCCATTTGGGTCGCGGAGGTCATCCAGAAGAAAAAGGCCAGGGAGCAGGAGGTCTGGAACCTGCTCCATGAGAGAGGGGAGGCTGGCATGGCGGCTTCACGATCTATGGGCCGGCTTGTGTACACCAACCTGAAAAAGGGGTACGGGTTGATTCGGGACCTCGCAACCGGCCAGAAGGTGTACATCAACGTGACTTCCATCAATCACGGCCGACAATGGACAAAGGGAGGGGAGTGTGGGGAAGGTGACTTGACGGACAGGCGTGACTGGTAGTAGGAGGGGACGGTTTGTGCAAGAGAGATGGAGATTGACAGGATAGAAGGGTGACAGCTGGGAAAGGTAGATAGGAGGGTGTAGTACCGAGAAATGACCACAAGATGGCAGGGGAGAGTAGTTGAGGACTGAACATCAGCTTATGGCTCAAGAAAACGCTTAGTCATGGGGGGCGGGGAGACAGGAACCCAGGTGGGAAATTCCACAGTGAGAGAGGGGATAAATAGGACTGAGAGGGGTTCCGGGGAGACTAGTCCCGGGAGGAGCTCAGCAGAGGAAGACGCAGGACAGAAGACGGAGACTGCTGAGGAGCTCGGCCAAGGGACTGACAGAGAAGAGACAGTCAGGGGGGTGTGTTGTGAGTTCATTTTCCCCTTCACCATTGAGGTCTGATGAACTCCCTCTTCTGGTAAAGGAAGGTAGTGAGGCTGATTACCAAGCACCTGGGTATGATGATGATGACTGGGTGACGGGAATTGCTGACTGGATATAAGGCAGCCAACACCCTTCTGCCTTGCTGGTGATCTCTCTGAGGGATTCTAGGAGACCAGTCTGATTCCTGCTCCTCAAAAGCTAAGTTTTCTGCACTGCTTTTTGCATTTGTGTTTTGTTTTTTTTTGCCTTGTTTTTCTGAATTTCTGCCATTCCCTGCTGGGGTGAGTTGAATTCCTTTTTGCTCTGTCTTCAGAAAATACCTGAGTGCTGATATAGTCTTTTTGAAGCCTAGCGTCTTCAGGGCCTTTTTCCCTATCAGCCTGTTGGCCCTTGTTTTGATAGGGTTTTTGGCGGATTGCAGACAGCAGCTTTCCTATCCTGTCCTATTTAGTTAGCTTGGGCCCCATCATTTGCTCAGCCTATCTTTCTATCTGTGTGAGTGTTTTTTCATCTTGCTTCACCGTCATTATATGTTGGGGGCTGCCTATTGCTTTGGGGTCTGCTCTGGGGCAGTTTAGATTTCCCTTTCTGTCTTTAGGCTATGTAGTTCTCCGGCTGTGATCGAGGAGTCTAGGGCACCGTAGGAACCCCCCACGGCTACTGCAAGTTGTTGTTGATAGGTTCAGGGGTCTGCAATCCGATAGCTGCCAACTTCTCTGGTTTTCTGGACTTAGCTAGTATTTCTGTTTTTGCCTCCTACGGTGACTCATTCATAACAGAATCACCAGCCATACCTCAGATCCTAGGGTACTCAATAGCAGGAAAGAATTGTAAAAAAAAAAAAAAAAGTGTGTATATTCTTTCCTCTATATCTCTGAGGCCATAGGGGGAATTTTTTTTCTCTCAATGGAGATAAAGCAATTGTCTGATCGTGTGGAGCAGCTCGCTGCGGAAGTGCGGGGAATTTCCGCCTACCTTGCTCATTCACATGCTGCTGAACCAAAGATTCCTGCACCTGATGTGTTTTTTGGGGATCGGTCTAAATTTTTGAATCTCAAAAATAATTATAAATTATTTTTTGCCTTGAAGCCTAACTCGTCAGGGAGCTCCGCGCAGCAGGTTAAAATTGTCATCTCTTTGCTGTGTGGCGATCCCCAGGATTGGGCATTTTCTTTGAAACCAGATGATCCTATTCTGACTAATGTGAACGCATTTTTTCCAAGCCTTGGGGTTGTTGTATGACGAACCTAATGCTATTGATCAGGCTGAAAAGACCCTGTTGGCATTGAGCCAGGGTTGAGATTCTGCAGAATTGTACTGTCAAAAATTCCGAAAGTGGGCAGTCCTTACTACCTAGAATGATAATGCCTTGGCAGCTCTCTTTCGGAAGGGTTTGTCAGAAGCCATAAAAGATACTCTGGTGGGATTTCCTGTTCCCTCTGGTCTTGACGATTCTATGTCATTAGCCATTCAGGTTGATCGGCGTTTACGTGAACGCAGGACTGCACAAGAGGTGTTGCCACCTGTTGAACAAGTGTCTGAACCTATGCAATGTGATAGAGTTTTGTCCAGGGAGCAATGTCAGGAGTTCAGAAGGCGTAATAAGCTGTGTTTTTTTTGTGGAGATGCCTCGCATATTATTTCTGTCTGTCCTAAACGAGAGAAACGTTTTGCACACATGTTTTCTGTGGGTGGTGTTCAACCTAAGTTTCTTCTGGCAATTACTCTGATCTGCTCCCTGTCCACATTTTCCGCCAAGGCTTTTGTGGATTCGGGAGCAGCCCTGAACCTAATGGACTTGGATTTTGCTAAACGTTGTGGATTTCCAATGACACCTCTGCGGACGCCTATCCCTTTGAGAGGGATTGATGCCACTCCTTTGGCGAAAAATAAACCTCAGTTTTGGACCCAGGCGGTAATGCGGGTCGCCCCAGACCATCAAGAAAATTGCAGATTTTTGGTGTTGCATAATTTGCATGATACCATTGTTCTGGGGTTTCCCTGGTTGCAAATTCATAATCCAGTTTTGGATTGGAAATCTGTGTCTGTGGTGAGTTGGGGTTGTTGGTGTGCCCTTAGTGAGGCTCCGGTTTTTTCCACCTCTCCTCAGTCGCATGATGTTCCTGACTAGTTGGCGGACTTTTATGATGTATTTAGTGAGAATGAGGCTGCGTCTTTGCCTCCTCATAGGAGTTATGACTGTGCAATTGAACTGAGCCCGGGGTGTAAATTTACCAAGGGTCTGCTCTTCAATTTATCTGTACCCGGGCACGAGGCTATGCAATCCTATATTAAGGAGGCGTTGGAGAAGGGTCATATTAGACCATCCTCTTCACCCTTAGGTGCTGTTGTTTTTTTCGTGGCCAAAAAGGATGGTTCATTAAGGCCTTGTATTGATTATCGTGCCCTCAACAAAATTACTATTAAATTTCAGTATCCGTTACCCCTGATTTCGGATCTATTCTCCAGAGTTAAAGGTGCTTGCTGGTTTACCAAGCTTGACCTCAGGGGGGCGTATAATCTTATCCGCATTAAGCATGGGGATGAATGGAAGACGGCGTTTAATACTCCGGAGGGACATTTTGAGTACCTGGTGATGCCTTTTGGGCTCACTAATGCCCCTTCTGTCTTCCAGTGCTTCATGAACGACATTTTCCGAGACTTTGTGGATACATTTTTGATTATCTATCTGGATGATATTTTGATCTTCTCCAAGGATTGGGATTCTCATGTGGAACATGTTCGGACTGTGTTCCGGTTCTTGAGGGAGAATTCCCTGTATGTCAAAGGATCGAAAGGCTTTTTTGGGGTACCCGAGGATTTCTTTTTTGGGATTTATTTTGTCTCTGTCAACTATTGAAATGGACCCGGCCAAGGTACAGGCCATTTATGATTGGGTTCAGCCCACTTCTTTGAAGGCCCTCCAGAAGTTTTTGGGTTTTGCTAATTTTTATCGGAAATTTATAGCAAAATTTTCTAGTATTGCCAAACCATTGACTGATCTGACTAAAAAGGGTGCTGATGTGATGAATTGGTCTCCGAAGGCTGTTTCTTCCTTTCAGGAGCTGAAGCGAAGATTCACTTCTGCCCCGGTTATGCGGCAACCTGATGTCTCACTCCCGTTCCAGGTAGAGGTGGACGCTTCTGAGATTGGTGCAGGAGCTGTTTTGTCCCAAAAGGATCCTGTAACATCTAAAATGAATCCCTGTGCTTTCTTTTCCCGAAAGTTCTCTCCATCTGAACGTAACTATGATGTGGGGAATCGGGAACTGTTAGCCATGAAATGGGCATTTGAGGAGTGGAGACATTGGTTGGAGGGAGCTAAACATCAAGTCATGGTCCTCACTGACCACAAGAATTTGATTTACCTGGAGTCGGCCAAACGCTTGAGCCCTAGACAGGCTAGGTGGGCCTTGTTTTTTACACGTTTTGATTTTGTGGTCTCTTTTCTTCCTGGCACTAAGAATGTCAAGGCTGACGCTCTGTCTAGGAGCTTCTTTGCTGATTCTCCTGTGGTGACCAAGCCTGCTACCATCTTAGGCGAAGGGGTAGTTCTTTCTGCCATCTCGCCCGATTTGAGACGTGCTCTGGAAGAGTTCCAGGAGGACAAACCTGAGCGTTGTCCCAGTGGAAAGTTGTATGTTCCTGACGAGTAGAAGAAGAGAGTGATGTCTGAAGTTCATCGCTCTGCATTGGCTGGTCATCCAGGTATTTTTGGTACTAGAGATCTGGTGAGTCGGTTTTTTTGGTGGCCCGCCTTGTCTCGTGATGTCAGGAATTTTGTGCAGTCCTGTGGGACTTGCTCCCGGTCTAAACCTTGTTCTCGCTCTAGTGGGTTGTTGATGCCTTTGCCGGTAACCAGGAGGCCATGGACCTATATTTCAATGGATTTCATCTCTGATATGCCTGTCTCTCAGAGAATGACTGTTATTTCGGTGATTTGTGATAGGTTCTCTAAGATGGTTCATCTTGTACCACTCCCTAAGTTGCCATCTTCCTCTGAGTTGGTGCCCCTGTTTTTGCAACAGATGGTTCGCTTGCACGGGACTCCTGAGAACATTGTATCTGACAGAGGAGTTCAGTTTGTGTCTAGATTTTGGAGGACTTTCTGTTCCAAGCTGGGAATTTAGTTGTCCTTCTCCTCTGCTTTTCACCCTCAGACCAATGGGCAGACGGAGTGAACAAACCAGACCTTGGAGTCGTATTTGAGATGTTTTATTTCCGCTGATCAGGATGATTGGGTTTCATTTTTGCCCTTGGCCGAATTTGCTTTAAATAATAGAGCTAGTTCTGCCACTTTGATGTCACCTTTTTTTTGTAACTTTGGGTTTCATCCTCGATTTTCTTCAGGGCAGGTGGAGCCTTCTGCCTGCCCAGGTGTTGACACTGTGGTGGAGAGAATGCACCAGATCTGGGACCAAGTGGTGGATAAGTTATCTCTCTCCCAGGAAAAGGCCCAGCGGTTTTCCAACCGACATAGGACCATTGGTCCCCAGTTTAAGGTTGGTGATATGGTTTGGTTATCATCAAAAAATATCGCTATGAAGGTGGCTTCTCCTAAGTTTAAACCTAGATTTATTGGACCTTACAAGATTTTGGAGATTATTAATCCGGTCTCTTTTCATTTGGCTCTTCCTGTCACATTTAAAATCCATAATGTGTTTCATAAGTCCTTGTTGAAGAGTTTTGTTGAACCAGTAGTTCCTGGGGTGGCACCTCCGGACCCTGTATTGGTTGAAGGTAACATGGAATATGAGGTAGAGAAGATACTGGATTCCCGTCTGGCTAGACGGAGACTCCAGTATTTGGTTAAGTGGAAGGGTTATGGTCAGGAGGATAATTCCTGGGTCTCTGCCTCTGATATTCATGCCAAAAGATTGGTGCGTGCCTTTCATCGGGCTCACCCTGATCGCCCTGGCGGCGTGGATGAGGGTTCGGTGACCCCTCCTCAAGGGGAAGGTACTGTTGTGAGTTCATTTTCCCCTTCACCATTGAGGTCTGATGAACTCCCTCTTCTGGTGAAGTAAGGTAGTCAGGCTGATTACCAAGCACCTGGGTATGATGATGATGACTGGGTGACGGGAATTGCTGACTGGATATAAAGCAGCCGACGCCCTTCTGCCTTGCTGGTGATCTCTCTGAGGGATTCTAGGAGACCAGTCTGATTCCTGCTCCTCAAAAGCTAAGTTTTCTGCACTGCTTTTTGCATTTGTGTTTTGTTTTGTTTTGCCTTGTTTTTCTGAATTTCTGCCATTCCCTGCTGGGGTGAGTTGAATTCCTTTTTGCTCTGTCTTCAGAAAATACCTGAGTGCTGATATAGTCTTTTTGAAGCCTAGCGTCTTCAGGGCCTTTTTCCCTATCAGCCTGTTGGCCCTTGTTTTGATAGGGTTTTTGGCGGATTGCAGACAGCAGCTTTCCTATCCTGTCCTACTTAGTTAGCTTGGGCCCCATCATTTGCTCAGCCTATCTTTCTATCTGTGTGAGTGTTTTTTCATCTTGCTTCACCGTCATTATATGTTGGGGGCTGCCTATTGCTTTGGGGTCTGCTCTGGGGCAGTTTAGATTTCCCTTTCTGTCTTTAGGCTATGTAGTTCTCCGGCTGTGATCGAGGGGTCTAGGGCACCGTAGGAGCCCCCCACGGCTACTGCTAGTTGTTGTTGATAGGTTCAGGAGTCTGCAATCCGATAGCTGCCAACTTCTCTGGTTTTCTGGACTTAGCTAGTATTTCTGTTTTTGCCTCCTACGGTGACTCATTCATAACAGGGGTGGCTCCTGACCCGATGGACGAGGCCCCGGGGGTACCGATTGGACTACGACCTCAGACAGGTGAAGTGCTGGGGGTAGATTGGTCTAGGACAGCCCCCCAGTGAAAGATCTGTGAGGTGCGTTACTGTGACTGGAACGAAGGTGCAAGTACCCGGGCCTGGAAACAGTGTGAAGAAGCTGCGGTGCGTGTTTGGTGGTCGTCAGGAGGACGATGACCCGTCCGGAACTGTTACACGTGAAATCTGTCTCTGCCTCGTCCTTGAGTCGCTTGGTGGCTGCGGCGTCCGAACAGGGTAAGCAGTGGTCCACCCCCCTATCCCGGCCCCTACCACAGGGGTTTCAGGTGCAGTAATAGGGACACATACGGCAGCGGCGGCTCAGCATTGGGGTATCAGGTGCAGTGATAAGGACACATACGGCAGCAGCGGCTCAGTATTGGGGTGTCAGGTGCAGTAATAGGGACACATACGGCAGCAGTGGCTCAGCATTGGGATATCAGGTGCAGTAATAGGGACACATACGGCAGCAGAGGCTCAGTATTGGGATATCAGGTGCAGTAATAGGGACACATACAGCAGCAGCAGAAGCTCAGTATTGGGGTATCAGGTGTAGTAATAGGGACACATACGGCAGCAGCGGCTCAGTATTTGGATATCAGGTGCAGTAATAAGGACACATACGGCAGCAGCGGCTCAGTATTGGGGTGTCAGGTGCAGTAATAGGGACACATACGGCAGCAGCGGCTCAGCATTGGGGTATCAGGTGCAGTAATAGGGACACATACAGCAGCGGCGGCTCAGCATTGGGGTATCAGGTGCAGTAATAGGGACACATACGGCAGCGGCGGCTCAGCATTGGGGTATCAGGTGTAGTAATAATGACACATACGGCAGCAGCAGCTCAGCATTGGGGTATCAGCAGGATGAGGGGTTTATGCAGGTTGGGGATACATGGTGATGGGGCTGGAATATGAGAAGTGAAACGTGTCGTTGTTGTATTCTCTGTAGCAGAGTCGTGGCTGGAGGAGTTGTCATGTCGGTCTGGGCCAGATGGAAAAGACGTAACAAGTAACCGATTCCATCACAAAGAACGTCAGCGGTAAGACACCAACTATACCTGTGCAGTAATCACATATGTTTGGTAGGACTGGTATTTACCACTGACCATACTGCGGTAATATCCATGCTGGTCTTTATATAGGGATTATTTTCAGCAACAGCGCAGTCATCTCCTACATCCACTATTAGGGTGCATCACCGAGTTGTAATCACAGTTACCTAGTTAGGGGCCCACTCAGAAGTTTCGCCCCCCCCCTGAACCGAAACCCTAGCTACGCCTCTGGGTGTGGTAACAGAAAAACTCATTTCTGGGGGTTCCATTTTTTTCGCTCTATGGCATTTACATACGGGTTAGTTCATTTTATATTTTGATAATTTTGCTAAAATGTCTTTTTAATTTCGTTATATTTAGTGAAGGAGTTGAGTGGTTCAAATTTTTATATATTTTTAAAAACTTAACTATTTTAGTCTCGTTAAGGGACTTGAACCTGCAATCATTTTACATTATATATTACAATAAAATAATATTACAGTATAAGAGACAAATGCTGTAACAGTCTCTTATACTGCCTTTGAGCTCATTCAGACATCCGATTTTTGCATATGAGTGCTATCCGGGATTTTCACGGATAGCGTTCATACCTGTGATAGTCTATAGGGCCATAAACATGTCCAGGAAAATTGCTGAGGCAAGTTCAATGTTGATCTGAGGGTCAAATCAAAATTGGCAATGCAAGTCAATGATTCTGTTAAAAAAAAAATCACATGGCACTTGGATAACATCCGAGTCCAGTCCAATATTCACAGTCTGTTAGAATGGAGAAATTACTATTTTTAATTTATCCTTGTACGAGAAAATCGGATAACACTCGTACCACACTCTGATTAAACTCTGATCAGAGTCTGATAAGGATAATTGGTCCATTTTACTCGCACGTGGAAAAATCGGAAGTCTGAATTTAGCGAATCCTGCTTTGAGCAGGGGGTTGGACCAGATGACCCAGGAGGTCCCTTCCAACTCTACCATTCTATGATTCTATGAATGAGCCCTAAGATGGAGCTCCACAGGAGAGCCAAAATGGCACTAACAGGGGTCTTCTGCATATTAGTAAAAGGGCCAGCGTCACCACCCGGCGCACCTGGGCAAGTGTCAGGGCCCTGAACACTGCCACTGGGCCCCCGTGTCACTATTCATTATGGGATTTATGGCAGCTCTGGTTCTGCTGAAATATAAATGTTCAGGTGACTGCGGAGGTATATACTAGTGGGTTTATGCGTCCTTGCCATATGTCATTTTCGGTCAAGTTCGGTCTTAAGGGTCCAGGGGCCCCTCGTTGAAAGGGGGGCATTGTCACGATTCATTATAGGATTGGTGATAGCTCTGGTTCTGTTGAAATGCAAATGTTTTTTGCTTTTGGTCCAGCAAGAGTTAATGTCTTTCTATTGCTGACTGTTCTTTAAGGTTGGTCAGCTGATGTTGATTGGTAACTACTCCCACCTTCCTTTAAATAGTCACATGACCCATCAGCTGATCATCAGTAATAGAGGTACTTCTTTGCAGACCAGCTAGGAGTGTGGAGATCTCCTGTTTTGGTGGTATTGCTGCTGTGGAAGTGCAGATTCCTGGTGCCGTATTCTCTGCTGGTTTGGAGCTTAGCAGCAGAACCTGAAGCTGAGTATTTCTTCCTTTTTCTTTGTCTGTCCCATGTTTGTCACTTCCCCTATGTTTTACCATCTGCAATATTGAGGCTAGCATCCTTACCAGCCAGTGCACTAGCCAGGGTATATTGAGGTAACAATCAGGGACTAGGCACGTGACGGTGGCAGGGGGAAGGACCCGCATGGGGGGCTAGGGGAGTTTAGGGACAGGCACAGGTTGGTGTCAGGAGGTGTCCCATCCATCGCTCTCTCCCATTAGGGCCCTCCTCTCTCTTTTCCATCCTGTCCATATTTGTATGCTGTGTCATCCACCGGACTTACCCGTGTCTGAACGTGACCACCCCCATTTTGCATTAAACTGTTTGAAATACTTATCTCTCCTTGTTTCTCTGCAGCTCCTGTCTCTTCCATGTCTTCTGACTCTGTGATATCTCAAGGCAGAGTGCACTATGACATCACTACAGCGCGCCCTCTGCGCTGAGCAGTGTAGACTGTCAGAAGATGCTGAGGAGACCAGAGCTGCACCCAGCAAGGAATGAGGAGAGGTGAGTATTTGATAATTTATTATTTTATATATATATATATATATATATATATATATATATATAGAGAGCATTATATGGGGCCCATTCTGTATGGAACATGCCTCCAGCAGACCAAAAGTATTCTCTGTCCTACCGGAGTAAATGATTTAGCATGGAGCCTGTGACTCAGTGCACCGCTACAACTATTAACAGTACAGACATCTTGAGGTCTCTATTGATGCGGCCCTGGACTGGCCCATCTGGCATTTTCCAGATTTCCCCATGACCAGTCTGGCCCTGGTCATTGTCCATCTGTACTGTGAAGAGCCATGCAATCAAGCTTGCTGCATTGATTAAAGGGAACCTGTTGCGACGTTTTTAGTTATTAAACTGGCCCCAGTGTGTGGTTAGTGATGCAATGTGCATCACTAACATTGCTTTCTCAATGAAAAGCTCCCAGTATTTTGTTTAAAAACACTTTATATCATTAGGAGATTGCCTTACATCCCTTTTGTTTCAGTTATAATGGTGGCTCTTTATTGTTTCAGTCACGGATCAGTCAGTATTCTGTTCAAATTATGCACTCCCACAACATTGCAATTAATTGCTGTGACTGGTCTGACCAGAGGTGGACACTGACAGCTTGGGTCCCCTGTGCAAGATTGTGCCTGGGCCCCTCTCCTTCTATGGTGACAAAGCTACATATATACTGTAATATATATATATATATATATAGTGCCTTGCGAAAGTATTCGGCCCCCTAGAACTTTTCAAACTTTTCCCACATATCATGTTTCAAACACAAAGATACCAAATGTAAATTTTTGGTGAAGAATCAACAACAAGTGGGACAGAATTGTGAAGTTGAACGAAATGTATTGGTTATTTTACATTTTTGTGGAAATTCAAAAAAAGAAAAGTGGGGCGTGCAATATTATTCGGCCCCTTTAACTTAATACTTTGTTGCACCACCTTTTGCTGCAACAACATATTTATATATTATATATTATATGTTTATATATTGTTGCTTTTTGTGGCAGTTATTCCATATCATTGTTGATTCATTACTAAATGTTTATATCATTGGTCTATGTATAAAACATGTTCAATATAGGTATTTTTCTGGCAACATTTTGAACGGAGTTTCAACCATCTACGCAGATGTTTTTAATTGGTTTGTTCCACTGTTTTTAATTAAGGGTCATTTGAATATGTTCCACAAAGGAGGATATATTGCTAGTGTTGGAGCTCAGTTCAAATAGGACCGTGAGGAAGGCACATAGTGCTGAAACATGTAGTCCCTTGCTGGAATGCTACTAATTGATTGGAGTTCCTTATACTTTTTATGACATAATGGATTAATAAAGAAGAAGCTTTTACAAATCTGGTGAATTTTCATCCTTTTGCTGGATCCCAATTTCCATATATATATATATATATATATATATATATATATATATATATATAATATTATAGCCACACACATACATGTATATATATTACACAGTCTCCTTTATTATGCATATTGCTATCCCTTATTATACAGTGCCCTCTCTTGTTATGTACAGCACTGTCCCTTATGTATTGGATTATATAGAGCCTTGTTTTTATTACATACCGTCCTGTCTTGTTAGCTGCATAATGCAATGATGGCTGATAAAGCATGGGAAAGCTTCTTTTCTAATGGCGGAGCTGATGGACTGGTAGTCTGGTAACCAGCTCCTCCATCAGCAGTCATTTTATATCTAACAAGAGAGGGGACTATGTAAAAAAAAGAGGGCGCTTTGAATAACAAAAATAACAAGAATATACTATGTAAGAGACAGCATTGTACATAACAGCAGAGGAAGCTATATAATAAGGGACGGCATCATAAAAAGTGACTACACTATATACTGAGGGATGGTGCTATATATAATAAGCAAGTACACCATAGACTAAGTGACTGTGCTGGACATAATAAGCGATAATAACATCTTCCTCCACCTCCCCCTGTTCCTAAATCCACTATAAATCCCCCTTCCTTCCACCCCAATCCCCCACACCCCTCATTGTCCTCCTCCCCCATATCCCATTATTGTCCTCTCCCCCACCCCAATCATTGCCCTCTTCGCCACCTCCATCATTGCTTTCTCCCCCACCACCTCCATCATTGTCTTCTCCCCCACGACCCCCCATCATTGCCCATTCAACCACCCCATCATTGCCCTTACCACCAACATTGTCCTTTGCACTACCACCCCTATCATAGCCCATTCTACCACCTCCATTATTGCCCTTTCCACCTCGACCATCATTGTCCTTCCACAACCACCATCATTGCCTTTTCCCCACCACAACCAACATTGCCTATTCCACCACCTCCACCCTTGCTTTCTCCCTATCACCCCCATCATTGTCATTTCCACCACCTCCATCATTGCTTTCTCCCCCACCACCCCATCGTTGCCCTTTCCACTACCTCCAACATTGCTTTCTCCCCCACCACTCTCATCATTGCCCTCTCCATCACCCCCATCATTGCCTTCTCCACCACCCCATCTTTGCCCTTACCACCACCTCCATCATTGCTCTCTCCCCTACCACCTCCATCATTACCTCCTTCACCACCACCCCATCATTGTTCTTTCCACTGCCAGCATCATTGCCTTCTCCCCCCACCACCTCCATCATTTCCTCCTCCCCCACCACCCCCATCATTGCCCATTCCACCACCTTATAATAATAATAATAAAACATTTTATTTCTATAGCGCCGACATATTCCGCAGCACTTTACATTTCAGAGGGGACATGTACAAACGATAGACATTACAGCATAACAATAATCACATAAATCATAACAGATACCAAGAGGAATGAGGGCCCTGCTCGCAAGCTTACAATCTATGAGGAAAATGGGAGACACGAAAGGTGGGTGGTAACAATTGCCCTGATTGTATGGACCAGCCATAATGTTAAGTGTGTAACAGTACAGACACAGAGGGCTAATGGATGCATAAAGCATGTGGGAACATGATGCGGGGAACCTGGTTATGGTAAAACTTTTGGCTGTGCCACACAGGGATAGATTAGGTTAATGTGTTGAGGCAGTAGGCCAGTCTGAATAAATGCATTTTCAGGGCACGCTTAAAATTGTGGGGATTGGGGACTAATCGTATTGACCTGGGAAGTGCATTCCAAAGTATTGGCGCAGCACGTGTAAATCTTGGAGACGGGAGTGGGAGGTTCTGATTATTGAGGATGCTAACCTCAGGTCATCAGTAGAACGGAGGGGGCGCGGGTAGGGTGGTATACTGAAACAAGGGAGGAGATGTAGGGTGGGGCTGAGCCACGGAGGGCTTTGTCGGTGAGGGTAATAAGTTTATACTGAATTCTGGAGTGGATGGGTAACCAGTGTAATGACTGGCACAAGGTAGAGGCATCGGTGTAACGATTGGTGAGGAATATGATCCTGGCTGCAGCATTCAAGACAGATTGGAGAGGGGAGAGTTTGGTAAGAGGGAGACCGATTAGAAGAGAGTTACAATAGTTGAGACGAGAATGAATAAAAGAAACAGTAAGAGTTTTTGCGGAGTCAAAAGTAAGAAAAGATCGAATTTTAGAAATGTTTTTGAGGTGCAGATAACAAGAGCGAGCCAGTGATCGGATGTGGGGGGCAAAGGAAAGCTCGGAGTCAAGTATGACCCCAAGAGAGCGGGCATGTTGCTGGGGAGTAATAGTGGAACCACACACGGAAATGGCCACTCCCATCATTGTCCTTTCAACTGCTACCATCATTGCCTTCACCCTCACCACCCACATAATTGCCCTTTCAACTGCCACCATCATTGCCTTCTCCCCGATCACTGCACTCTCCTCCACCTACACACACAGCACCATTCACCTATCTGCACGTTCCCCCGCAGCGACACACACAGCACCTCTCACCTCTCCGCACACTCTCCCGCAGCATCACCAACATCGGCAGCTTCCTCTCTGTTGCACAGCTGGGCGCTGAATGATGATGTCATCCAGCCGTGCCGCTGACTGTGTGAGAGACAGGATGCGCAGGCAGAAAGCAGGACGGATTGCTGCAGCTCCGTTCTGCTGCCATTTTCTTTTGCAGGCAGCGGAGCTGCAGTGATCTCTCCCTGCCTGCCGCACATGAGGGAAATCTGGCCAGGGGCCCCCTGGAGCCTCGGGGCCAGATAAACAGGACAGGTTGCCCTCATTCTTAGCCGTCCTGCAGGGGCCCCCCTCCACCTCCGGGCCCCGGTGCAGCCGCACTGGCTGCACATGCGGTATGTCCGCCAGTGGGCCTGATAGCGGGGCAGCCACCTAGCAAAACCCACACATGAGCACTGCCCATCCGCTCTCCGGGCATGCAGAGTGGATGGAACACACTGGCACTCATAAAATGTGAGCTCACACATCATATAGCCACTGACTCACAGCCATTGACTAAAAATAAGAGGATAAATTTCAAGTTGATAAATTTGTATGGCCCCCGAATGATCGTATAAATATTCAAATAGCACCTGATAGGAAAAAAGGTTCCCTACCACTACTTTATCATGTAGTTGATTTAACCCTGGCATGGCAGCAACAGTGACATATAAAAATTACTGTTTATACTAGTGTATAAGCCGATCCGAGTAAAAGCAGCGCAGTGAATATTCATTTCTCTTTAGCAGCGGGCACAGGCTTTAGCCGCAGCCGCCAGCTCCTGCCTCCTGTGGCCCACTGCTCCGCCGCTCCACCCTCCCCAGCAGTCTTCTTTTCAATGACTCGAGTATGAGCCGAGGGGGGCATTTTCAGCAGAAATAATGTGCTGAAAAACTTGGCTTATACTCAATATATATGGTATATATGTACAGATTTTATTTTAAGTGGTGGAGGAGGCAAGAAGAGACATATAATTTGAGGCTTGGGCCCCTGATATTTTTTTAGACCATAGCAATGTCCCTGCTTAGCAGAAAGGTAAAGGTCTTGATTTAGATTTTTTAGACATCAAAAGTGTCTAAAACAAAAACTGTAATAGAAAAGGAAATATACATGTTCTGTGTAAATGAAGAGCGAACCCTTAGAAAAATTTTCCCTGGTGGTTCCAGGAAACCCCATTGATGGTTTAAAAAAATCTGTAAAAGAGAGTATGGTAATCTATTAGTTATGTTTCATCACTTAATAAGAACTAAAAACACAACTAATTGATGGAAATAAAGGGTTTGGAGGAGGTAGGAGGCAATTAATTGAATAGTGGTTTACCCAACATTTATCATAAGGAATTTATAGATCTGAAATGTTTTTGGCCATGTTCACATGCGGCAGAAAATTTCCACTGCTGATTTGGTGACAAAATCCGTAGATGTTGCTTATGGATTTCATCCTTCTCCATTTCAAAGCCTTAAATCGGGTGAAATCCGCAATGAGAGTCCGGAGAAGAGTGCTCCTGATGTGGATATAAAATCTGTGCCATGCTTTGATATTTTGCAGAGTTTCTCTTTAATAAGTGAATGGGATTTTGAAAACCTTGCTTACTTGTATTGCGCTGTAAATTATTGCGGATTCGCAATGCAGAATTTGCACATCCGTATCAAATCTGCGAAGTGTGAACATGGCCTTAGTGATAACGTACTGTATAAAGCATCCTAATGTTACTTGACATTGCCAGATACATTTGGTAGGATAACTCAGGTCATAATTACAGGCCTGGCGTTTCTTGTTATTATTTGCTATGGAAAATAATTGTACACTTTATTCTGAATATCATCAAAGAATGTAAAATCCCTTTGCCAGCCCAGGGTATAATATAAACCAGTCAGGGGTGTCAGTGGCACTACCCGCAGGAGCCGCTATAAATACTGCGAGCAGGGCGGCTGGCTGGTCTGGGGATTTCATGCTTGTCAGCACGATGCTCGTCATGCAGCTTTCCATCAGACGGGGAAAAACACGGAGGCTCAGAAGAGCGTGCCTAGTCTCATGCAATGACGTAATCACATAGCTCAGTGGCCAAAGCGAGCTACACCGTACACTGCGTCATCCTGCAACATGCACACCTCTATTCTGCTCGGTGCACCTCTGTTCACACTCCGTCTGCAGTGGACATTTACCGTATGTGCCGAGAAGGGTCCTGGCACATACAGCAAACGAATTCATAGCCTCCCACTCACCAGACAGAGGCCCAAACAGTATGGTTTTTTACCTCCTTTCAGGCATGATACTTCAGAGTTACCGGTTTTCTCTTCTGCTGAATAGTGTAGAAGGCTGTGCATTTCCACAGAGGTGTGCAGGTAAATATCTCGTCCTGGTGTTGAAATCTTCATTTAAAATTTAAAGCCAAAAATATACCATGTTATCATGGATAGTAATATTGTAATCATGCAATATATCTAATAGGGGTTTCTCATATTGATGAGCGAACGTGCTTGGTTAAGTTATCCACGCATCCTCGGGTGCTAACCAAGTGTCTTCAATGTGCTCAAAAAAGATGTTTGAGTCCCCACAGCTGCATGTCTGCTCCAGAAGACTCAACGTTGCCGTCTTCCAGCTCTCTGCACCACTGTGACTGTTCATAGCAGAGAGAATCGGAAGACGGGGAAGACGCTACAGCTGCAGGGAGAGGTAAGTACTGCAAGTAACAGGGCTCTAAGCAAGTGCGGTGAGTGGGCCCCCTCGCCTGCTCAGGGCCGCGGCACTAGCCTGGGTCCTGACGCTGGACCTGGTGGTTGCACACCCTTTGGAATAAATAACTGTAGATAATTGTGTGGCGCCCCCAGAATTATGGCCGCCACAGTGGCTTTGCCTTCCTCCAGGGAGGGTAATGCCAGGCTTGGAGGCAATGACGGGTCTCTCTCGCAGTCAATCTATGCATGCAACACAGTTCCACTCCAGGCCAGCAGGGGGGACTCTGAACCGGAATTGAAGGAAGTTGTGGTCAGTTAGTCTGCGGAGGGTGAAGTGTGCAGACGTGAGGAAGGAGCGCTGAGATAGAGCTGAGAGGAAGAGCTCGTCTCCCGCAAGAGCGCATGAACTGGAGCCTGGTCTCCACGGCTGTATGGACACTAATGGTTCTGCAGCAGACACCAGAGGAGTAGAAGGCTGTAAATGCAATACTCCCATCTAAGACTTGAGGCCACAACAGCAACACCGATAGTGAGCCGGGACTTAGGAGTGAGGAGTCCCTGGAACAGGCTACAGCTGTCTGCCATACAAGTAGAGTTCTTGGGAACATCTGACAGGAGGAACTTCAGTGTAATTCAGTACTAGGAGTACTTCACACTTAAAGGCGCTAGGAAGGAGACTGCACAGCCCATCTGCTAAGAGAGAATCCCTGAGTTGCTTCCAGTCTAGCCTGCTCCAAAACCATCTGTAATCAGGACCCTGGACTGCATTTGTCAAGTAAGGGTACAGAAACTGCACCCCGCTGTGTCTTGTCTGCTTCCTACCCTTCCGGCACAGCTACATCCCCGTGCCAACCACATCTACACTGCCCTGGAACTACAGCTTCACCTGTGGGGAGCTTTTACATCTTTGCTGCACCATACCATCAGTCTTAGTGGATCTGCATGCAGCGTCGGCTTAACACCTCCCTTGCCGAACACCACAGGTGGCGTCACAAACTATTTATCTAACTACATTCCACCATTCATGTCTTCCTATTACTTGGGTGCCCAAGGCCACAGTCCGGGTCAACGCTGCTGTGACACATCCAGCTGACACCGGCCCGGTACCGAGTACCCCACAGCCCTGGGAGGGCGACCCAATCGCTTCATATATCAATCAACAAGCTTCTTACACCTCTCGACTGGAATTTTGGATCACTCTTCTTTTGCAAACTGCTCCAGGTCTCTCATATTTGAAGGGAGCCTTCTCCCAACAGCTGTTTTAAAATTAAAACCTATTTCTGCTAATTAGATGGAAAAATAAAATGTTATGGGTCTCAGAAGTGTAAGGAGGTCAAGGGCCTCGCCCTGTAAATAGTGACATTATTGCGTATTATCTGTGTGCTGTATCTATGTTGTGTGTGTGTGTTCGCGGACACACAATATTAGGTTGTTAGTTTAGGTGTAGTATTAGACAAGGGCCACTAGATGGGGGCACTGAGCTCAACTAGTGAGAAAGCTGTCAGATTGGTTAACTTAGAGGAGTGGCTAGACAGGAGCAAAAAGGAGATCATTTTCCCTCCTGGAGTTAGTTGAGCCTGGGGTAGCCATACTGGACAGTGGAGGACAGCAGATGCCTACAGCAGTAGGCAGTGAGGAGAGGTCACTGGAGGTCCTACAGTTAGAGACTGGGAACTGCAGGACTAGGGAGACTAACAGAGGAGTCTCAGTGGTCAAGTCAGCTACGAGTGAAGAGCTGAAGTGACAACCCAGCCAGTCTATGGAAACCAGCCCGTGTCTGGAATTGTCAAGCCAGGGAGGTCAGTGGGTGAGCCCCTGTAGAAGTGGCAGCTGGAGTACGGGAGCTGTTTGAAGAATCTAGAGAGTTGCAAACCTAGGACACGAACAGGAGCAACAGTGCTGTAAAGGGGTGAGCTGAAATGGATAAGACAGGTACCTTCATAGGCTGAAGTCGGTCTCAGGAAGAAGGGTCGTAGTTCCGTGTTCACCGTGTTTCGTGTGATGTGTCAGCTTGCTTGTGTGGTTCATATGTGTGAAGTGAAGGAAGTAACGTACTGCTGTAGATGAAGATATATTGCTGTTATCAAGTAAAGAGTCCTGTAGCCATGGTGGGTATGCTGTGCCCTGAGGAGAATAAAGCTGAGTTGTTAAAGTTGTTTCCAGCCTCTGTCTGCAGTCAATTGGGTCCCCAAAGTGAACAGCATACCGGAGATGAAACAGCCTCCAGCACAGCAAGTACTGGAGCAACCGAACGGGCTACTGCCCAGCAGCCATGGTATTACATTAGTAAAAGAGGAAAAAAACGAAAATGATAATACGAAAAATTGTCATGAAGATGCTAGAGGGGTTTTCCAAGGTTCAGCATACAATTTTGCAGTCACTGTATGTGGCTGCAGGCTACTGAAATGTGACAGCATGAAATATGCACACTGTCAGGATTCCACACTATCTCCAACTCATGCCGACATGTGACCAGAAGTACAAAATTTCCATACTTGCCATCATGTGCCACTAGCTTCTCATCCACTTCTCTCACTAAAACATGAGAACACAAAATTGGAGAGCTCCATGGTAAAGTCCTGGTGGTACGCAATCTACTCACCTGGTGGAGTTGTACAGGTCAGGCTCACTAAAACATTGAAAGAATTAAATGAGAAGCTAGTGGGCACATGTTTTATTGAGGTCCTGGGTTAAATCCCACAAAGGACAACATCCGCAAGGAGTTTGTATGTTCTCCTCGTGTTTGTGTGTGTTTCCTCCGAGTACTCCGGTTTCCTCCCACATTCCAAAGACATACTGATAGGGAATATAGATTGTGAGCCCAATGGGGACAGAGCTGATAATGTCTGTAAAGCTGTGTTCCATGGTTAATGGTGCTATATAAGTGAGTAAAATAAATAAATAGAAGTGAATGAGAAGCTAGTCAGCACGTGACCACAAATATGCAAATCACATACATTCAGTCATGTGACCACCCATTTAAGCTGGAAACAGTTGAGACTACTGAAAGTGTGCACACTGTCAAGATTCAGTAATCTGCAGTCACATTGAATGACTACAGAAATGTATGCTGGGTCCAAAAAAAACCCCTTAACTTCTATCGTAAGAAAATGCACAAACCTTTAGGCATACATAGATTTTAGCTTTTCTTGTTTCATCAGAAGGTGCTGACTTTCTGATGATTTTCATTTGAAAAAACAAGCATAAACTAAGCTTAAATTGCTGTCAGGGATATTTAGCCAGTGACGCATTCATTGTGCTTATTCAGTTGCCTTCACCCTGGATATTGATGACTGTATTATACATTGCTCAGTACTCACCAGATTGTAGAGCAAAATGGTTTTTGACATTCCATCAAACCAGCAGAATGGCAATAAACAAAAGGAGAGTATAGAGCGAAGCAATACAGTACTAAAATATAATTATTATCAGCTAATGTGGCAAGAAACTTTGTAATAGATGTTATCAGGGAAATAAGGTTTTTCTTTTTCCAGTCATGAGTCATTGTTTGTCCTTTTCTTTGTCCCGAACTCATCATTCACTCTGGAAAAAAAAGTTCAAATCTATCTTGATCAAAGCAGGACATACTGGAAACTCACTGAAATATCAGGCTACAGAGTCCATTAAAGGGTTATTCCCCTCCAGAAAATAAGTCCTGCCTATGGGGCCCTCAGCAATTCTGCGAATGGGCTCTGCAGCCCTATCTTGAAGGGAGCAAAGATTGAGCATGTGCACCTCTGCTCTATTCAAGATGGTTCCACAGATCCCAGATACTTGGGACTCGAGTCTTTTTATCAAGATTGCTGGGGGTCCCGTGTTTAGGAAATAACAATAGGAAGGGGGCGGAAAGGGGTAGTGAGGTGTATTCGGCACAAGGAAAAAACAAGCAATTCTTGCTGCAGCTTCTAGAAAATTAGCTGACTTCTGTGCAGGATTCACAGCAACACAGGTCAGTGATGCTGTATAACATCCACTATGCTATTGTACATTGTCCTCCATGTTACTGATGCTTTTGCCTTTGAGCTACAGGGAAAAAAGGCTAGCAATCCCTCACTCTGTGTCCTGTGTACAGGAGTTTTAATAGCAGCTTGTCTCCACCCAACTGCTCATAGACAACGGAAAATTGGAAATAGAACCTACAGTATAGTAAACTGGTGAAAAATGCAAGTCACATGATTATTAGAGTTCTTACTGTGATCTTTGAATTTTTTTTTTGACTCTCCCACCATCCTCCTTGCCGTACATGGTGACAGTATTCTTATGTGTTCTCTTCTTGGTAAATTTTCATACTGATCCATGCTTTTTAAAATTTTGTTCATTATTGCCAGCATTGTGATTTATGGCAATTTCGGACTAGCAATGGTTGTTTTTTTGCATTAATATTTTCTAATCAGTGCAAATCCACAATAGACCGTCATTAGAGTTGACGACTTTGTTTTAATCCTGTTGGTAGATGACGAAGGACTTTATATGAGTGTGAATGTGAATTTATGCGCCATAGAAATAGTAACAGTTTAGAACTACTGTAATTATATTGTTGTGTAAAATATTTGGAGATGTTTTAATCATTTTGACCCATATGATGTTTTTCTTTGCAAAGTTGGGAAATATAGGAAACTTGGGGCGAATATTAATTTATAACATAATTTTACTGGAGCGAGACTTTCTTCACAGTCACAGCTGTTCCAGATAGTGTTTTTTTACCCAACATGTCTAACCCAGAACTGGCATCACTCTGAACATGATATCACATGATCCTAGTAGTCCAGTCAAAATACGAAAAAAAAATCCTTTAGGCCGGTTTCACATTAGCGCATTTTCAGCGCGCGCACGGCCGGGGGTAGCTCCGTCCCCGATCCGCCTCTCTGCCCGGCGTGCCCGCCCCTTGCTTGTAGCGCCGCCTACTAGCGGACAGAGGCGCCTGCGATCGGCGCACCCTATCTTTAGCATAGGGTGCGCAGATCGTGCGCAGGCCGTGCGCTAGTTGCGCTTTGACCTGCGCTGCGCACTTTTGACGGTGCGCCGTGCACGCCAAAATCAAACTTTTCGGATTTTGGCGCGCACGGCGCACCGTCAAAAGTGCGCAGCGCAGGTCAAAGCGCAACTAGCGCACGGCCTGCGCACCCTATGCTAAAGATAGGGTGCGCCGATCGCAGGCGCCGCTGTCCGCTAGTAGGCGGCGCTACAAGCAAGGGGCGGGCACGCCGGGCAGAGAGCCGGCTCGGGGGCGGAGCTACCCCCGGCCGTGCGCGCGCTGAAAAAGCGCTAATGTGAAACCGGCCTTACCCTGAACAAATTCCAAGAAAGCATTTTATTGCTTTCTTTTGTAGTATTACATGTAGGGAAAAACATACTAAAAGTTACCAAGATAGGGTTACCACAAAGGGTCCAAATGTGACGTCAAAGAATATGGCCGCCAAAGCTGTAAAATGTTAAATGCGACTCGCCTTTCAGTGTCTATCATATTTCTTTTACAATTACTACTATTATTATATTTATTATTTAACGATTTATTTATCTTCTTTTACAGAGCTGAGAATGATGGAAAGTCAAGAAACTTGCCCCTTATGCAGCCATGAAGTAGAAGATGACGGAGAAAGAGTGGTGATTGGTGCGAAAGGAGCTGAATGGATCAATAAAGCCAGTATTGAGAGGGGCGTTAGCACTGTGGTAGCTGCTGGAGCAGTGGTGCACAAGAGATGTCGTATGAACAACATAAACAAGAAGCAAATAGACTTGCATAAGAAAGCTACTTCCGTTCATCGTTCACCTGCCAAGAGAGGTACATGGGTGTCTACTGGATCCTATGATAGCACGACGCAGTGTTTGTTCTGTGGACATGAAGTGAAGACAAGATCTAGTAGTGATTTCGATGACTATAGCTTTGCTAAAACGGATGGATTTGTAAGGTCCATCTTGTCACATTGCAAACAGCGTAATGATGACTGGGCAATCACCATTCAAGGGAGAATCGCGTACTTTGGGAAGGACTTACATGCTGCAGACTGTCTGTATCATCGTTCATGTGACATTAACTTTCGGACAAATTACGGAATTCCTATGCGTCATGGTGGTGGATCTACTACAAAGAAACCGCGGAAGGTAGGGAGGCCGATGAACATGGACCAAGAGCAAGCGTTCTTGAGAATATGTGCATTTCTCGAGGACAACGATGAAGAGCAACTGACTGTCACAGATCTTGCAAAGAAAATGACGGAGTATCTCGTAGAAGGAGACAGTGCTGCCTATAGTAATAAATGGCTGAGTTATCGGCTGGAGGAGAGGTATGGCGATTCACTATTCATAGCAGAGTGTGAAGGGTTGCCTAACATTGTAACTGTCGGGATCCCTCAGATGCCTCTTTCATCTGAAGGACCGATGTTCTTGGGTGTAAGGCACCATATGTCTCTAATTGATTGCTCCGTCGAGAAGAATAACACAGACACAAGCTGTATGATACAACTCGGGATGCCTGCTGAGCGCCTCTCTCCCCTCAGTCAAGCTTTCCCCTTTTATGATAAGGAATTTAGATATTTACAGACATGCGCAATAAAGAAAAGAAAAATAGTTACTTCTACAACAGCTTTGCCATGTAAGCAGGAAATATTTGACCTTGGTTCACAAGGGAGATGTCTGAGACATCTCCTCGAAGAAAAGATAAAGTTCAGCAGAATTCATTTAACTCATTCAGTTCTTATCATTCCCCCCTTTGACATCTTCATTTTCCACAATCTGGAACACTGGATCCTGCAACAACAGCGGATAGTGGCTCGTTCACCAGGTACTATCCCAGGCCGACGGGTTGCCCAAGGGAGACAGGTCTTCTACCTTCTCCATCCCCCAGATACTGAAGCCACGTCCATCATTGCAAGAGTACGCTCCTTCATGTCAGAAATGAGATGTCAACCTAGGACTCAAGGAAATAATAGTTAAATTCTTGTTGTTTACAGTCAAACTTCCTTATCTATTTCTGCATCTTTTTTTGCATACAGAGATACACCAAAAAACAAGTTTCAATAGCACATATATTACAAGGAGACAAACAGCAATACGTAATAAGCTTAGTATGATCCCAGCTATCCAGCCTCCAATACCCTTAAACCAATTAGCTGGATTAAGAAAAGAGAAGGTGTCTGACCACCAACTGTCCTTAGTACAATCATTGTCTTTATCGTACTGATCTCTAAGTCTTTGAACATCCTCTATTTTTAATCTTAACTTTAAAGTACTGTTAGGATCTATATAATGACAGCAAGCGGGTCCGATGACTTGACACATACCTCCTTGCGCTGCAGTTAAATAATCTAGTACTATGGTATGCTGATTAGTGGCTATGATAAGCTGATTTTGGACAGCAACAGTGGTGTTCAGTATATCCAATATATCCCATATTTGGTCATCTAAGTAATCTGTAGCCCTGACCAATTTATCCCACATTTGAGTAATCATAGGATAAATAAAAATAGAGCTGACAATTTTATTAGCCACACTCATCTGCACTATATGTGGTCTCCCAGAGAGGCGAGGTGTATTGTCAGCAGCTCTTTTGTACAACGTGTGTTTAGGTACGCTCTGAGTATTCAACTGGTCATTCGGAATAACAAAGGTAGCTGGAGTCAAACGACCCAGAGTACAAGCACCTCTTACCCCTACTGGCAGCCATTTATATGCATTGTCTCCACATACCCAGAACATGTCACTAGGTAAGTCCCATAGGGCTGAATGTTGTAATACCAGTCTATGCACTAAATCGATGAATGCAGATGCATTCTGGAGCATGCACCAAGGTGGAGATTGTCCTAGAGGACTACAATAACCTGCATCAGGATTTCTACAAGGGGAGGTTCCTTTCTTATATTCCGAGGACTCATTACAAGGCATATTACCGGGAACATTAATACAAGTTTCGTTAGTGCCCTGAGGAAATAAATTGGAGTACTCCCATGACATATTATGTAACCTTCTTTCTAGCAACATTGGTTTGAAAGCGTCAGTAGAATGAGAAGTTACATTAAAGCTAACTTGTAGACCATACGTTGGAACTTGCCCCAGGTAGGTTAATCGAGTTCTATTCCTGGGTACCCAAGCCCCTCTTTTATATGCCAAATATTGAAGGTGTGTACTACTTCCTGAAAGGTTACCCTGCCATCAAGGGTATCCTACCCATCCCACAATGGGTATACCAACAGTCATATTCCATAACTTCACATTATTTGTGGCATTATTAGCAAGTGTATCAGAGCAATTGGTCCAGGCAAATAATTCTTCGGGGTGGCACAGGAATAACAAGAAATGGAATACTTGTGGCTGATACTGGTGAATGCGTGCAGATCCAGCAATCTGCTGGAGACTGAGTGTCATTTGACCAATCATTCAGTAATTTTTCATGATGTCGTATAAACTTATTATTCAAGGACATTGGAGAATTTAAACTGTCCCACGCAGCTACTATCATTAACCCTCCGTCAGGCGCAATATAGATTCTCCTCTGTTCATGCGCAATGTGCCTGACAAGCACAGGTCAGAAAACCACTTATAGTAGCTACATATTTCAATTTCAGGACTATAGAAGTAGTCAGTGACCTTCATAGGAATGTATTAAAAGAGATTACACCAAATCAGATGCAAAAAAAAACATTTATTAACCATAAACTTATTAAAACTAAAAGTACCACTTTTCGGTAGTACCGCCAAATAGGCTCCAGTTATCTTTACTTAACTATTGCTTAAATATAAAATTATGGAAAAAAACTTAAAGGATATTGAAATTAGATGTTACTTAATTATTTTCTACTCATCTTCAGTGGTTTCAATTGCAGCAGAAGCAGCACAGGTACACTTAGAAAAGCAAGGCTGGCAGACGAAAGTTGCATGGGAAAGGCAGATTGATTCTTTACATATTTTGCAGTCATATTTAGAAAGCCTTCTGAAACCAGATACAAATGAGCAGGTAGTACAACTGCGTCTTTTAGAAGGTGGTAGAGTCGGTGTTTGTTCTGGAACGTCCTTGGGACGTCCTTTGTATTTTTATCTTTGCCCAAATAATAAGCTAGATCTGTGTCTGTTTCCTCTGTATCAGTGTCATCACCATCCTGCTCTGTTCCAGAATCAGTGTTACATTCTGCTACCTCATCTTCAGATGAAATGTCACTAGATTCCTCTAAATCCTCAGTTACTGCTGGTTCTTCCTCATCATCTTCTAACAAAAAAAATCTTCATTTCTTCTAAATGAAGGGGTTTAGATGAATCATACTGTTTTCTGGCCATTGCAGCAGAAAATCTGAAGCAAGAGAGAAAGAGTATGTGTTAGGGCGCAATGTGCCTTAGAAGCCACCCTCCTTTTGTCTAAGAAAACAGTACTTATGTACACTAACTTAGCATTAATCCTTCATAAAACAAGCTAAATACACAATCGTGATGAATAAAAAAAGAAAATACTAACCTTTCGATTTGTGTTGAAATCAGGCGCAATGTGCCTGAGAAGCCAAAGTGTTGATATCTGCTCACTAGAAGGTCTGCTGAGTCACTGTGATATCAGGTTTCACAGAGCCTGTAGAGTCAGGAGATAACTAGGAGGGGTGGGGTTTTCTGATAAGTGGGCAAGGAGAGAGAAGTGAAACTAATTACTGTGTGCCTGTCAGATCTATTGCGCCTGACGGAGGGTTAATATAGAAGATGTAAAACCAAACCAAAGCATTATGCTCTTTTATGTATTGTTAACTCCTGTGGCTAGTTTGCAATGTGATGCGTGGATCCAGGTTGGTCGTCCTTCCAACTTAACAGAAGTAGGCGTTGTTAGGAGCACTTGGTAAGGTCCTTGATATCGGGGTTCAAGAGTCTTTCTGGAGTGTTTCTTGACATATACGTAATCACCAGGTTGTAGGCAGTGAGTTCCTTCCACACTGTCTGGATCTGGAATGGAAGAGAAAACTAGAGAATGCATTTGAGTTAAATGCTTTTGCAACTGGATTACATAATTCGTCAAGTTATCCACATTAAGTGTTAAGACCTGTGGGTAGTACAACCCTGTGTTTGGTGGTCTTCCAAACAATATCTCGAAGGGTGACAGTTTAGTTTTCCCCGTAGGTGTATATCTTACTGAGAATAATGCTAATGGGAGACACTCTGGCCATGGTCTATGGGTCTGCTCCATGGTTTTCTGTATTTTTAATTTTAGTGTCCCGTTCATTCTTTCTACCTTCCCTGAACTCTGTGGGTGGTAGGGTGTATGAAATGCTTGTTCTACACCTATCATTTGCATTACATTTTGCATTACCTCAGCAGTAAAATGTGTGCCTCTGTCTGATTCAATTGTTTCAGGGACACCGAATCGTGGTACTAGTTCCATCACTAGTTTCTTTGCAGTGGCTCGAGCTGTAGCCGTTTTCACCGGGTAGGCCTCTGGCCATCCAGAGAACATGCCAACACACACCAGAACATACTCATATGGTCCACTTCTGGGGAGTTGAATGTAGTCGATTTGCAGTCTCTGGAAAGGATATAACGGCCTAGGACTGTGTTTCCGCGGAGTTTTCACTACCTGTCCGGGATTGTGTGCTAGGCATATGGGACAGGTGGTACAGTGTAGCTGCGCCACCTTCCCAAACCCAGGAGCAATCCAATCGTTCGTGACTAGGAGTGTCATTCCATTGGCGGACATGTGAGTTGGAAGATGAACCACTTCTGCCATCCTTGGGTACAAAACCCTAGGCAAGCAGCACTTTTGATCTTTCTTCCACATTCCGTTCGTCTTTTCGGCACCCATCTTCTCCCAAGTTTCCTTGTCCGTCTGAGCGGAGTCTTCTTGGAACTTCTGTAAGTCTGTAAACAATTCTGATGCATCCTTGTGCACTATGTTTACTTTTTCTGGAGTCCCCAAGGCAGCTTGTTTCGCCGCCTGGTCTGCTTTTTCATTGCCTTTTGCTTCCATGTTGTCTTTTCTGGTGTGTGCTGGCACCCTCATAACGGCTACCCCCTGTGTCTGGGCCACATTCTCGAGGATTTCTCTGATCAGTGTGGCATGTTTTATGGGTGTTCCTGCTGCTGTCATGAAACCCCTTGTGCGCCACAAAACCCCAAAATCATGTACTATCCCAAAGGCATATCTTGAGTCAGTGTAGATATTTGCTGTTTTTCCTTTGGAAAGTTTTAATGCCTCATTTAGAGCTGTCAGCTCAGCCTCTTGTGCGGACATGTGGGGTGGAAGTGCCTTTGCTACAATAGTCTCATGTGGTGACACTACCGCATATCCTGTGTGGAATTTTCCACTCTCATCGGCATATCTGCTGCCATCCACAAAAAGCACAAAGTCTGGATTTGACAATGGTGTGTCAGTGACATTGGGCAAACCAATAACTTCTTGCTGCATCAGTTCTATGCAATCATGTTCAACCTCGTATGAAGGCTCAAAAGAAAGTGATAATGTGTTCTCATCTACATCCCCCCCTTCAGAATCTGCAATTGGCAACAGTGTAGCCAGATTCAGATTCTGAGTTTTGGTAAACGTAACATTAGGAGGCATAAGCAACGCACATTGCAATCTGAGTTGTCTGGCCATAGAAATATGTTTAGAAGAAACCTGATTCAGGATACCATATATATCATGTGTGGTGCAGACAGTAAGTGGATTGTCCAATACAATATCAGAAACTTTGTCAAGTAGTAATGCAATTGCAGAAACTGCTCTAACACAGGATGGTGTTCCTTGTGCTACAGAGTCTAATTTGGCAGAATAGTATGCAAGAGGTCTATTCTTTTTGTCATGTTTCTGTGTCAAAATGCCAGTAGCATGTCCTCTAATTTCAGCGGCCGTAAGTTGAAAAGGTATATCATAGTTGGGTATACCTAATGCTGGAGCTGATACTATGGCCTTCTTCAGGTACTGAAATGAGGTGCGTGTGATGTCAGTCAATTGGAAAGGTGTTGTGTTGATGCAATCATACAGTGGCTGCATGTGTTCACTAGCATGTATGACCCATTGGCGGCAGGAAGAAACTAAGCCCAAAAATGCTCTCAACTGCTTATGGGTTGTCGGTTCCTTCATTTGTTGAACAATTGTAATTCTGTCACTAGTTAGGTGTCGGGTACCATGAGATAGACAATGTCCTAAAAATATGACTTTTGGTTGACAGAACTGTAATTTCTCTCTGTTGACCTTACATCCGTTATCTGATAGAAACATCAATAGTGATTTTTCCTGATTTTGTGTTTTTTATTTCTTTCCATTTGTCTTCGTTCAAAGCCTCTCTCCCTTCCACTTTGAATTTCTTTAACACTTTTTCCAGGTTCTTTGCTGCACCACTTCCATATCTATCCTCAATTATATCACATAACCGGTCTCCTTCTTCGGGTGTCTTTCCCTGACTGTTCCCCATCTTTTTCTATCCTGTTTCTCTTGTTGCTCCCTGTTAATCCTCTCTGCCTTAGGTGGTGTATTGGGTAAGCTCAAGACTAGGCTCTACTATACCTCGTTACCTTCTTCCTAAGGTGCTAACAGGCTAAATGGGGTGTCTGTTCCTCGTTGTACTACGTGTTTCGTGTACTTATATGCTATGTAACTTCCGAACAGAAGCACTCCCACAACACACAGGATTGTCCATCTATCGGGGTTCTTCAGTCATATCTTGTCACAGGCTCATTTCTCAGTCCTGTGCTCATTCAGTCACACTCTTATCTGTCACAAGGTTTATTCGTAAAGGGTGTTGATTTAAGCTTAGGCGGTGACCTCCCCGAAAGGACGCTGTCACATAACCCAGTTAGGCAATATCACCACTCTTTGAACGAATACCTACTGTGCAGCTTATTTTTCTACTTTCCACAATCTTTCAGATCAAAGTAACCACTCAACAGCCTCCTCGATTCCTAACGCGGAATCGTCTGTTATGAAAAACTTATCCGTCCGGACTTCACAGTATGAACTGTTCACCCAGCCTTATATTCCGTAATGTCAGACCTCTCAACGTATTATTCAATGGGATATGTGTGTTATATGCCAACAACATCCACCAGTCATCTCCTTTACGTACGTGATGGAATTTTTGTATATTCACGCCTGGGACTGTTCCCGCAAACGTCCATGCACCATACCCATTTTAATTTGCATCAGCTCTTCTCCTAAAGATAGCAGTATACAGGCAGAATCTACAATAACCTCTCATTCGAGCAGAAATTACATATGTGTGTCACACCCGATTTCCTCAGAGTTCTTATATGGACCTGATCTTACGGCCCCCTCCTCTACTAGATTCCCCTTGATACGGACCTTAGTTATAATGATATATTATGAAGAGCAGAGAAGAGAAAAATTGATCTCTTACCTGGCCAGGTGTTTAGGTCTGCTGTTCACAATTTCATCAGTAACTGGAGTGGTCTGTAGATCGGGTAGTCTTGGAGAGGTGCCTATATCAGGTCCCTGTTCAGGCGCCAGGAAACTGTTGGGATCCCTCAGATACCTCTTTCATCTGAAGGACCGATGTTCTTGGGTGTAAGGCACCATATGTCTCTAATTGATTGCTCCGTCGAGAAGAATAACACAGACACAAGCTGTATGATACAACTCGGGATGCCTGCTGAGCGCCTCTCTCCCCTCAGTCAAGCTTTCCCCTTTTATGATAAGGAATTTAGATATTTACAGACATGCGCAATAAAGAAAAGAAATATAGTTACTTCTACAACAGCTTTGCCATGTAAGCAGGAAATATTTGACCTTGGTTCACAAGGGAGATGTCTGAGACATCTCCTCGAAGAAAAGATAAAGTTCAGCAGAATTCATTTAACTCATTCAGTTCTTATCAGTAACGTTCCGTGAAAAGACCGGAATAATCCTGAGGGACTTTTTCCGTAGTCAGGAAACGGATGAAGAAGCCCAGAAGAGAGCCATCATAGAGACTGCGGCCAAACTAATCAAGAACGATATCAAGTCTAAGATCCCATCTTCAGCCGATGAATATCCGAAGACTTCTTCGCTTGAATGTCAGTCTGCCTTAGATTATCTCCCCCTGAGTTTGCTTTGCTTGCTTGAAACCCTCTTCGTTGGAAGGACATCCACAGGAAAGTCGCAAGCAGTGGACAATCAGTTGTTCCGGCTGTACGTCCCAGGGCTGTAGTAGCTCCATTGCAGCTTGGGTTAGCAGTCCAGCTCCATCATCATTTCAAGTCTCGATTTCTGTGCCAGTGTCCTCTTCCTACAGTGATGCAATGCAGGGTTTCACTCGCCAGAGCTTTTTCACCAGTGAACAACACAAGGAGGCAAGAACGTCAAGGACGAGAAGAGATCGTGAAGACCTGGAGAAAGTTGCAGATAAACTCGAGACCTTTTCACCTTTCTCTGATGAAGTGTCTCTTCGCAACATTATCACCGGTGTCAATGCAAATAAGGATGTGAATGTCCATAACCTGTTCACCATTGGCAGAGAAATAGTGGCAACAATGGAGGGTCAATCACTGATTTCAGTTAAGTACAAGTGGTCAATGAAAGCCAAGACCCTGGCATCCAGTGAGGCTATTGACGTTGCTAAGGACAAAACAATAGACCCCGCTCTTTTGTTCCAAAGGTTTCTTGTGGTGTCTCAAACTGCTGATCTTTCCCTTGATGAGGTGATGGCCTATGAACTTTCACCATACCCACCATCCCTCTTTGAGGCAAAACATCTCTTACGCAAACCAAACAAAGCACAGCTGATGGCTGCTATAAAAGAACAGAGTTCAGATGACACAGTACTCAAGGATGTACCAGAAGTGGAACATTATGTTCTTGACGGAGGTTCTCTTCTCATCGACTGAAGTGGTCAGAAGGAAAGACATATTGTTCAATCGCTGAAGACTATGCATCTTTAACACTAAAGCACTATGGTAAGGCTACAATAGTATTTGATGGTTACATTGGAGGACCAAACACTAAGGACATTACCCATCAGCGACGGCGCAAAAAACGAACAAGTAACAAAGTGAACATTGCTGAAGGAACAAAATTTGTCGGGAAAAAGGAGGACTTCCTTTCGAATGTGGAGAACAAACAGTCTCTTATCAATCTTGTTTCACAGCGCATGAATGACAGAGGTTGCCACGTAATACAATCAGAGGGGGATGCAGATGTGGAGATTGTTAAGGCAGCAGTGTCAATGTCATCCAACAAAAGTACTAGTCTCATTGGCGAAGATACAGATCTTTTGGTGTTGTTACTTCATCACATGTCAACCAGCGATGGCAACAAGCTTTATTTCTACTTGCATCAAGGGAGTCCTGCAACAGTATATGACATTAAGGTTATGAAGAAGTTCCTGGGAAACCATGTCTGCAGCAGTCTTCTGTTTCTTCATGCATTCACGGGTTGCGATACCACTTCCGCGGTTTTTGGAATCGGAAAAAAACTCGGTCTACACAAGGTTTTGAAGGGAGACTTGGTCTTAAATAGCTGTGCTAAAATCTTTTCCACACCTAACAAAAACGGAGCTGAGATTGAAGACGCTGGGTGTAAAGCGATGGTGGCATTGTTCGGGGGAAAACCTGTAGACAATCTGTCTGCAATGAGGTATTCTACTCTCTGCAAAAAAGTTGGTTCAGCCAAAATCTTTGTTACACCTGAACGACTGCCACCGACCTCCTCTGCAACGAAGTATCATGCCCTTCGGAGTTACCTCCAAGTGATGCTTTGGATGGACAATGGTGAGGCCATGGACACTACTGAATGGGGATGGGAATTGAAGAACAACAGTCTAGTTCCAGTGATGATGGATACTTCACCCGCGCCAAAAACACTTCTGAAAATAATTCACTGCAATTGTTCTCGTGGTTGTAGTACACTTCGGTGCACTTGCAAAAGACACGGACTTACCTGTTCACAGGTATGCGGACCATGTCAAGAAGGGCATCGTGACAATATGAGTGAGGAAGCAGTGTCTAATGATGAAAATAGTGACTATTGACCTGACACGCTTATTCAGTGATGAAGTAGGTCTTAAAATGCACTGTGTATTAATTCTATAATTTCATTGATGACGTCATGACCTCGCCTGTCCATGTAGTTAGTATAAAACTTTGTATAAAAATTGTTATATGAAAATATATACTGTAGTATACAAAATGCAAACTCTTCTGTAACCTAAAGCTACAGCTTTGAAATAGGGAAATATTCGTTATTTTTAGTGCGATGGCTGTCATCGTCTTATGACGTCATAGTTAGGACCTCTGTGGTGATCAATTTTTGGAAAACTTTTAATATGTTGTTCCCCACATATTATAGTAATTAAAAAAATCATAAAACGCTTTCTTGGAATTTGTTCCGGGTCAAGCCGTGTTTTGACTGGACTATAGGGATCCAGAGGGCACATCCAGTTTCCACAATACTCTATTTGATGTAAAAAAATTTGCCTTCCCTATTCTTCAATCAAAATTTTGCAGAGCTGCAAGTAAAATGGTACTAACAAAAACTCATACAACAAGATATGGCCTTCTCAAAACCCTGTCTGATGACAAATGCACATATAGCAGGATGCAGCAGGCCTCCACTAATAAAGGCAAGGGGCAGCACAGGTGCAAACTACTGATAAAGACAACCACCCCACACCTACCAGACCATGGAGGGGTTGGTTGCCTAGTAGAAAAAATGCACATAGATAAGGCTTGCATAGGACGCCAGTCACACAGGCAAGTGTGATACAAAGTGTCTGGCTTGCAGCCTATTAATGACACCCATAGTATTATCAGGCGGGCTTGCTCCAGCACTATAATATGCAACACACAGTGACTCATTGTACTCATTGTATGCATTCATTTCTTGCACTTATATCATTTTTTGCAGGATGCATTCAGGCCTCTTTCTGTTGGCTTG
The DNA here is from genome assembly GCF_039654945.1 of Dendrobates tinctorius. Taxonomy (NCBI): domain Eukaryota; kingdom Metazoa; phylum Chordata; class Amphibia; order Anura; family Dendrobatidae; genus Dendrobates; species Dendrobates tinctorius. The sequence continues at coordinate 28,769,232 of NW_027361898.1, forward strand.
GTCTATTGGGGCGTCTGTCCCTGCGTGTTGCATACTATAGTGCTGGAGCAGCCCGCCTGAGAATACTATGGGCGTCACTAATAGGTTGCAAGCCAGACACTTTGTATCACACTTACCTGTGTGACTGGCGTCTTATGCAAGCCTTATCTATGTCCATTTTTTCTACTAGGCAACCAACCCCTCCATGGTCTGGTAGGTTTGGGGTGGTTGTTTTTATCAGTAGTATGCACCTGTGCTGCTCCTTGCCTTTATTAGTGGAGGCCTGCTGCATACTGCTAGATGTGCATTGTTAGAGGATGAAATATGCAGCCCATTGTGGGAGGCCTAAGCCTTTTGTCATCCAATATCATCACCTCACGTGGATGGACTTTTCTATCATTCTTACAAAATAATAGATCTGGGATTACATTTTCTTTAGCCCCTGTAGTATAAATGTGGTCCATATACTAAGACACATCACCTTGGGGCGTGAAGCCTCAGTAGTGCTCCTCCAAGCAAAGACTCCAGGCCATGCCCCCACCGCCTTTAATTTTTAAATACACGCAGGCTTGGACTAGCCAACCAGAGAACCGGAGAATCCTCCGGTGGGCCCTGGCTTCTCCTTCAGGAGAGTTCACAGTGCAAACCTTGCAGTTGCTATGGGGCTCTTCTGTGGGGGAGAAAGGTGGGCCCTCAGAATCAAATTCTTTGGTGGGCCCAATGTTCTTCAGTCTGACACTGACATGTACCTTTAAGTGATATAAATAAATATACTGAATATATAGTTGGGATGAGATAATGATCATCTCTGTTTTTCTTTTCTACAGGCACAAAGTTGAGATCAGAAGACCAAATAGGTTACCTATGAGTGATGCCTACTGTGAGATTAATAATTCATAAAGGCTTGCTGTCAAAGAATAGAGTTACCGACAAATGAGATTTGCCAATAGTTTTCTTGCTGAGTGTGCTCAGAGTTGTGGTACATAAGTAGCTGCAAGACTTTACTATTTATGATTCTAGTCCCTGTATCTGTCATTTCACCATTCTTTTTATTACACTCCTTTAGAAGAGGTATTTCAGATTCAGTAAAGTATATCATGTAGTTTGTAAAATGTAAAGTTATATCATTTTCCAACTCACTTTGTGTAACAACTATTTGTGTTTTTTTCAAGATATCTGCTGCTAATTGTCCAGTAGGAACTTTCATTATTTGCTCGTATAATCTGCCCCAGTCCTGTGATGATCACACAAGGGCGCTGCTCATGTTAGTCTATGGAAACTAGCAAAGTGCCGGTGTGTCCAACATACAGTTGTGGCCAATAGTATTGACACCCCTGCAATTCTGTCAGATAATACTCAGTTTCTTCCTGAAAATGATTGCAAACACAAACTCTTTGGTATTATTATCTTCATTTAATTTGTCTTAAATGAAAAAACACAAAAAGAATTGCCCTAAAGCAAAATTGGATATAATTCCACACCAAACATAAAAAAGAGGGTGGACAAAAGTATTGGCACTGTTTAAAAAATCATGTTATGCTTCTATAATTTGTGTAATTAACAGCACCTGTAACTTACCTGTGGCACCTAACTGGTGTTGGCAATAACTAAATCACACTTGCAGCCAGTTGACATGGATTAAAGTTGACTCAACCTCTGTCCTGTGTCCTTGTGTGTACCACATTGAGCATGGAGAAAAGAAAGAAGACCAAAGAACTGTCTGAGGACTTGAGAAACCAAATTGTGAGGAAGCATGAGCAATCTCAAGGCTACAAGTCCATCTCCAAAGACCTGAATGTTCCTGTATCTACCGTGCGCAGTGTCATCAAGAAGTTTAAAGCCCATGGCACTGTGGCTAACCTCCCTAGATGTGGACGGAAAAGAAAAATTGACAAGAGATTTCAACGCAAGATTGTGCGGATGTTGGATAAAGAACCTAGACTAACATCCAAACAAGTTCAAGCTGCCCTGCAGTCCGAGGGTACAACAGTGTCAACCCGTACTATCCGTTGGTGTCTGAATGAAAAGGGACTGTATGGTAGGAGACCCAGGAAGACCCCACTTCTTACCCTGAGACATAAAAAAGCCAGGCTGGAGTTTGCCAAAACTTACCTGAAAAAGCCTAAAACGTTTTGGAAGAATGTTCTCTGGTCAGATGAGACAAAAGTAGAGCTTTTTGGGCAAAGGCATCAACATAGAGTTTACAGGAGAAAAAAAGGCATTCAAAGAAAAAAAACACGGTCCCTACAGTCAAACATGGCGGAGGTTCCCTGATGTTTTGGGGTTGCTTTGCTGCCTCTGGCACTAGACTGCTTGACCGTGTGTATGGCATTATGAAGTCTGAAGACTACCAACAAATTTTGCAGCATAATGTAGGGCCCAGTGTGAGAAAGCTGGGTCTCCCTCAGAGGTCATGGGTCTTCCAGCAGGACAATGACCCAAAGCACACTTCAAAAAGCACTAGAAAATGGCTTGAGAGAAAGCACTGGTGACTTCTAAGGTGGCCAGCAATGAGTCCAGACCTGAATCCCATAGAACACCTGTGGAGAGATCTAAAAATGGCAGTTTGGAGAAGGCACCCTTCAAATATCAGGGACCTGGAGCAGTTTGCCAGAGAAGAATGGTCTAAAATTCCAGCAGAGCATTGTAAGAAACTCATTGATGGTTACCGGAAGCGGTTGGTCGCAGTTATTTTGGCTAAAGGTTGTGCAACCAAGTATTAGGCTGAGAGTGCCAATACTTTTGTCTGGCCCATTTTTGGAGTTTTGTGTGAAATAATCAATGTTTTGCTTTTTGCTTCATTCTCTTTTGTGTTTTTTCATTTAAGACAAATTAAATGAAGATAATAATACCAAAGAATTTGTGTTTGCAATCATTTTCAGGAAGAAACTGAGTATTATCTGACAAAATTGCAGGGGTGTCAATACTTTTGGCCACAACTGTATAACTAGAGTTGAGCAAATTTTTCAAACTTCGGTTCCGATTATGATCGGCGGCGAATATTGTTTTTGCAATATTCGCCGAACACAGCTGAACGTCATTGGAGTTTGTCGGAATAGTAGAAATGAACTAATATGTTCGAAAACGATCGTCAAACATAAATTTGGCACAAATAGGGTTCCAATATGGCACATTTAGATTCGACGACTGATAACAAGCATATTCGCTCAACTCTACATATAACCAGGACTGGTGTCATTCTCTGGAAGTAAACAATGAAGGTTTCTACTTTCATCTTAAGAATCCAGAGAAACTGATGCACAAACTACATTTCATTACGGTAATACTATCTAAATAAATATGCAATAATACTGTATGAGATCCCACACTAACATGCCAGATAATCAGAAATTATTTTTCTAGATACAGCGAGCAGGCAGATACTTATTCTTTAAGCAATACCATTAGGGAGACATCAAACATATAGCCAATGTAATTTAAGGGAATCTGTCAGCAGGCTTTTGTTATCTCATCTGATAGCAGGATAACATAGGAAAACAGACCATGACTCCAGCAATGCATCACTTAGTTTACTTGGTGCAGCGGTAGTGATGCAGAGTTTCTGATGTAGCATGAAGCAGAGCAGAGAAAGCTAACCCCGCCCACACCTTTGATTAGCAGCTTTCTGTATACATTGTTTATTGATAGTAAGCTGCTAATCAGTGATGGGGGCAGTGTTGGACCAACACTCCCATGAGCACCAGTCTGGGTTGTGATAAATTCCTGCTGTTAAAACATTCATGGTATCGGAACAACAGCACACCACTTGATAAATTACACATTGCTGAAATCTGTGTCTCAGCACGTACCTTATGGTGTCCTCAGATTACATAGAAAAACCTGCTGACAAATTCCCTTTAAGAATGATCAGCAGTGTAAAAAAGAACAAGAAGTCCTGGGAGTGATGATATGGCCCCCCCCAAAAAAGCCTTGATCTCAGCATCGAGTCTGTCTGGGATTACAGTTGTGCTAAAAAGTTTACATACGCCATGCAGAGTTTTTGCTTTTTGGCCTTTTTTCAAAGAATTTGAATAACACCAAAACTTTTTCTCCACTCATGGTTAGCGGTTGGGTGAAGCGATTTATTGTCAAACTACTGTGTTTTCTCTTTTTAAATCATAATGACAACCCAAAACATCCAAATGACCCTGATCAAAAGTTTACATACTCTGGTGATTTTGGTCTGCTAAGGTTGGTTTCACACTTGCGTTTTTTTGCGCTGTATTTTAGCGCTAAAAAACGCATGCGTTTTTTCTCTATATTTTGCATGGGATGCGCTTATGTGCGCATACACATGCGTTTGTATGCGTTTTTACGCGCATGCGTTTTTTTGTGGTGTGCGCTCGGGCGCACAAAATGCATCCTGTTGCATTTTTTGGGCGTCCGACTTGCCTCAAAAAAAAGCATGCGCGCGCAATGCGTTTTTTTTACAGCAAGACACCCATTATAAGTCTATGGGTGCGCATATGTGCGCATTGGCATGCTCATGTATGCGTTTTTTGCACATGCGGTTTTTTTTGACCATTGGTTTGACAATGGAAATTAGGGGATTGGGTTAGAGTTAGGGTTAGTTAAGGGGGTTTAGGGTTAGGGTTAGTATGGTTTGGTTAAGGGATAGGGTCAGGGTTAGGGTTAGGGTTAGTATGGTTTGGTTAAGGGTTAGGGTTAGGGTTAGTATGGTTTGGTTAAGGGTTAGGGTTAGGGTATGGTTTGGTTAAGGGTTAGGGTTAGTAAAGTCATGGTTTGGGTTAGTGTGAGTGGTCAACTAATGTTGGAAAAAAACGCAAACGCGGTAGAAACGCACTAAAAACGCATAAAAACGCTGTGTTTTTTTCATGCATGCGCATAAAAATGCTTGAAAAAAACGCAGCATTTGTATGCTTTTTTTGCGGGAAAAATGCGCTGCAAAAAAAAGCAAGTGTGAAAGTAGCCTAACATGCACAGAAGTTGACACAAATGGGTTTGAATTTCTACTAAAGATAACAAGGTAGCATCCTCACCTGTGACCTGTGACAAATGCCAGGAAAGTCTTAGTTACTCACCGGTTAACGGTGTTTTTCGGAGTCCATGACAGCACCACCTGAGAGAGGGGATCCGCCCTTCAGGAACAGGAAACCTACAGATACAAAAGGGCGGCACCTCTCCCATGCATCAGTTGGATTACAGAGCACAAGAGGACCACAGTGGTTAACAGCAAAATTTATATACAGTACTTTTACACAACTATTCCTTACCAGTGTACATACAAGAGGAAGAAGTGCACACCCAAATTTAAACTAAAGGGAGGGAATATACGGGTGCTGTCATGGACTCCGAAAAACACCGTTAACCGGTGAGTAACTAAGACTTTATCGGTCGTCCATGACAGCACCACCTGAGAGAATTACAGAGAGTAAAACTATTTAGGGAGGGACTACAGCCTGCAGTACCCTTATACCAAAAGAGAGGTCTGTGGAAGCACCCAAGTCTAGCCTATAATGACTATAAAAGGTGCTCGGAGAGGACCAAGTAGCCGCCTTACATATCTGGTCAATGGACACTTCTGATCTTTCGGCCCACGAGGTCGCCATGGCTCTGGTGGAATGCGCCCTCAGCTTCCGGGGTGGCGACCTGCCTTTTGAGGTGTATGCTATTGAGATCGCTTCTCTAACCCACCTGGCTAGTGTACTTTTTGACGCTCTACAACCTTTCCTAGGGCCTTGATGAGAAACAAACAGGGCATTATCTTTTTTCCAGGGATCGGTAAGTGCCAGATATTCTATGAGGCATTTCCTAACATCCAAGGTGTGAAGTTTCTCTTCCTTCTCATTAGCTGGATTAGGGAGGAAAGATAGAAGGACTATCTCCTGTGTCCTATGAAAGCTGGAAACTACCTTAGGTAAATACGTCGGATCAGGTCTGAGTATTACCCTATCGTCCTTGAACTGTATATAAGGAGGACGTCTAGATAATGCCTGGATGTCGCTTACCCTACGAGCTGAGGTTAGAGCTACCAGGAAGGCTACTTTGAGGGACCGGTTCTTTATGGAAGCTGATGAGATAGGTTCGAATGGGGCTTCTGTCATAGCCGTGAGGACTAGGTTCAAGTCCCACGGCATGAATCTATCTTTCGCTATTGGCCTGGATCTACCTGCTGCCTTAATGAGTCTACTGATCCAGTAATTACCCGCGATGTTGCAGCTAAAGAGGGCCCCCAAGGCTGATACTTGTACTTTAAGGGTACTAGCGGAGAGCCCCATATCCAGACCTTTCTGAAGAAACTCTAAGATTTGGTTTACAGGTGCTGAAGTGCCAGCGACCACTCCAGAGTTCTGCAGGAATTTTTTCCAAATTCTGACATAGATTTTGGTAGTGATGACTATTCTACTTTTAAGTAGGGTGTTAATCAGGTCTGGGGAGAAGCCTTTTTCTCTCAGCAGTGTCCGTTCAAACTCCACCCCGTCAGATGTAGGCCAGCCACCTGAGGATGGAACACTGGGCCCTGGGATAGGAGATCCGGGATGTCCGGAAGGACCCGAGGGTCGGACACCGACATGGTCATGAGGCAAGAAAACCAAGCCCTCCTGGGCCAAAATGGAGCGATAACTATCACCCTTGCTCTGTCTCTCCTGATTTTCTTCATCACCAGGGGTAGTAGCGATAGGGGAGGGAAGGCGTATGCTAGCCCGAAGTCCCACTTTATCAGAAAGGCATCTACCGCCAGGGGGTTCTCTCTGGGATTTAGGGAGCAAAATTGTTTTAATTTTCTGTTTTCCCTGGTAGCGAAGAGGTCTATCTCTGGTTGTCCCCATTTTTGTACAATTAGGTCGAAGATGGAGGCGCTTAGGGACCATTCTCCTTGTTTTAGTGGATTGCGGCTTAGGAAATCTGCTGTGATATTTCCCTTCCCTTTTATATGTAGAGCTGTTAAAGATTGAAAATGCTGCTCTGCTAGCCGGAATAGCCGTTCTGCCACATTCATCAGGGGTTTGGAACGAGTCCCGCCTTGGTGGTTGATATAAGCCACGGTGACCTGATTGTCGGAGAACACTCGCACATGATGGCCCTGTAGATACACAAGTAGCTCCTTAGCTGCCTGCTCTACCGCTGTCAACTCTTTCAGATTAGATGACATTTCTATCTGATGACGCTCCCATAGGCCCTGTACCAGAATCTCACCCATATGAGGCCCCCCAACCGGAAGGGCTAGCATCCGTGGTGATTATGCGGGATATGTCATACTCCCAGGGGACCCCTTTGGATAAATTATCCTTGACTAGCCACCACTCTAGGGACTCCCTTGTGTTTCGGGACAAGGTTAGCTGGCCCTCTAAGTAACCCTCAAGGATTCTCTGATGCCTTAAGACCTCGCCCTGCAGTTTTCTTGTATGAAACTGTGCCCACTGGACTGCCGGGATACAGGACGAGAGGGAACCCAGAAGGGACATGGCTTTCCTGAGGGACATGGTAGGGTTATTGGAAGCGTTCAGGGCCTGATAGTGTAGGCGAACAAGCTTCTCCGGGGCAGACGGCATTCCTGTTTCTCAGAGTCTAGGATCAGGCCCAAGAATTGTTGGACTCTCACCGGCTGTAACCGAGACTTTTTAATGTTAAGCAGCCATCCTAACCCCTCTAGGGCAGACATTGCCCTTTGTAGTTGTTCCAGACAATGTTTTGCTGTTTTCCCTACGATCAGGAAGTCATCTATGTAGGGGATCACAAGAATGTCCGATTCACGTAGATGGGCCATAACTTCCGCTACTACTTTGGTAAACACACGGGGAGCGACTGCCACCCCAAAGGGGTGGACCAGGAACAGGGGGGAGTAAAACCCTTTCCCAGTTTCTCCCTCTGGGACCACCGTTAGGACCCTCTTACGGCAGAGATCATGCACCTCGGCCTCCAGGGCAGCTTGTTCTGGTGTGGAAGACCTGAGCGGGGTGACTTTAAATCGATTTTGGGGGACCCGGGTGAATTCTAGGCGTAGACCCTCAGCTATCACCCCCAGTATCCATTTACTATTGGAAATCAAGGACCAGGCTGGGTAGAAGGCAGCTAGTCTCCCCAATATCGGGGCAACTATTCATTGGGGCGTTTTTTTAGTGTCACGTGCTGGACCTTCTTGACGCCCCCCTCCTCCGAACATGAAACCTGTACCTCTCCTTCTTTTGTCCTCCCATCTGCCCTGATCTCTGGACGGCCTTCTACGGAAATAGCCTTTCCTGGTAAAGGGACGTCTGTAAGAAGGATTCGGTAGACTGGGGAACTTCTTTTTATCATCCCCGGCTTTCTCTAAGAGTTCGTCCAGGACTGGGCCAAACAGATATTCACCCTCACATGGAATGGAGCAGAGTCGTGATCTGGCCTGGATATCTCCCGGCCAGCATTTTAACCAAAGGACCCTTCGAGCTGCGTTAGATAAACTCGCAGTTCTGGCTGCCATCCTCGCAGAGTCCGCTGAAGCATCCGCCAAAAAAGCTGCCGCACTTTGGATGATTGGCAGCGTTTTCCGGATAGAAGCTCTTGAGACTCCGTCCTTTAGTTAGGAATCCATTTGGTCTAGCCAGACCATCATGGATCTGGCCGTACATGTGGCAGCTATCGCTGGTCTTAGAGCACCTGCTGACATCTCCCAAATTCCCTTCAAAAAGGAGTCTGCTTTCTCTGTCCTGATTATGTCCCTCAGGCTTGTGGTGAAGTCCGGCGTTTCTTCCGCTACCTGTATGGACGGGGGAGAGTTTAAGGGCCTGTCAATCTACCCCAGGGCCAACGTCCCCTTCCACCCCTACCGTTTGTCTCACGCATGGCTGACACAACTTTTTAGGGTGGCCGTCCGGCAAGGGGCAACTACAGAGGGCACATTCCCTGTGCTTCTGTTTTCCCGTAGCTTTCCTCCCCTGCAAAAAAAACATAAGGGGACACTGCATCAGGGTACATTCACGGAGATCTCTTACCCATGCAGATGAGGCAGGTACCGGATCACGGAGGGAGGCAGGAGGGTCTTTTAACCTGGAGGAACTTCTGTGGCTTTGTTCGCCCGTCCGTTTCTTCTTCTGCTGGCCACTCGCATGTGGTTTCACTGTGGCCTGTTTCTGTGGGTGCTCCTGCACCTCGTCCAGTTGCTCTATGGGGGCTTCTGTCGTATCCATCGCTGGCCTTCAGAAGCACCCCAGCAGCGTCACCTCCTGCCTTTTAAGGCCTCCTCGTCCAGGTCAGCAGGGTTCTGGCGCGCACCTCCCACCCGGGACCCCCCCGCGACCCTCCCCCCACAAGTTCCGGTCATCCCGCCCCGGCCACCGCGCGCCGCCCAGTACCGCCGTGCACCCGACTTCCGGTTTTGGCATCCCCGGCCCCGCCCCCTCCGCCGCGTCGCTTCCGCTGCCCGTCTGAGGCCTGCGGGGATGCGCAGAAGGAGCTGGCACGGCGCCCCCGGCTCAGGCCAGACCACAGCCCCCACGCGCGCCGACCTGCACCCGCCGACCGGGCGCCACCGCCGGCCCGGCCGGAAGAGAGAGAGAGGACCACGGGGAGAGCGCACCAGGAGGGGCCCGGGACATACATACCTCCTGGTGCGGCAATATGGAGGCGGCTGTCCACCGGATCCCTGGCTCCACCTGCTCTCACCACCATCGTGGTGACCTACCCGGCCCCACCGTGGCGCTTCCAGGGACCCGAGCTTGACCGAGGTAGGAGACCCCCTCGCTACCTGAGTCGGTCAGCCGGCCTGGGAATCCCTCGGCGACTCCATGATGGACGATCTGAAGGAAGTCCCGTCCTCTAGGAACAGGAAACCAACTGATGCGTGGGAAAAGTGCCGCCCTTTTGTATCTGTAGGTTTCCAGTTCCTGAAGGGCGGATCCCCTCTCTCAGGTGGTGCTGTCATGGACGACCGATAAAACTTTTTCGGGATGCAAAGAAAAACCCACAAATAACATCAGCAGAAATACTGAACTCTCTGAAAACTAGCGGTGTGGCTGTTTCAAGATGCACAATAAGGAGGCACTTGAAGAAAAATAGGCTGCATGGTCAAGTCGCCAGAAGAAAGCCATTACTGCACAAATGTCACAAAGTAACTCAACTAGAATGTGCAAAACAGCACAGAGACAAGCCTCAAAATTTCTGGAACAAAGTAATTTGGAGTGATGAGACCAAAATTGAACTTTTTGAATGACCTAAGGCCTGAGTCACACTAGAGAAAAATATGGACAAGTGGTATGCGATAAAAAAATCGCATCGCACTAGGGCCAATGTTAATCTATGGGGCAGCTCCCATCATGGGTTTTTTTCTCGCCCGTATTATACGTGCGGGTGAAATCATAGCATGCTGCCATTTGCACCTTATTATGCCCAAGACTCGCCAATGCAAGTCTATGGGTGCAAGAAAAAACGGATTACACACGGACCATGCGTGTGACTTGCGAGAAATACACAAGAGTTCTTCAGGTGACAGGAAATTGAAGCAGCCATTATCAGGAAGCTAGGACAGGGTTCCCCAACTCCAATCCTCAAGGCTCACCAACAGGTCATGTTTTCAGGATTTCCCTTGTATTGTACAGGTGATGCAATTATCACCTGGGCAATACTAAGGAAATCCTGAAAACATGACCTGTTGGTGGGCCTTGAGGACTGGAGTTGGGGAACCCTGAGCTAGGACATGCTAATTATTAGTGTTGAGCATTCCGATACCGCAAGTATCGGGTATCGGCCGATACTTGCTGTATCGGAATTCCGATACCGACATCCGATATTTTTTCAATATCGGGCATCGGAATCGGAAGTTCAAAGTTGATTGACAGCCGAAATGACGTCATCATGATGCGCGGTGTGTGCGCATCATGATGCGCCGTCATTTCAGGCCTTCCGGGGGTCTCTGCCGGCCTGCCGGGGGGCTGTGCTGGCCTGCCGGGGGGCTGTGTGGACTGCCCGGGGGGCTGTGTGGACTGCCCGGGGTCTGTACCGGCCTGCCGGGGGGCTGTGCCGGCCTGCCGGTGGTCTGTGCACCCTGTGGGGATCTGTACCGGCCTGCCGGGGGGCTGTGCCGGCCTGCCGGTGGTCTGTGCACCCTGTGGGGGTCTGTACCGGCCTGCCGGGGGGCTGTGCTGATGTCCGGGGGTCTGTGCAGGCATCGTCCGATGGGACTACAAGTCCCATCTGGCGATGCCTGCTACCATGACAGTGATTGACACATTAGCCAATGATGGGACAGTAGTAGTCCCATCATCCGGCTAATGTGTTAAATGTTAAAAAAAAAAAAATACTACATACATACTACATACATACTACATGCATGCTACATACATACCACATATATACTACATGCATGCTACATACATACTACATGCTACATACATACTACATATATACTACATGCATGCTACATACATACTACATGCTACATACATACTACATACATACTACATGCATGCTACATGCATACTACATATATACTACATATATACTACATGCATGCTACATACTACATGCTACATACATACTACATACATACATACTACATGCTACATGCATGCTACATACATACTACATGCTTCATACATACTACATGCATGCTACATACATACCACATATATACTACATACATACTACATGCATGCTACATACTACATGCTACATACATACCACATATATACTACATACATACTACATGCATGCTACATACATACTACATGCTACATACATACTACATATATACTACATGCATGCTACATACTACATGCTACATACATACCACATATATACTACATGCTACATACATACTACATACATGCTACATACATACATACTACATACATACTACATGCATGCTACATACATACCACATATATACTACATGCATGCTACATACATGCTACATACTACATACATACTACATGCATGCTACATACATACTACATGCTACATACATACCACATATATACTACATACATACTACATACATGCTACATACATACTACATGCATGCTACATACAATACATTCATACAATACATACATAGACATACAGTACATATAACATAGAGTAACATACTTACCAATACTTGTCACATTGTTCCCCGAAGCCATTGTCGTCTACGGAATAAATATTAACATAACAAACCACAAAAATACTCACCCATGATCCGAAGCAGTCCACGAGTGTGTCCCACGACGATCTTGGGTAGAGAACTGCAGCATCAGCTGATGCTGCCGCTCTCTACGGGCTGCAGGAATCCAATGACGGAAGGTAGGTATCCTTCCGCACTGTATTCCTCCGCCTGTATCCCTAGTCTCACTTTATGGTAAAAGCTGTGTGGGTTCCCACACTACCTTCCGTCATTGGATTCCTGCAGCCCGTAGAGAGCGGCAGCATCAGCTGATGCTGCAGTTCTCTACCCAAGATCGTCGTGGGACACACTCGTGGACTGCTTCGGATCATGGGTGAGTATTTTTGTGGTTTGTTATGTTAATATTTATTCCGTAGACGACAATGGCTTCGGGGAACAATGTGACAAGTATTGGTAAGTATGTTACTCTATGTTATATGTACTGTATGTCTATGTATGTATTGTATGAATGTATTGTATGTAGCATGCATGTAGCATGTATGTAGTATGTATGTAGTATATATGTGGTATGTATGTAGCATGTAGTATGTATGTAGCATGCATGTAGTATGTATGTAGTATGTATGTAGTATGTATGTAGTATGTATGTAGTATGTATGTAGCATGCATGTAGTATATATGTAGTATGTATGTAGCATGCATGTAGTATGTATGTAGCATGTAGTATGTATGTAGTATGTATGTAGCATGTAGTATGTATGTAGCATGCATGTAGTATGTATGTAGTATGTATGTGGTATGTATGTAGCATGTAGTATGTAGCATGCATGTAGTATGTATGTAGTATATATGTGGTATGTATGTAGCATGTAGTATGTATGTAGCATGCATGCAGTATGTATGATGTATGTAGTATGTATGTAGCATGCATGTAGTATATATGTAGTATGTATGTAGCATGCATGTAGTATGTATGTAGTATGTATGTAGCATGCATGTAGTATATATGTAGTATGTATGTAGCATGTAGTATGTATGTAGCATGCATGTAGTATGTATGTAGTATGTATGTAGTATGTATGTAGCATGCATGTAGTATATATGTAGTATGTATGTAGCATGCATCTAGTATGTATGTAGTATGTATGTAGCATGTAGTATGTATGTAGCATGCATGTAGTATATATGTAGTATGTATGTAGTATGTATGTAGTATGTATGTAGCATGCATGTAGTATATATGTAGTATGTATGTAGTATGTATGTAGTATGTATGTAGCATGTAGTATGTATGTAGCATGCATGTAGTATGTATGTAGTATATATGTGGTATGTATGTAGCATGTAGTATGTAGCATGCATGTAGTATGTATGTAGTATATATGTGGTATGTATGTAGCATTTAGTATGTATGTAGCATGCATGTAGTATATATGTAGTATGTATGTAGCATGCATGTAGTATGTATGTAGTATGTAGCATGTAGTATGTATGTAGCATGCATGTAGTATATATGTAGTATGTATGTAGCATGTAGTATGTATGTAGCATGCATGTAGTATATATGTAGCATGTAGTATGTATGTATGTAGTATTTTTTTTTTTTTTTACATTTAACACATTAGCCGGATGATGGGACTACTACTGTCCCATCATTGGCTAATGTGTCAATCACTGTCATGGTAGCAGGCATCGCCCGATGGGACTTGTAGTCCCATCGGACGATGCCTGCACAGACCCCCGGACATCAGCACAGCCCCCCGGCAGGCCGGCACAGCCCCCCGGCAGGCCGGTACAGACCCCCACAGGGTGCACAGACCCCGGGCAGTCCGCACAGCCCACCGGCAGGCCGGCACAGACCCCCGGCAGGCCGACAGAGACTCCCGGAAGGCCCGTACAGACCCCCGAGAGGCTGTACAAGGGCAGGAAAGGGTTTTTCCAATTCCGATACCGGAAGTCTCATAGACTTGAATGGGACTTCCGATATCGGCATCGGCGATACCGATACTTTTTTTTAAAGATCGGCCGATCCATTCCGATCCGATATTTTGAAGTATTGGACGGTATCGCTCAACTCTACTAATTATCTTGGCAAGCACTACAAAAAAACAGGAAGAACGACTCCACGGAGTCCACCATCATGTCCACATACGTGGAGATGCTCATAGTTCTGGTCCAAGAGAGACCAGAACTATGGGATCAGAGGGACACACATTATGCCGACCGGACAAGAAAGGAGGCAGCATGGAGGAGAATATGTGGCCAGATGTTTCCTGAATTTGAGGACAAGCCTTGTGAGGCCCATCAGCAAACTAGTAAGTACAATCCCTGTATAATATTATTGAGCTATGTAACACGTGCTAACATCAGACCACTACCTAATTATATCTGCTTTGATTGTACCAACATTTGGCACATTACTGGGCTAAAACTTAATAATTATCATGCCACATTATAGTGTAAAATACTTTTAGATTTCCAAAGCAGATTTTAAATATTAAATATTTATGTGTATGTTTGTTTGCAGCGAATGATGTCTTGAGATGCTGGCACAGCGTGAGGGACCAGTACCGGCGTGAACAACAGCAGCGTGCCAGGAATGGGGATGCAGCACCGACAAAAAGAAAGTATATATACTTCGACAGGCTTTCTTTCTGGCTCCCGTTCTGGATTAGAGACCGTAAGTGCATGCATCACATCACATCACATTTTAAACATGCTGATTTTAGAATCACATCTCATTTTTTTTTCCAATTCTATTAAAACAGTACTCAGTCCAACCTAACTGAGAGGGAGACAGCCTCTCACTCAGGGCTCCTATAAATCCAGTCGGGGAAGGTGAAGAGGTGGCTGGCCCATCATCTGCACCTTCCAGCTGCATCCTCACACAACCATCACCACCACCAACACTGGCATCAGAGGAACAGGAGGAACATCCAGAGGAGGACCAGGGAAACAGCAGCCCTACTGTGCCTCTGGAGACCTCACCCCAGGCTGCTGTCATCCCACTCCGTGGCCGATGCAGGAGAGACATTACAGTCTCTAGCACCAGGAGGCACGTGGATACTGGTGTATTAAATTATTTGGCCAGGGCAGCACATGATGATGGTGAGGAAGCATATGCCCACAGCCTGGCCCGTTACCTCCGTCCAATACCCCGGGAGGTCAGGCTGCGTGCCCATGGAGCAATTCAAATACTAATTGATGCCTGCACACCCCCCAATGACCCCGACCCATTATTTGAATATTTAGAACACTGGCAACTCTCAACTAGAAATCAACTTCAAATACCGGGAATTTCCCAAGTGCAGGCTCAATCAGTATCTGAATCACCTCCTCCCCATGTGCCAACACCAGAGCCACATACCCCCAAACACTACATTGGCCTACACAAGGCCAAATTTCAGGCTATAATGCACCTGCCCAATATGGCCACTTGATAAGACCCTCTGTTGGAGGCTGGTCCCAACATGGGTATGGTCGACATGGCCATATTGGGGGGGTATGAACCTCATGGATACTCCAATCCCCAGGAGTATCCTCTCCAGTATCCAACCTCACATTTATTGCCTCCACCACAGGATCCTGCCCAGATCCACCATCCGGAGGCATCATATGTTAATACCCCGAGTGAGGTTCAAGTTGCGCCTCCAACGCAGCAAACAGGGCAAGCTGTCCTTCTGCCATCACCACCCCCAGCATACAATAACTTATAATTTATGTTTATTATGTTTTTTTTGTTAAACTCAACTTTCTTGTTTTTATTCTGCTAAGTTTTTTGTTGTTAGTCGTCCCATTTGTATTGGGAAAAGAAACAATATGCTGCTAATATTGTTTTGTCTTATGACTTAGGCCTGTTTCATACTTCAGTTTTTTGATGTCAGTCAAAATCCGCCACTTTTAGAAAAAACGGATCCCCTTTTTTTGGCGGATCTGTTTTTTTTCCCCATAGACTTACATTAGCGGCGGATTTTGACTGATGGTCATCCGTTGCACCCGTTTTTTGACGGATCTGCTAAAATTTTAGTGGTTCCCAGGCGGAGCAGACGGACACTGAAACTTTTTTTACACTGGCGGATCGCTTTTTCTGACTGTGCCTGCCCGGGAGAATTTTCTCGGCTATGCATTTTAACCCAAAACCCCGTTCTGGAAGCGGCGAAAAATCTCTCTCTCTCCAGGACACACCATTTGGCACAAAAAATGCCAACGGCACACTCAACCAGTCGTCTCGCGTGGCATAGGCATGGATAGCCCGCCAGGGCAGTGGGGTACTCGGTACCAGGCCGGTATCTCAGAGGGAAGTGTCACAGTAGTGGTGACCTGTCCGTGGCCCTGGGCGTCCATGTAAAAGGGGTTAAGAGTGGCTGGTTAAAGTTTAGAAGTGGATGATACGTGACGCCACCTGTGGTGCTCGGCAATGAAGGGGTTAAGCCGAAGCTGCAGGCAGATCCTCTGGGACAGATGGTATAAGGCAACAAGATGTAATAGCTCCCCACAGGTAGAGCTGTAGTCCCAGGGCAGTGGTAATAGGTGTTGAGGAAGAGGGTGTAGTGTCTGGCACAGAGATGTAGCAGTGCTGGAGGGTTTGCAGGAAGAATGCAATGACACAACAGGGTGCAGTTTCCGTTACCTTTATTGTGCTTTGTAAGTGCAGTCCAGGGTCCAGATTACAGATGGAACAGAGGCTGGCCAGCTTGGAAACAACTTCGGAATCTCTCTATGCAGATGGGTTGTGTAGTCTCCTTTCTAGCGCTTTCTGAGGTACTTGCAGTACTGTGTTACACTGAAGTTCCACTTGCTTGTTCTCTTTTAGAACTCCCTCGTATGGCAGACAGCTGTAGCCTCCTTCTTCTGGCTCACACGTTGCTGTTGTGCCTCCGAGTCTTATGTGGGAACAGAGCATTTACAGCTTCCTATTCCTCCGGTTTCTGCTGCAGGAACATCAGTATCCGTATAACCTTGGAGACCGGACTCCAGACCATGCGCTACAGCTAGAAGTGAGCCTGAACTCTGCTCAATCTTCCAGCTCATCTCCTCACGTCCACACATGTTTCCCTCCTCACACGAACTGACCAATTTCCCCGTCCTGGCTCCCAGAGAGCAGCTCCTCCCCCAGTTTTGATTCAGAGCTCCGTCTGCTGGCCTGGAGTGGGAACTGTGCTGTGTGTTGTATTTAACTGATAGAGAGACCCTTCATTGCTTCCAAGCATGACATCACACTCCCTAGGAGGGAAGTAATGCCACTGTGGTGACCATACTCCTGGGGGCGCCACACATAAGTTAAAAATTCTTCGCCGGTAGTCCAGGCACCTGCGGGGATAGGGCCTCACAACATAACTGTTAATTAAAAGGCCTCATCAGAAACCAAAACATATGGCACAGCATCCAAAGTGGACCCTGGTAGGTGATGTGGGAGTGGTAGGTTCAACTGAATATTGCGCAGCCGCCGACCCATAGTGGAAGAGTTGACGACTCTGGAGTCTCCAGTTCTTCTATAGTCCCCCAATATCTACAATTCTAAACCTGCAGCGGCTGTTGACCAGGGCCAACAACACTACAGAAAAAATATTGTTTATAATTATAATATTGGGACCCTGAGCTGGGCAGCTTACACACACGGATGTGCTTCCCATCCAGGGCTCCAATACAGTTTGGAAACTGGCTCGCATCATCAAAACCACGGGCTATCCATAACCAGTCTTCCATTTTTGGCTCAGGCATGACCACTTGATGAAGTCGTGACCATATTTCTGAACACGTAGACCGGACTATGCATGAGATTGTTGATTTTTAAAAATTCATGATGCAGTGCCGCATAGGAAAGGCCAGTTGTAAGGAAGTTAAAAGTAAACGGGAAAAAAAAAATAGATAGCATTCAACATAATAAACCATTTCCACAATCAGCAAAGTTATAGTCTGTACCTAACAAGCCATGCCATGACAACAATAAAAAACATGCATTGGCTTTGGGGTTGCAAAAATATACAAATATTATGATTAATCACATGTCGTATTTTGACATTAAAAAACCAAACTGAACAAAAAGTAAATTATAAGGGAGGAATACATACCATAACGTAAGGATAAGGCGCTCCTCAGCAGAAATACACTTGCGCATCCTGGTGTCCTATCTCCAACAAAATGTCAAAGGTGGCAAGGTTCATCCGACAATATTGGAAGAATTTGTCAGGATAGGTCTGCAGAGATGCGTTGCCTCAGAAGCGGATGTATCCACATTCGTCTCCGCCTCCTCGGATCCACAATCACTGGGTATGGCTCCAAAATAGCGTCGTGACAAAACCCAGTTGTAAAGCACCCGCTCAGTTGTGTTGAAAGTAAGTGTTGTGTTGAAAGTAAGCCTGTCTGACATGTTTGACACAAAGCAGAAATACTCCAACACAAGCACGGCCTGAAAATGCAAAGATTGGAGGCTCCCACCTTTTGTAGAGGCAATACGTAGGGTTGTTGATTATGACTTAAATTATTTTCAGGCCTCAAAAAAAGTTAAATATCCATTTCGTAAGGTTGCGAGATAAAAATCGATATATATGGATGTCATACAGATGCTTAGATGCGAGAAAATCACATCCTCGCATTGCACACGGATGACATATGGATCACTGTTCAGGGAACATTTCTGCGATTATCGTCCATGTAAAACAGACCGTATTTTTACACGTTAAGTGTGACTCCAGCCTAATACCCAAACTGTGGGCTTACAGATGCCTGTAAGAGACAAACTGTTACTTCAGCAAATCAGGTCTTACATATCTGGCAAAGCATGCGGATTTCGAATGACTCATTCTCTGCACTTCATCCTCCGATTCTCCTGCCCTAGCTGCTTCGGTGGCTGCCCCGATTCGGAAAGAATGTGTCCCATATTCCTTCGGATTTTTTTTAAGCACTGCTTGAAAATTGACGTAAATTGATACTTGGTAAGAGGGGACCCGTCTATATGTGAGAGAAAAAATCTGCTTGTGTTTTATTACCGCATATTGTTTTACTATTTTTAGTGAGCAAACTGGGCCATCTGATGAGATAACCAGGACCCACGTGCAATAAATGGCTTCACCCAACCACTAACCATGAGTGGAGGAAAATTTTTGGTGTTATCATTCATATTCTCTGAAAAAAGGCCAAGAAAGCAAAAATTCTGCCCGGTTATGTAAACTTTTGAGCACAACTATACATGAACAGCCAGAAGGAATTGCACAAATGACATCCAAAGAAGATGTGGTTAGTTCTCCAAGATGTTTGGGACAACCTCCATGCTGAGTTCATTCATAAACAGTGTGCAAGTTTACCTAGAATTGTTGTTTTGATGCTGCTTTGAAGATAACGGGAGATAACACCAAATATTCATTTGATATAGAGTTAATTTTTGCTCATTGCCTTGGCATTTTGTTAATTGATAAAAATGAACTATTAACACTTCTATTTTTTAAAGCATTCTTACTATTATGCAGCATTTTTCTACACATCTGCTTAAAACTTTTGCTCCGTGCTGTATATTTATGCTGTTTTATGCTTACACTTCTTTTATCCTCTCACTTTATTCTAAGTCAAGTATACTTAATGTGCTACATTCCCCAGCGTTTTATTATAAACCTGTCATTACAGATGAAGTCAGATTCGGTTCTAACTGTAATTATAAGTTTTTCTAGTACATTTTAGTAACATGAAGTGCAAATGTTATTATGACTAATGTAAAATTAGTTATTAAGTGTAAGATATGAGAATACAGCACCACACAGTATACTGTATCTCTACGTTACAAGTTTTAGCATATGGGATATTTCCACAGCACATTTACAGTGGATTGCAAAATTTAACATCTCTGCCGGCATCACTGCATGGCTTTACATCTCCCATCAGGCTGATACACCATCTTACTCACCACTCAGGGCCATGCTATGAGTTCTGCCTTCTGCTTGCTCCATGCTGTGAACCTCATGTCCTCTGCTTGCTGTGTGCATACTTCCTGGCTGTATGCTTATGGCAGCGGCACCTGCACTTCCTGAGTCTTAAAGAGACAGTGTGCACATTCCTTATGTGTCCCCAGCATATAGCCAAGAGGTACCAGGTACTTAAGGCATCTCCACCAATAGGAAGATGCATGTGCAACAAACTGTCTATGTTCTGCTACTGGGTTGCCAGATCCTGTCCTGTTTCTGCCTTCCTGGGGGCTGTATACCCAGGTCCGTTTCTGTGCTCTTTGTGTCTTGTTCCTTGTTCCTGTCACCCTGGGGGCTGTATACCCAAGCCTGAATCCTTCTTCCTGAACTTGTTCCAGTGTCTGTCCTAAATCCTTTTCCTGTGCCTGTTTGTATCCTTGGCTTTCCTACTCAGCTGTTTGTATCTTTGTGTCCACTCCTTCTGCTCTGCTCCTGTCCCATATCCTGCGGCTCTGTTTTCCTCCCATTCTGCACTCTGTGCTGCTCCTGTCCCGCATCCTGTGGCCTTGCTCTATTCCCGCTCCGCACCCTGCTGTCTCCACACTCTGCAGTTCTGCTCTGCTCCCATCCCGCACTCTGCAGCTCTGCTCCCGCTCCACACACTGCGCCTTTGCTCTGCTCCCGTTCCACACCCTGCGGCTCTGCTCTGCTCCCACTCCGCACCCTGCGGTTCTGTTTCCATTCTGCACCCTGCTGTCTCTGCTCTACTTCCGCTATGCACCCTGCTGTCTTTGCTCACGCTCCACACCCTGCGGTTCTGCTCTGCCCCTGTTCTGCATCCTGCAGCTCTGCTCTGCTCCCGCTCTACACCCTGCAGCTCTGCGCTGCTCCTGCGCCACACCCTGCAGCTCTGCTCTGCTCCCGCTCCGCACCCTGTGGCTCTGCTCTGTTCCCGTTCCGCACTCTGCTGTCTCTGCTCTGTTCCCGTCCCGCATCCTGCGGCTCTGCTCCCGTGCCACACCCTGTGGCTCTGCTCTGCTTCTGTTCTGCACCCTGCAGTTATTTGTCAATCTAGTCTGTACTGGTTCCTACGGGTTCATTTATCCCTCTAGTCTGAACTGGTTCCTACCTGTTTACATATCCCATATTGTGGGGCCACAATCCTCGCTTGCGCCATCCAGTCTGGGCACGAGCGCTACACAAAGGTATACATATACACACACACACAGTATTTTCTGTGTTTTGCTACATCACAACCTGGAACTTCACTGTTTTTTGTTTTTTTTTTAAAGGTTTGCAACAGTTCATGTAAAAAACATGCCTACAACTGTGAACATTTGGTTTTCTTTTTTTGTGAAGCAAACAACAAATAGGACAAAATAACTGAAAACCTCAGGGTGCATAATTAATCAGCCTTTAAAGTCAGTACTTTCTAGAGTCCCGTTTTAGGGAAACTACAGCTGCAAGTCCCTTTGGATAAGTCTTTATGAGGTTTCCACATCTTGCCACTGGGATTTTTGCCCATTCCTCAAGTCAAAACTGCTCCAGCTCCTTCACGTTAGATGGTTTCCTCTGGTGAACAGCAATCTTCAAGTCTGACCACAGATTCTCAATTGGATTAAGGTCTGGGCTTTGACTAGGCCACTACAAAACATTTACACGTTTCCTCTTAAACCACTCGTGTATTGTGTTAGCAGTATACTTTGGGTCATTGTCTTGTTGAAAGGTGAACATCCGTACCAGTCTCAAATCACTGACCGACTGAAACAGCTTTTGTCCAAGAATATCCTTGTATTTTACACCATCCATTTTCCCCTTGACTCAGATAATTTTCCCTGGCCCTGCTGCTGAAAAACATCCCCACAGCATGATTCTGCCACGACTATGTTCCACTGTGGAGATGGTGTTCTTGGGGTGATGAGCTGTGTTGGTTTGTTGCCAGACAAAGAGCTTACCTTGGAGGTCAAAAAGTTCAATTTTGGTCTCATCTGACGACAGCACATTCCTACATCCTTTTGGTGAGTCTCACATATGTCTTTTGGCAAGCTGAAAACAAGCCTTACAATTTTTGTGTGTAAGTAAAGGCTTTTTTCTGCCCACACTTCCATAAACCACCTCTATGGAGTGTATGGCTTATTGTGGTCATATGGACAGATACTACACTCTCTGTTTAGAAACTCTGCAGCTCCTTCAGGATTACCTTTGGTTTCTGTGCTGCCTCTCTGATTAATGCCCTTCTTGCCTGGGCTGAGAGTTTTGGTGGGCGGCCTGCTCTTGTCAGGTTTATTGTGGAACCGTGTTCTTTCCATTTGATGATAATGGATTTGATGGTGTTCTTGGAGATCATCAGAGATTGGGATATTTTTTTTTTTTTTATAACCCAACTTCTACTTCTCCACAACTTTGTCCATGACTTGCTTGCAGATCTCCTTGGTCTTCTTGGTGGTGTTTGGTTAATGGTGTCTCTTGCTTAATGGTGTTGCAGCCTCTGTGGCCTTTCAGAAAAGGTAAAGTGTATATACTGACAGACCATGTGACACCTACTGTAAGTTGCAACCAGGGTGGACTGCCTGTCACTAAGCATGTGACGTATGAAGATAATTGCACCAGAAACTTTTAGGGGCTTCTTCGCAAAAGGGTTTACTATGTATGCACATACTAATTATTAGTTATTTGAATCCATAAGTGTAATTTATGACTTTTTTTTCCTTAACTTTACCAACTTACACTATTTAGTACTATTGCATTGAATGCAAATCAGATAAGAAAAATACTTAAACACAGGTTGTAATGTAACAAAATAGGTAAAAAGCCAAGGGGTGCGAATACTTTAGCAAGCCCCTATATTTATTGTAAATGCTAATGCATAATTCCCCAATGCAATGCCTTTACCGCCACCTCTGGATGGGGTTCCGCATAATACATATTTTTTATTTAGTCTTTAATGTAAAAGAATAATTGGGCTTTGCAATACATGGCTTGTTATAACATGGTCATTTTTCAGTCCTTATTGCAACCACTTACAGTGCTGTGCAAATTAATTGGGACAAAGCATTTTTTTAAGTAAAATCGTAAGTTGGTTACCAGTCAGTGATTCAAACCAGATTTAACTGCTTTGAACAAGCACTCACACCTGTTCAAAGCAGATAAAACTGGTTTGAATCACTGACTGGTAACCATCTTACGATTTTACGTAAAAAAATGCTTTGTCCCAATTAATTTGCACAGCACTGTATGTATGTGTCGCTGTGTGCAAACATCGCAGAGAATTTACAGGTTGTAGTCAAGGAACTTTGCACTTTGTGCCATACGACCCTGGGTTGCTATAATTTAAATTATTATAATAAAAAGCTGTAAGCTACTCCATGCTGTTTTCTGAGAGCAATAAGCAGTAGTAAGACATACTGAGTTCACCAACATGACTGTTATATATGATTATGGTGTAGTTTGGCCAAGACTTAGCACAGCAAAAAAAAAAAGGATCAGCAATATTTACCTGCCCAGGTCACAGAAACTAATACACTATTAGTTTGACAAAATTGTGAGACAAATTTACGTCCCTTACTACATATCGGTGAATAAGCAGCAGAGGCTCTTTCCTTAACACTGCTTAAGGATTACTGTCACGCTTGGTGAGGGAGAAATAGTGCACAACAACAGGGAGAGGGAGGGGGAAGCCCAAACACTAGGGAAGGGGGGAGTGGAGACTCCTAGGCAGATCTAACAACACCCTGTCTGTCCTAAAAGTCCCTAAATAGGTTCCGCACATATCACCGAGCATGAACCCAATCCCTGCTTGACCCTAGCGATAAGCCCTGAATAGTGAGTGGACTGGGTGTGGGCTAGTCAGCCCCCACTACAACTAAAGACAGAGAAGATAAATGAACGAGGGGATACAATCGAGAACATCACAGAGATATCATGCAGGAATCCTTCAGGAGTACTCCGAGAATACACTAGCTGACTGCTAGTACTTCAACAAGACTGAGGAAAATAAAACTAACACCAACACCCTGCTAAAGATACTGATTGTATTTAAACCTTCAGCAACGTGCTAATTAGCAACAGGAGGTGGAGATAACTGTTGGGCCCTAGAGGGAGAATAATATCACTCCATAACAGAAATGCAAAAATCAAGAAGATGCTTGTAGAGCTAATTGCAATGACCTTCTACAGTCGGGTCCAACCTGACACACCCGCGACAATTACAGAGTGAGTTTGACCAAACTACATTAAAATAAAAAAGGCAAAGACACAGAAATCAAAATTAAAGTTCTCCCCAAATTCAACAATTAACACACTTTCAGGATGCAGCAAACCCCATTCATGATATACAGTAAAGGATGTAAATTTGTCTCATACTGACATGCTGTGTATTTAAAATCTATGTTTGAAAAGTATATCAAGTGGGCACCATCATTAAATAAGTAAGAGGGATAAAATAATATGGGATAACTAAATGAATGTAAACTGTACCAAAGCAACGAGAAAAAGAGACATGCTGTCACATCATACATATATTTGTGGCCAGTGGTTGTTTAATGTCTTGTATTGACTGGATTATGTTTGTCCTGATTCAATGCATGTTTTAAGTGCTTTTAATTGTGTGTTGTCTTTTTGGTTTTTGTACATAATAAAATTGGATATTTCTCTTGCTATTTGCTGTGGTGATCCTAGATATGTGCATGTCTCTTTCTCATTGCTTTGGATTTAAAATCTACATTGCAGGTCAATTTTTGCGTGGATTTGATACCAATTATTTTAAGTAGCATGTGGATGAGATTTGGTATTACAGTTGTGGCCAAAAGTATTGACACCCCTGCAATTCTGTCAGATAATACTCAGTTTCTTCCTGAAAATGATTGCAAACACAAATTCTTTGGTATTATTATCTTATTATTATTATGAAACTATAGTACAGCACAGGCGCCAGCATTTCAAAAGAAAACTGAGGAGGTGGCGCCAAATACTTAAGAAAGAAATGACTAATGGATGCGAGGCGTCTGTCAGAGGGGGAAAGACCTGCCCCGCTGTCAAAATTCAGGTATTTTTGAACAATTTTAAAAACGATTATTTCTGCGTTGGAAGGGACGCTAAGTAAAAGAGCCACCCTGACAGAATGCAGCATTAGTGCTGCACAAGGGGGCTCTTTTACTTAAAAACCCCTGGGGGGGGGGTGACAGGTTCCCTTTATGGTCAGGACTTTGACTAGGCCACTCCAAAGTCTTAATTTTGTTGTTCTTAAGACATTCAGAAGTGTACTTGCTGGTGTGTTGTGGATCATTGTCCTGCTGCATGACCCAAGTTCTCTATTGGGGTTCCTACCATTATAATTCGTTCTTTACTTTCACTTTTGGCTCTGACCAGCAGATGGCGGAGTTAGCTTACAGTTATTCAGTTAGGCATCAACTGTACTCGTCTTCTCTACTGTCCACTCCTTTCAGATATGTGAATAGCCACATAGACGTAATATTGTAGTCTTTGTGCATTTCTACTTGTTCATACATGATTCAGCCATGGAAAACACTGATAGAACTTGTATGTGACAAACAGACGTCTGAATCATCCCTAACTCTGCTCTTCATAATGTTTCAAATAGTCTATGAGCACATGTCCAAGGTTTTTTGCAGACTGAGCGGCCCTCAAAAAAATGAATATATTTCTGTTTAAGATTTGCTAAACATATTAATTCTCAAGAGCATAGTGGCTCAGTGGTTAGCACTGCAACCTTGCAGCACTGGAGTCCGCAAAGAGTTGCGGAGTCTGCAAAGAGTTTGTATGTTCTCCCCGTGTTTGCGTGGGTTTCCTCCAGGTACTCCGGTTACCTCCCACATTCCAAAGACATACTGATAGGGAATTTAGATTGGGAGCCCCATCAGGGACAGCGATGATAATGTGTGCAAACTGTAAAGCGCTGCGGAATATGTTAGCGCTATATAAAAAAAATAAAGATTATTATTGTTATTATAACTGCCACAGTTGTATGCATGTCCATTTAATAAATTGTCTGATTAATTATTTTGTTAATCTGTAATGTCTAATCTTTTTTGTTTGTGTACTAGTGATGAGCGAGCATGCTCGAATGAGGTGTTATCCAAGCATGCTCATGTGCTAGAGTATCTTTGATGTGCTCGAATACTACATTCAAGTCGCAGTGGCTTCATTTCTTGCGGCTTTTTGACAGCCACAACACATGTATGGATTGCGTGTTTATTAGGCAATCCCTGCATTTGTTGCTGCTCTTGAACAGCCACGAGACATGCAGCCACGGCGACTCAAACATAGCTTTCAAGCACATCAAAGATACTCTATTAGCATATGAGCGTGCTCAGATTACACCTCATCCGAGCATGCTCGCTCATCAGTAATGTGAACACTTTAAAATGTAAAGTGCAGTGGAATGTGTTATTCTTTGTGAGTATTTCAATAAAGATTCTTACTTTTATTTGGAAGGTTGGGATGAAAAAAGAGCCCAGCAGCAAGTAGGAGAAAGAGACAGGGCAAAGCACCAGCAGTGCAGTGGTGATGAAGGAGCAGGCAGGACTTATTAATTGGGAGAGAGGACTGGCAGTGTTCAGCAGACAAGGCGTGTTAGTGATATCTTGACCACTTTCATAATAACGCTTTTCACATTTTCATTTTAAAATCCTAATAACAGTCTAATAGCCAGAGTTTTCAAATGATCCATAGTAACAAAAACATTATACACTAGATGGAGGCCCGATGCCATCTCATCAGGAGGGCAGCAATGTCACGATGGGGGCAGGCTTTGCAGCGTTGAGAATCTCTCCCCCCCATGTGCTCACCCACCTATCCCCTCTCTCTTTCCCCATGTGCTAACTTCTCCCGTCTGTGCTCTCTTCTTTGACCTGTCTACCCAATGTGCTATCCCTCTTGTCTGCTGTCTCTCTCCTTCCTGTGCTGTCCCGTTTGAGCTGTCTCCCCCCATGTGCTCACCCACCTATCCCCTCCCTCTATCCCCATGTGCTGACTTCTCCCGTCTGTGCTCTCTTCTTTCACCTGTCTACCCAATGTGCTATCCCCCTTGTCTGCTGTCTCTCTCCTTCCTGTGCTGTCCCGTTTGAGCTGTCTCCCCCCCGTGCTTTGTCTCTCTCACCCCTATGCACTCTCTCCCCCATCTGCTGTCTTCTCTCTTGTCATCTCTTCTTTGACCTGTGTACCCCATGTGCTCTCCCCCTTGTCTGCTCTCTCTTTCTCCACCACTGTGGTGCGTACGGCGTACAGTGTCTGTGTGTGTGTGTGTGTGTGTGTGTGTGTGGTGCAATGGTGCCACCAGCAGTTTCCATATTGAGTCACCCATCATTTTGGTGTCCCATTATGGCGGACGGTGAATTTCCGCCACTTGGAATTCTGGGATTCGGAGATATCTGGATGGAACAGGATGTGAAGACATTACAAGGTAAGTATATATTGGATTTTACTTTAAACCTTCCTTTTTGGGGGATTTGTGTAACAATGGTACAAAAGGCGTATTGGGTGATCCACAATGAATGGTACATTTCCAATTCTGGTCTGAGTTTAGAACCAATTTTAAAGCACTGAAGTTGAGATTAGATTTATTCCTGTAAAATCTTTGTCGATTGTATTGGCATCTCTCAAAATGAATAGGGTTAACTGAATAAAGTATGGTAGCAAATGAAAGGGAAGTCCCAGGGATATAATTGGGAAACATCACTGGCTTAGAGTTAAAGAAGAGGAAAAATAAACTCCCACTCGTTATTTCAGTCTTAGAGCTCTCTATACTGAGTTCTCTGTAGGATAAAAAGAGGTTTTCTACACTGGCACACTGCCAATCCCGGCACTGAGAAGCATCTTCAGGAGGTCAGAATAAGAGAAGCATCAGCAATTATGGGAGACAGGATTCAGTGCAATCTCTGTGTGAAGAGCAAGCAGGCATATTGAACATGTCATTCAAACTGCAGGCACCGAAAAACAGCCATGAATAACCCATATCTGTAGTGCTGAAGAGACTGGAAAATTTCCCCTACGAACATAGTGCTTCCAAAAATTAAATTGTTACTAAGCAATATTACAGTCTACCTATAAATGCCATATAATGCCAACATATTCCACAGTGCAGTATCATTATGACTTTACTCTTTGTCCAAATTATCCTCAAATTATATTTCCTCAGATCACACATTCTGGGAGCAATTAACACAACAGTACTCTTTTGGATTGTTTAAGGAGTACCCATTGGCAACCAATTGAAAAGTGTCAAGAACATACAATGTTCATGAGGCATCATCATTGGATGGATTCCAACACCGAGCTTCAGTGCTACAAGACAACAGCACTAACAATTGGGTAAGTATAGAAAATAACACTTCTATTTAATCCAAATCCTTACAACATGTCCCAACTTTCCATAGGATTATTTTTCGATAAACATATATGCATAGAGACTTAAAGAGAACTTT
This sequence comes from Dendrobates tinctorius, assembly GCF_039654945.1. Classification (NCBI taxonomy): domain Eukaryota; kingdom Metazoa; phylum Chordata; class Amphibia; order Anura; family Dendrobatidae; genus Dendrobates; species Dendrobates tinctorius. The sequence goes on from NW_027361898.1 coordinate 28,797,587, forward strand.
TTATCAGGATTTCATACCCCAAACTAATGGCATATATGTAAAGGTGCTTTAATGCTGAGTGGATCCTTATCTTTCTTGTAGCAATCAATTTGCTGCTTTAAAGAAATCCATAGTTGAAATTGTATTCTAACGAGTGACAGAAACATGAGTGACCTGTCAGTCACAGGCAGAAGGCAGGCAGTGGATGGGGAATAGGGAGAGAGGCAGGAGAGCAGTAAGTGCAGAGTAGGCCCACTACACTTTGCAACTCATTATTGCTTGTGTGACGTTTCTACAGCATTTTTGTGCCATAAATTATGTGCTTGTGTAAGGTTACAAGCAGGAACACGGGATGCAGTGACGGGACGCAGGCAGAGCAAGGGTTAACAGGTTTATTTACAGGTGAATGATCTCAAAGCAGGGAGTGAGGGATTGTAGGGTGATGATAAGTAATGGGGCTGATATGGGAGAGTGGCAGAGTAGGTCAGGGACGAACCATAGTTCAGTAATAAAGAGGTGAAAATTATCAGTCTGTAGTCTTCTTGGGAGTAGCTCCTCAGGGTTCCAACGGTGGCACCAACAACAGCGGCGCAATGTTCTTTCCAGTGAGGCCAAGCAAATGACAATACCCAGTCTTCTGTGACAGTGGCCGGTACCTTCCACTGTCCCTAGTCCATATGCTGTAGTGGCTAAATAACGGTAAAGGCCAGAGTCCTGTAGGAGCCCAGAGTGGCTCTGCAAGTATACGAAGGCCAAGTCAAGTCTGGGGCTGAAATTTACTAGCACAGTCAGGGTGTAGGCTACGGTTACGCTACTGGTCTCTTTCAGGCGACACATGCACGTTACTCACAATCCTGAAGTGTCTGGCTCCTGGCTTTATGTCAGTCACCGGGCACACACTGCCCGTCTCTTTCTCTGGTCCCCACGGTTAGTGGCGGGCGACAGCGGTCACTGGTCTGTATGGGGCTGGTGCTCCCCGGACGGGGCACTTCTCTCTCTCGCTGCTGCAACACCTGGCTCAGCTCTGCTCTGTGTGCACGGCTCTGCTCTGCATAGCTCTCTCTGCAGGCGATGGGGGATTCTTCTATATAGTCCATCGCCACACTGATACTCTCTGGTGGGGAAGTAGAGCACGCTGCTCCCTGCCGGCGGCAGACTAGTATGCTTCATGCGCTTTTTCCTTTATGCCTCTGCTGCTGCGCACCCTTTTCTGGCTCTCCCCGCCCTTCTCCATTCCCAAGAAGGTCCTCCTTACTTAGGCTTCCCCGAGACAGCTGGTGAAGGTCTGCTCCACTCAGGCTCCCCCCTGAGAACAAAGGATGCAGCCTTTCTAGTTCCGGACCCGGCCTGCAGGTACCCGCGGTCCGGTTTATCTCCTTACACTTGTATGATATTTCCACAGTGACTGTGTGACTCAGAGGTGTATCTAGGCTTTCCAGCACCCAGGGCAAGGATTCAGTTTGGTGCCCGCTTTCAAGCAGGTTGAGAAGTCGCCATGTGGCCAATCATTCAAATGCGATTTGCATACTTACAGTCATGTGCAGACGAGCTGCTGTTCTTAATTCTCTCAATGTTCGGTGAAAAACAGAAGCAGCAAGAAAAGCTCGTCAGGTGACCATAAGTATGAAAATCGCATGAGTGATGTGGCCATGTGATTGTAGGGATGAGGACTGTCATACCCTGCTCCTGCCCCTAAAGACAACAGATGCGCTATATGAATACCATCTTGCGGTTTTATATGTGAAAGTAACGTGTATACAGTATATAAAGTGTTAGAGCATAATGTGAATATAGCCAGAGGCGTATCTAGGTTTTCTGGTGCCCAGGACAAGAATTCAGTTTGGTGCCCCCCATCCCCCAAGCAGATACGCGATTTATACTTACAGTCACGTGCCGACGAGCTGCTCTTCCTAATTCTCTCAATGTTTAGCTAAAAACTGAGAGAAGCAGGAAGAAAAGCTAGTGGTCACATGACCTAAGATTGAAAATCTCATGTGACTGAAGTGACCATGTGATAACTATTGAGACCAGCAGGCAAATCTGAATCCTGACAGTAAGGATATTACACACTGTTAGGATTGGCTACAGGACTTCATTTTATAATTAAAGGGTGCGTCCGGGTGTGAGATGAAAGTCTGCAGCCACTCTAGGTGACTGCAAGCTTCTTAATTCTCACAGCGCATGCACTGCACACTTTTAGGATATTCCCTTGCACAAGTATGAGATTTGGATACTTCTGACCACATTCTGACTAGATTTGTCCAGCCTCGCTCAATTTATTTTCATTGAGTGAGGCCACACATCCAGTCGGCACCTGACCGCATGTACGCATATGGCCAGCACAAGAGAATCCTGACAGCGTGCAGTGCACACTGTCAGAAGTCTGCAGTCATATAGAATGACTGCAGCAGACTCATAACAAACTTGGACAACACCTTTTGTTCCTAACAAAAATAAAAATATGAGATTTAGTCAGTGTCACAAAAGAAACTATTTACATGCAGGTACCATATAGATGACGTTGTCTCTGGAGTCGTTCTCTTTCTTTCCTTCATCTTGTCCAGACGCCATGATGAGTTTTCTCATCCACAGCTCATCTCTATGTAGGGGGGAGGCTGGTACGATGAAGATGTTGTCGCAACAAAGGAGTTGTTAGGATTTTTATATATTTATGCCATTTGTGTGATAAAAAGTGATGTTATATTTCATCTCTACAGCCGATGTTGTATGTTCAGTTCTCCTACAGGCTATGCCTAAGGCCATCCTTGGAAAAGCTGGAGGTCTGTCCACTAGGGGATCCATACAGTGGATAGAGATACAGCTGCACTACACAAGGGATTTCATAGTAAATATAGTTGGGATTAGTTTACAGTTTGAGAGGGGTTAGATTAAGTTTTATAGAAAATGTTTTCCGGGTTACAGTTAAGCCCCCGTCACACATAGCGATCTCGCTAGTGAGATCGCTGCTGAGTCACAAGTTTCGTGAAGCAACAGCGATCTCACCAGCGAGATCGCTGTGTGTGACACTGACCAGCGACCGGCCCCCCTGCCGGTTATCGTTGATCGTCCTGAAATGGCCAAGACATTTTTTTTGATCGCTGCTCTCCCGCTGACCAGCACGCATCGCTGCATGAGACAGGCGGGAGACCAGCGATCAGCGCGCTGGTAACTAAGGTAAACGCAGGGTTTCTAAGCAGCACGCGGTGCTTAGAAACTCTCTGTGTACCTTAGTTACCAATGCGCTGATGCAGGGAACTGGTAACCAAGGTACACATCGGGTTTCTAAGTGACGCGCGCTGCTTAGAAACCCGATGTGTACCTTAGTTACCAGCTCCCTGCATCAGCGCGCTGGTAACTAACGCACACAGCGATGCTGATCGCTGGTGAAGCTGCCTGTTTGACAGCTCACCAGCGATCATGTAGCGACACACCAGCGATCCTGACAAGTTGATATCGTTGTTGGGATCGCTGGTGAGTCGCTATGTGTGACGGGGCCCTTAGTCTAGTCACAGTCCAAGACTCAGTCAAGTACAAGTGCAAGTTCTAGGTGGAGTGGAAAGTAAGGCTAAATATACCAAAGTTAGCAGGTTATAGAGAAGGTGCAGCAGAGAAGAACAAGTTCAGTCAGTGCAAGTTTCCTAGAAAAAATGAGGGCACAGTCTTGGGTCTAAAGTCCAGAAGAGGTATAGAGAGTCAATGCTCATTCTCCGTGATGAGGAAGATGTCAGCTGGATTGCGGAGTGGGGTGAAGATGTTGGGTCTCAGGACAGGATGGGGACAAGGACTAATGGAGCACAAAACCAAGGAAACATCACTAAAAAGAGACTCTCTCTTAATAAGTATGTTTTAGCCATGTGTAAATGAATTGCACAGTAAAGTCGGACCTGTTAACTCGAACCCAAGGTCTTTCGGTCTTGTTTGTAGCCGGGTCCGGGCCTAAAGGTGGGGAGGTAACGATGGTTCCCGAAGCAAAAGTGAGTAAATAATGTACTGCATCACATTCCACACTCCACCCAGACTTATGCTCAGAAGAGGGTCTGCAGGGCATCCAGAACTCAGTTCTAGCCAACAGCAAACCGGCCCTGTTCCCCCCATCATTTACAGGCTTCCATCTTCTTAAGCACATCCCCACATGATGCCCTTAAAGATAGCAGTGTCATGATAATGCTCCTGAATAAAAAATATCTACCCTACGCTGAGCCCATGAATAAATAATTGCCCCTCACTATATTTCCTGCACAAAATATGACCAACACACTGGTACAGCATGGTACATGCTCTCCACACTGCCCTCTCCTTTCCATACCTGTGCCCCATTTTCTCACTCTCCACACGGTCTCCCTATACTGTTCAGTCTTTATACTGTTCTCCCTACTCACTCTTCCACCCTCCTCGGCATACTGTCACCCCATACCACCCCTCACACTACCCAGTCTCTATTCTGTGCCGCCACCAATTTTTCTCTTCCCATACTGTCTCTTCACACTATTTCCCTCAAGTTTCCTGACACATTCCTCGTACTATTTCTGAACTCATTTCCCCTCACTCCCCATACTGTGTCTGCACCTATCACCTCCTCCCTCCTCATGCCATGTCCACATACATTCCCCCCTTGCTTTACATACTGTGTCTGCACACTCATCCCGCCCCCTTGTTTCCCAAGCTGTGTCCCCAAATTTACCACTTTGATTCCCCAATACAGTCCATTTTTCCCCTACTTGTTTCCCATACTGTGTCTGCACACATCCCCCCTCTTTCCCCAAACTGTATCCTCAAGTCCTCCCCTTGCTCCCTATACTGTGTCAACACCCATCCCACCCCCTCATTCCCCTCCCTCGCTCCCCATACTGTGTCCTCAAATATCATTCTCACATTTGCTCTCCATACTGTATCCATATACTCTCCCCTTGCTCTCTATTTTGTCTACATCCATCCCTCCTCACTTCCCATACTGTATCCATATACACTCTCTCCCCTTGCTCCCTACACTGTGTCTACATCCATCCCTCCTCGCTCCCCATACTGTATCCACATACATTTCCCCCTCCCTCTCTCCTCATACTGTGTACTCAAATTTCTTCCCCCTTCCCCCAATTACAATAAATCTTCACTGTCTTCAGCTCCTTTGGAGCCCTCACCACACCAAACTTCTGCTGTCTATGCAGCGCCGAGGAGTGATGTCACCAGAGTGATCACATGACTCGGCAGTTCCAGTGGTCAAGGCTTCAATTGTATTCGCACCTAAAAGTTGCGAGTATAATTGGTCACTGGAAGCCTGTCTACTGCACTTTCCCTGAGCTAGCTGTCAGCTTGACAGCCAACTCAGAAAATAGCCAACTCCCATCACAGAGGTTGGCAAAATGCAACTGCCGCAAAGACACCTCCGACCACCGCATCAGGCGGCCCGACTGTGCCCCCCTGCCGGCTGCGCACAGTGCAAATGCGCCTCTAGCTTCCCCCTAGATACGCCCCTGGGGTTATAAGATGGTGTTTATGTTGTGTAGGCACTGTGCTTGTAAACTCTGTAATCTCTGCTTGTGTGACAAGGATGTAGTCATGGTGTGATGCCTGCATAGTGATTGTATGATGTGTGTGCTGTGCTAGTTTGACATGTACGTACACAGGTGCATAATGACCACGGTCTCAGAGGTCGCTACTGCAACCAGGCCCATGCGGGTGAGGGCCTACCGACGCCAGCACAAACTTCAACTGTATGAACATGCTCAGATGCATATTCAACTGAAGTGTACTGAGGCACAGAGACCCTTCGTGTCCATGTGCGCAATACACGCTGACTGCCAGAGGCCAGCAGCTGACATCGGCATGCACATGACTGGGGGGGAGCATGGCAGTGACATCATGCGCTCCTATCCCTTGCACGCTGAAGTCAGCGGCTATTTTCAGAAGAGGACGCCGCACAATGGGGAAGAGCAGATGGGAGGCAAGTATAATTGTTTTTTTTTGTTGCTTTAACGAACAGTGGAAGAATGCATCTATCAGGATGGGGGATGGGAGGACGGTCCAAACCTTGCACCGGGGCCCATCGGACTCTAGTTACACCACTGCATATACATAGTAACTTTGTGATGTGTGCGCTGTGCTAGCCCACTGTGCCGGTGTATGGTGTATACATGGATATATAAAACAGGACTATTCCTAAAGTGTATTGACCTTTATATACTCTTTCTTGTAATGTATGTGTAGGTCCTTTGGAATGTTTGAAGTAGAGATGAGCTAATAAATTTGAGTGGAATTGAACTGTACAAAAATCAATTAGAATTCATTCCAGGAGACCTTTACGTATTGTAGAAGTCACTCAGGCCTCATTCACACATTCATGTTTAAACACGTACGTGAAAAAATGGTACTGTGTGTTTTGCAAAAGAGTTTCATCCATGTATCCATTTTTACAATGAGTGAGTCATCAATGTTTTACATGGATGAATAAAGTAATCAATCAATGAAATGCTTCTCCTATATTTTGCAATGTTAAATACGTACAGCATACAGATGCCATTTGTGAGCTGTACGTGTTTTTCACGGACCCATAGACTTTTCTCTTTGGCAGTTTTCATGTGTGCTACCAGAAAAGATGGACATGTGAATAGCAATATAGATTGTAATGGATAAGGGTTGTATCCGTGAAAAAAACCATGTGACAACCTACATGGTGAGCTGCAACATGTGCTACATTTTCACAGATCGACCACAAGAAGAATCCAACTTCACCTGCCAGAAGTGTAGATTAGTGGCCCTTTTAGAAGAAAAGGTGTGTGGTCTGGAAAAAAGAATTGTAACTTTGAAACTCATCAAAGAAAATGAAGACTTCCTAGACAGAACAGAAGCATCTCTACTGGTCACAGAAGGTGAAGAAAGTGTCAGAGAACCTCCAAAAGCAGACGAGTGGAAGCATGTGATGAAAAGAAGCAAGAAGACCATAGAGACATCACCAACCACACAACTGACAAACCGATACCAAGGCCTTGCGGAGGATGATGATGGTACACCTAAGGATGAGGCACTACCAGCAAGCAAAGAAGAAAAGGGCACATAGCCACACCCGGAAGTGACAACAAAAAGTACAGCCAAGAAACAAAGAAGAGTGGTAGTGGTGGGAGACTCACGACTGAGAGGCACAGAAGCAGCCATCTGCAGACCGGATATAACCGCAAGAGAAGTATGCTGCCTCCCAGGTGCGAAGATCAAGGATGTGACCGATACCAAAGCTCATCAGTTCCAAGGACGTCCACCCATTTCTTCTGATACATGTTGGCACCAATGACACGGCAAGGAAGGACCTACCAACAATCTGTAAGGACTTTGAAGAGTTGGGGAAGAAGGTAAAGGAACTGGATGCACAGGTAGTTTTTTCTTCTATCCTTCCAGTAGACGGGCATGGCACCAGGAGATCGAACAAGATCCTTGATGCGAACAACTGGCTAAGACGATGGTGCAGACAACAAGGATTTGGATTCCTGGACCACGGTGTGAATTACCTGTATGATGGACTCCTCGCCAGAGACGGACTACACCTCAACAAACCTGGGAAACACACATTCGCCAGAAGACTCGCTACACTCATCAGGAGAGCGTTAAACTAGAAGAAGAGGGGATGGGAAGAAAAACGTTAGACATGAACATGAAACCAGATATTATACTGATGAATGATATAAGGTGTGGCAAAGAAGATCCAAGACAACAAACTCAGAAGGGAGGTAAGAAAATTTCTAAAACAATCAACAGGGAGGAGATTGGAACAAAGCAAAATTCTCTAAAATGCATGCTTGCAAACGCCAGAAGCCTGACAAACAAGATGGAAGAACTAGAAGCAGAAATATCTACAGGCAACTATGACATAGTGGGAATAACCGAGACATGGTTAGATGAAAGCTATGACTGGGCAGTTAACTTACAGGGTTACAGTCTGGTTAGAAAGGATCGTAAAAATCGGAGAGGAGGAGGGGTTTGTCTTTATGTAAAGTCTTGTCTAAAGTCCACTTTAAGGGAAGATATTAGCGAAGGGAATGAGAACGTCGAGTCCATATGGGTCGAAATACATGGAGGGAAAAATAGTAACAAAATTCTCTTTTGGGTCTGTTACAAACCCCCAAATATAACAGAAATCATGGAAAGTTACTAAGACAGATAGATGAAGCTGCAACCCATAATGAGGTCCTTGTTATGGGGGACTTTAACTACCCAGATATTAACTGGGAAACTGAGACCTGCGAAACCCATAAAGGCCACAGGTTTCTGCTAATAGCCAAGAACAATTATCTTTCACAATTGGTGCAGAATCCAACCAGAGGAGCAGCACTTTTAGACCTAATACTATCTAATAGACCTGACAGAATAACAAATCTGCAGGTTGTTGGGCATCTAGGAAATAGAGACCACAATATTGTACAGTTTCACTTGTCTTTCGCTAGGGGGACATGTCAGGGAGTCACAAAAACACTGAACTTTAGGAAGGCAAGGTTTGACCAGCTTAGAGATGCCCTTAATCTGGTTGACTGGGACAATGTCCTCAGAAATAAGAATACAGAAAATAAATGGGGAATGTTTAAGAACATACTTAATAGACACTGTAAGCGGTTTATACCTTGTGGGAATAAAAGGACAAGAAATAGGAAAAACCCAATGTAGCTAAACAAAAAAGTAAGAGAGGCAATTAACAGTAAAAAGAAAGCATTTAAACTACTAAAGCAGGATGGCACCATTGAAGGTCTAAAAAATTATAAGGAGAAAAATTCTTTATCTAAAAAAAATAATTAAAGCTGCCAAAAAGGAAACAGAGAAGCATATTGCTAAGGAGAATAAAACTAATCCCAAGCTGTTCTTCAACTATATCACCAGTAAAAGAATCAAAAGTGAAAGTGTAGGCCCATTAAAAAATTGTGAGGAAAGTATGGTTGTAGATGATGAGGGAAAAAGATAATATATTAAACACATTCTTCTCCACAGTATTCACGATGGAAAATGAAATGCTAGGTGAAATGCCGAGAGACAAAGAAAACCCTATATTAAGGGTCACCAATCAAACCCAAGAAGAGGTGTAAAACCGGCTAAATAAGATTAAAATAGATAAAACTCCAGGTCCGGATGGCATACACCCACGAGTGCTAAGAGAACTGAGTAATGTAATAGACAAACCATTATTTCTTATATTTAGAGACTCTATAGCAACGGAGTCTGTTCCACAGGACTGGCGCATAGCAAATGTGGTACCAATATTCTAAAAGGGCTCTAAAAGTGAACCTGGAAATTATAGGCCAGTAAGTCTAACCTCTATTGTTGGAAAAATATTTGAAGGGTTTCTGAGGGATGTTATTCTGGATTATCTTAATGAGAATAACTGTTTAACGCCATATCAGCATGGGTTTATGAGGAATCGCTCTTGTCAAACCAATCTGATCAGTTTTTATGAAGAGGTAAGCTATAGACTGGACCAAGGTGAGTCATTGGATGTGGTATATTTTGATTTTTCCAAAGCGTTTGATACCGTGCCACACAAGAGGTTGGTACACAAAATGAGAATGCTGGGTCTGGGGGAAAATGTGTGTAAAGGGGTAAGTAACTGGCTTAGTGATAGAAAGCAGAGGGTGGTTATAAATGGTATATTCTCTAACTGGGTCGCTGTGACCAGTGGGGTACAGCAGTGGTCGGTGTTGGGACCTATTCTCTTCAACATATTTATTAATGATATGGTAGAAGGTTTGCACAGTAAAACATGGATTTTTGTGAGTACTCACCGTAAAATCCTTTTCTCCAAGACGCTCATTGGGGGACACAGATACTGTGGGTGTATGCTACCGCCATCTGGAGGTTGACACTAGGCAAACAACACAAGGTTAGATCCTCCCCCGCTGCATACACCCTCGCCCTGAATGTGGGCGGAAACCAGTTTAGTGTAAAAGTAGTAGGAGAACAATAACAATCAGCCTTAATGCAGAAAACAATATGTCTGGCAAGGAAAACCACCCTGACATTCACAAAAGAAATACATATTAATTAAATAAGCAAGAGACAACTTGGCTAACAGGGTGGGTGCTGTGTCCCCCAATGAGCGTCTCGGAGAAAAGGATTTTTGGGTGAGTACTCACAAAAATCCATGTTTTTCCTTCGTCTCATTGGTGGACACAGATACTGTGGGACATCCTAAAGCAGTCCCTGGGTGGGAGATTGACTCACCGATCCAAGCTACATGCACATCTCGTTTAAAGGTGTGCTACCGTTGCTTGGAGAATCCTTCTACCCAGGCTCGCATCCGCCGAGGCCTGAGTATGGATCTTGTAATGTTTAGCAAATGTGTGCAGGCTGGACCAGGTCACTGCTTTGCATACCTGTTCCGCCGAGGCCTGATGCCGAAGCGCCCAAGAGGCGCCCATTGCCCGAGTAGAGTGCGCCCTGATCCCTGATGGAACCGGCGCCCCTCTGATGCGATAGGCCTCCTGAATAGTTAAACGGATCCATCTGGCTATGGTCGCTTTGTAGGCCGCAAGTCCCTTCCTGCGCCCCTTGGGGAGCACGAACAGCGTATCCGTCTGTCGGAAGGGCGACGTCCGCGACACGTACCTCCTGAGTGCTTTCACCAGGTCTAATGTGTGAAGAGCTTTTTCCACGCGATGCACCGGTGCCGGACAGAATGAGGGCAAGACAATATCCTCATTGATGTGGAAGGAGGACACCACCTTCGGAAGAAAGGGGGGAGCTGGTCTAAGCACCACCTTATCCTTGTGGAGAGCTAGAAAAGGTGCTCGGCAAGACAGCGCCGCCAACTCCAACACTCACCTCACGGAGGTAATGGCTACCAAAAACACCACCTTCTGTGGCGCCCCCAGGAGTATGGTCGCCACAATGGCATTGCCTTCCTCCAGGGAGGGTGATGTCATGCTTGGAAGCAAGGAAGGGTCTCTCTAACTGTTAATCATTTTCATGCAACACGGTTCCCATTCCAGGCCAGCAGAGGGAGCTCTGAACCAGGATTGGCTGAGGAGCGTGCTTTGAGGGCCAGGAAAGGAAATAGTTAGTTAGTGAGAGGAGGGCAACGAGTGTAGACGTGTGGAGAGAAGCTGGAGGTTGAGCTGAGGATAGAGAGCTCCCTCCCAGTGATAGCGCATGATCTGGAGCCTGGTCTCCACGGTTGTATGGATACTAAAGGTCCTGCAACAGAAACCAGTGGAGTAGGAAGCTGTAAATGCTCTATTCCCACCTAAGACTCGGAGGCACAACAGCGACCGGTGAGCCAAGAGAGATAGAGGGCTACAGCTGTCTGCCATACGAGGTAGTTCTAACAGAAGATAAGAAGGAGGAATGTCAGTGTAACACTGTACTGCATGTACCTCAAGCCAGCGCTAGGAAGGAGACTACACAACCCATCTGATAGAGAGATTCCCGAGTTGCTTCCAGGCTAGCCTGCTCCTGTGCCATCTGTAATCAGGATCCTGGACTGCATTTGCCAAGTAAAGGTAAAGAAACTGCACCCTGTTGTGTCCTTGCCTCCTTCCTGCAACATCCTCAGCACTGCTACAGCTCTGTGCCAAACACTGCACCTTCTTCCTAACCCTTTATCTACACTGCCCTGGGACTACAGCCCTACCTGTGGAGGGCTACCACAGCATAGCTGCACTACACCATCAGTCCCAGAGGATCTGCATGCAGTGTCGGCTTAACATCTTCCTTGCCGAACACCACAGGTGGCGTCACGAATCACTTATAAACTTTATTCCCAACTCAACCCCTTTTATATGGGTGCCCAGGGCCACAGACCGGGTCACTGCTGCTGTGACAATCCCCTCTGAGAGACCGGCCCGGTACCGAGCACCCCACAGCCCTGGGAGGGCGACCCATTTTTGGCGCCACGAACAGGATTATGGAGCCCGGTACCCCCGGGTCCTGTGTGCCATAGACTGTTGTGTGCTATAGACTGTGTGCAAAATTGGCACCAAGCTAAAAAGCACGTTTGACACTCGCACCGCAGCTGAAATCAAGATGAGGTTCTTTGGGAATAAACAGAAAGCGCAGGACAATATAAGGGACTATGCTCTTAACCTGCAGGAAGCGCTGCGAGCCATCAAGCAAATTGATCCTGACAGTGTGAAAGAGGAAGACAAACTGTTAAAGGAGCAGTTCATTGAAGGACTCATATCCAGTACCCACAGAGCACAGCTGCGCATCATAACCCTACAAAACCCTGACCTGGACTTTGCTGATTTCAAGGACAGGGCTATCCGGGTGTTGCAGGAACCAACTGTCAGCCGTCCAGCGCCCCCTAGGCACCCAGCGATCACCTACCACCAGGAAGCAACATCTTTCCCTTCCATGCCTGTGGAGGCTGATGCACAGACTCTGGATAAAGATCAAACTGAAGAGCTGCGTCTTCAGGTCCAGGAGTTGACCAAGGGTATGACTGCACTTACTAAAACCGTACAGTCCCTGCAGGTGTCCTCCAAGGAGAAGATCCAGCCTGCTTCCAGTCCAGAGGATGTCCCGTGGCTCCGGAAGAGGAGAACCCCACCACTCCGAGGGAGGAACAACGACCGCTATGATCAGGACGGACGTCCCATCTGTCGTCGCTGCCACATGGCAGGTCATCTTGCAAGATTCTGTCCTTTAAACGAGTAACCCCTGGGGCAGAGGGCCTACCCCTAGGAGTAGGATCACAAGGCCCAAGGAACTAGCGAGCCAAGTATGTTGGAGGGAGACCAGTCCTTCCACTAGTGATTGACGGCATCCCCATGAACGCTTTGCTGGACACTGGCTCGCAGGTGACCACTATAACGTATATCCTTTACAAGCGGTATTGGGCTGACTCTGAACTTACCCATGGCCCAACTGATGAACTGACAGTAGTTGTCAGTAATGGTCAGTCTTTGCCGCAGATTGGATGTAAAGAGATTACTGTTAAAGTAGGGAGGGTGGAGTTAAAATCTCAAGGTCTGATAGTTGTGGCTATTGATTGACGTGAATGTAATCCCATGATGACTCTTGGTACAAATGTAATTGAAAATTGTCTTTCCGAGGTTATTGTCTTGTTGCAACAGGTGGCTGAGACTGCTGGTTCCAGTGAACAATGAGTCCTGCAGAAGGAGATCAAGGCCCTGATGCAAAGACAGCAGGTAGAACTCTCTGGTGGAGAAATAGGCAGCGTCAGAGTGAGTGATGCTTTTCCCATCGCAATACCCCCCAGATGTGAAATGTTGATTTGGTGTCGGGCAGTTATAGGTCTCAGAGGAAAGGATTACCAGGCACTGGTAGAGCCAGTATACTCTGATAGCAGGCCCACTGTCCTGACAGCCAGAAGGGTAGTTGATGTACAAAAGGGGAGAGTACCTGTACGCCTTTTGAATTGTGGGGAGGAGGAGGCTACAATACCTCGGTATGCCACAGTTGCTAAGCTGCTCACTGTCAGTAATAATGCAATGCAGGCAGCAGTGCCCTTGGTCTCATCCGACCTGGTGGAGGACAATGGCTCTGTAAAGCAGCTGGAGGAGTGGTGTCAGCAACTGCAGGTGGGGACTGACTCTACACCTTCATACCAGAAAAATGGGGTTTACAGGGTGACCCAGGAGTATGAGCGGGTATTCAGTAAACACCCCCTAGATTTTGGGAAGGCAAAAGGGGTTCAACATCATATCCCCACTGGGAATCATCCACCCATAAAAGAAAGGTACCAGCCTATACCCCCAACACAAAACCAATGTGCTAAAGGTATGTTGAGAGAGATGAAGAAAGCTGGGGTTATCAGAGACAGTTGTAGCCCATGGGCAGCTCCAATAGTTTTTTTTAAAGAAAAAAGATGGTACCATGAGAATGTGTGTTGATTACCGAAAAATTAACAGCATTACACATAAAGATGCCTACCCATTACCCAGAATTGAAGAGTCATTAGCTGCACTTAAAACTGCTAACTACTTTTCCACCTTGGATCTCACTGGTGGGTATTGGCAGGTTCCTGTGGCAGAGGCAGACAAGGAGAAAACAGCATTTACCACCCCAATGGGTCTTTGCAAGTTCAACTACATGCCATTCGGGCTCTGCACTGCCCCAGGAACATTTCAACGGCTGATGGAGTGCTGCCTGGGACACATGAACTTTGAGACAGTCCTGTTATACCTTGATGATGTCATTGTTTTCTCCAAGACTTATGAAGACCATCTGGAACACTTGGCTGAGGTGTTTGAAGCCTTGTCCAATTTTGGCCTGAAAGTGAAGCCTTCCAAATGCCACCTCCTGAAGCCCAAGGTACAGTACCTCGGTCATGTGGTGAGTGCAGAAGGTGTGGCACCAGATCCTGACAAAGTCACAGTCATCCGGGACTGGCCGAAGCCCAGTAACCTCCATGAAGTACGCCAATTTCTTGGGTTGGTAGGCTACTACCGAAGGTTCATCAAAGGCTTCACTGAGATAGCCACCCCTATGCAAAATCTTCTGGTGGGGCAATCCAAGAAGGCTAAACAGAAAAGTTCCACCTTTGAATGGACTGAGGAGTTGGAGAGGTCCTTCACCCGACTGAAGATGGCTCTCACAGGAGATGAAGTTCTGGCCTACCCAGATTATGACAAACCGTTTGTGTTGTATACTGATGCCAGCAAAGTGGGACTGGAGCAGTACTGTCACAGGTACAGAATGGCAAAGAAAGAGTGATCTCCTATGCCAGCAGGAAGCTTTGTCCCACTGAAAGGAACTCTGACAACTACAGTTCCTTCAAGCTGGAGTTCTTGGCCATAGTCTGGGCTGTGACGGAGAGATTCAAGCATTACCTAGCCTCAGCCAAGTTTACCATCTTCACGGACAACAACCCGTTGACTCACTTGGAAACCGCAAAACTAGGTGCACTGGAGCAGCGATGGATGGCTCGGCTATCTAACTATGAATTCACCATCAAATACCGAGCAGGGCACAAGAATGCCAATGCTGATGCGCTGTCCAGATTGCCTAATCTGCCAGATGCAGGAGAAGACCCTGAGGCTCTTTAAGAAATAGAGTTACCTCCCTTCCACCGGCCAATTGCGGCCCAACTTGCTCAAGGAGTGAGAAACAGACCGTCTGGCTTAAAAGGGGTCACCCTAAATCCATTGCCCCATCACGATTGGGCAGAATCTCAGGATAATGACCCCGCAGTCCGCCTGGAGAAGGAGCTACTGTCACAAGCTGATTCACGCCCAGAGTCGGATGCTCCTGAAGAAACCCAGCAGTTGTGGAGGGAAAGAGGTCGGCTGTTCATTTATGAAGGAAAGCTGTGTCGGAAGAGTATCAATGCCCGCACTCATGAGCTGGTCTGGCAGGTGGTAGTCCCAAAGAGAGAGGCATCAATGGTCTTGGAAGCATACCACAATGGAGCTGGCCACTTCGGATGAAAGAAGTTGGAAGCTTTGCTCTGGAAGAGATTCTACTGGGCTGGTATGAGGAAAGCCATTGAAAAGTGGTGGCAGGAGTGTGGACAATGTTACCTGCGCAGAAAGGATCGAAACAGCCAGCGAGCTCCTCTGCAGCCAATAGTAACCAAACAGCCACTCGAGTTGGTCGCCCTGGACCATGTGAAGCTGGTCCCAAGCCGGTCAGGCTACATCTATGCTCTTACCATCGTGGACCACTACTCAATATTCATGGTAGTTGTGCCTGTCAAGGATCAAACAGCCAGGACAGCAGCAAGAGCGTTCCAACAGCACTTCTGTAGACCACATGGATATCCCGAAAGAGTGCTTACAGATCAAGGTCCCGCCTTTGAGGCAGAAGTGTTCCTGGAATTCTGTAACTTGTATGGTTGTAAGAAGATCCGGACAACACCATACCATCCACAGACCAATGGCATGTGTGAAAAGATAAACCAGGTAGTGATTGACCTACTGAAGACCTTGCCTTTGGAGGAGAGGAATCTGTGGCCAGAAAAGTTGCCAGATCTGGTAGACCTCTACAACCACATTCCTGTGAATTACACCAACTGCACTCCAGCCTACCTAATGAGAGCAAGGCCTGGTAAACTGCCTATTGATTTGGATATGGGAGTCCTGACACCTGAAGTAACATCACCAGAGGCTGACTGGGATACAGAAAGACAACAACAGTACCGTAAAGTACAAGAGTGTGTGGAAAAGAGTCTAGCCCAGGCAAGACAAAAACAAGAAAGGCACTACAATCAACATGCACCTGCAGTTCCCTTGTCACCAGGAGAACAAGTCCTAAAGAGAAAAAGGAGGATGCATAAATTGGATGACCAATGGGCAGCTGAACCCTACACCATTCTACCCTCAAACTTTGACAATACCAAGGTGTGACTTATTAGTAAAGATGGAGGAGAAACCTCAGCAGCAATATTCAGGGATCATCTGAAACTGTGCCTTGACCAATTAAAAGAAAGAATGGGAAAACAAGATAACATCCAACCCATAGAAGAAGAAAAGGTCAGCACTATACATGGAGAATTCCCTGCAAATTGGACTAAAGTAAATGATGCTATAGTGGTGCCAGTGTTGACATTTCCCCAACTGGTAGTACAAGAAGACGTGACTCATGAGAACTCTGAAAATCAGGAAGTTCAGGTAGCAGATGCCATATCAGCAGTGGAGCCGGAGAATCCTCGCCCTGCCTGTGGTGAATCTGCCACACCCATGGTGAATCTAAGAGTTCGCAGACACCTACTACCTAGTTTACCTACAGTGAGTAGAAGTTGTCCTAGAAAATCTAGTATCCCTGTGCTACGCAGAAACATCAGTATTGTAGCCAGTTCAACACCAGTGGTTAGTACCAGACAACCAGTGAGATCCCCAACCACACCAGTATTACGCAGGTCTACTCGTACCACCCAAGGTATACCACCCTTCAGATTCCACATATAAATAAGTTAAAGTAATGTTAACCTGTACATGTATATATGTAACTGTTCAAGTTTTGTGCCTGCAGATAATTTGTAAGAGTTTCCTTTGAATTTTCCAGTTTTATTTTTATGGACATTTTGACCATAGGACTGTGCATGGTCACTAACTTTGTACATAGTTCACCATTTGCCCAGGAATGGACCATGGACGTTGATGCTGGACTTATCATCACAGGACTGTTTTTGGAGCTTTTGGATTTTGTAATTTTTCCTTTTTCAAATCTTGTAACCTCCATAATTGTTTTGTCATTTGTTTATATGTTGTGTATGTTTTTCATCAGCCTAGGAGTGATGACTTGCACTAGGGGGGAATGTGGTGCCCCCAGGAGCATGGGAGGGTGATGTCATGCTTGGAAGCAAGGAAGGATCAGTTAATCATTTTCATGCAACATGGTTCCCACTCCAGGCCAGCAGAGGGAGCTCTGAACCAGGATTGGGGGAGGAGTGCGCTCTGAGGGCCAGGAAGGGAAATAGTTAGTGTGAGGAGGGCAACAAGTGTAGATGTGTGGAGAGAAGCTGGAGGTTGAGCTGAGGATAGAGAGCTCCCTCCCAGTGATAGCGCATGATCTGAAGCCTGGTCTCCACGGTTGTATGGATACTAAATGTCCTGCAACAGAAACCAGAGGAGTAGGAAGCTGTAAATGCTCTATTCCCACCTAAGACTCGGAGGCACAACAGCGACCGGTGAGCCAAGAGAGATAGAGGGCTACAGGTGTCTGCCATGCGAGGTAGTTCTAAGAGAAGATAAGAAGGAGGAATGTCAGTGTAACACTGTACTGCATGTACCTCAAGCCAGCGCTAGGAAGGAGACTACACATCCCATCTGATAGAGAGTTTCCCGAGTTGCTTACAGGCTAGCCTGCTCCTGTGCCATCTGTAATCAGGATCCTGGACTGCATTTGCCAAGTAAAGGTAAAAAAAAAAAACTGCACCCTGTTGTGTCCTTGCCTCTTTCCTGCAACATCCTCAGCACTGCTACATCTCTGTGCTGCTATACTGCCCTGGGACTACAGCCCTACCTGTGGAGGGCTACCACATCATAGCTGCACTACACCATCAGTCCCAGAGGATCTGCATGCAGCGTCGGCTTAACATCTTCCTTGCCGAACACCACAGGTGGCGTCACGAATCACTTATAAACTTTATTCCCAATTCAACCCCTTTTATATGGCGCCCAGGGCCATGGACCGGGTCACCGCTGCTGTGACAATCCCCTCTGAGAGACCGGCCCGGTACCGAGTACCCCACAGCCCTGGGAGGGCGACCCACTTCCAAGAGAGGAATGATAAAGGAATATCCTGTAGCTGCTCAAAAGGAGCTTCTTGCAGGACACTCAGGACCAGGTTAAGGTCCCAGGTGCCCATTGGCGCCTTATAGGGAGGTACTAAATGAGAGACTCACTGGATGAAAGTCTTCACATGCATATTAGTAGCAATCTTCCGCTGGAAAAGGACAGACAACGCTGCAATCTGTCTCCTAAGGGAGCTCGGGGCTAGTCCTGCATCTAGGCCTGATTGGAGAAAAGCCAAGATGTTGGGAATACAGAATGTCAGGGGCGAAAACCCCCGCTCTCGGCACCAAGCGAAGAAAATCTTCCAGGTGTGATGGTAGATTCTCGCCGAGGTAGATTTCCTGGCACTAATCATTGTAGCCACCACTTCACGCTCGAACCCCGCCTGTGTTAGAATCCAAGATTCAACGGCCATGCCGTCAAACACAGGGCCCCTAAGTTTGGGTAGAAGATCGGTCCCTGGGACAGTAGATCTGGGCGCTCTGGCAGTCGCCATGGGACGTCGGTGAGCAGCTGCACAAGATCTGAGTACCATGCCCGCCGGGGCCAGTCTGGTGCCAGCAGAATCGCTGGAACCCCTTCAGTTTTGATCTTCCTGACGACCCTCGGAAGTAATGGCAATGGGGAAACAAGTATGGAAGGTGAAACTGGTTCCATGGCAGAACCAACGCATCCACCTCGAACGCTCGTGGGTCCCGTGACCGAGCGACGTACATGGGCACCTTGGCATTCCTTCTGGATGCCACAAGATCCACATCCGGAGTTCCCCATCGTTGGCAAATCTGCTGGAAGACCTCGGGGTGCAGGGCCCGTTCCCCCGCCACGACCTCCTGCTGGATGAGGAAGTCTGCTGCCCAATTTTCTACACCTGGGATGTGGACTGCCGATAATACCGACTGGTTCCTCTTGGCCCACTGAAGCATGTATCCTATCTCGCACATGACTGCCCTGCTGCGCGTGCCCCCTTGATGATTTACATAAGCCACCGCCGTGGCGTTGTCTGACTGAATCCGAATGGGTCGTCCTGCTAGGAAGTGCTGAAAGTGTTGCAGCGCCCGCCGGACCGCTCGTATTTCCAACAAGTTGATCTGGAGGCGTGTCTCCTGTTGTGACCATTGGCCCTGAGCCGTGTGGTGGCGAAAAACTGCTCCCCAGACCAGGAGGCTGGCATCGGTTGTGACCACTAGCCAATGCTCTGGGGGGAAAAGGTTTTCCCTGAAGAAGGGAGGATCTGACCGTCCACCACCCCAGTGACGACCTGACCTGAAAGGACAGCCGACACTGCTGATCAAGCGAAAATGGGTTCCTGTCCCAAGATGCCAAGAGGGCGTGCTGTAGTGGGCGAAGATGAAACTGCCACCATCTTCCCTAGTATCCTCATCCCAAAGCGAATGGTGTGAGGGACTGGCTGCTGAAGCTTCTGGACTCCTTGCTGGAGCGCTAGGTCTTTGGCTTGAGGGAGAATTACCGACCCTCGGGAGGTGTTGAAGATCATCCCTAGAAAGGAAATCCTCTGGGCTGGGATGAGGGATGACTTTTTCCTGTTGACTAACCACCCTAAGCGGGAGAGTGTATCCAGCGTAATGCCGACATTCTCCTCGCATGCCCGAAATGAGGGGCCCTTCACCAAGAGGTCATCTAAGTAGAGCATGATGACTATGCCCCGAGAGTGTAAGGCGGCCATCACGACTGCCATTACCTTCGTGAACACTCTGGGGGCGGTGGCTAGCCTGAAGGGCAGCGCTGCAAACTGGAAGTGTTGGCCATTGATGATGAATCGAAGGAGCCTATGATGCGGCGGAAAAATGGGGACGTGTAGGTAGGCATCCTGGATGTCAACTGAGGCTAAGTACTCTCCCTGCACCATGGCCGAGATAACTGAACAGAGAGACTCCATCCTGAAATGTTTAACCCTGATGAATCTCTTCAGGAGCTTCAGGTCCAAAACCGGCCTGACCGTCCCGTCCTCTTTGGAGACTGTGAACAGGTTGGAATAAAAACCCTGAGCCCTCTCGTGCTCTGGTATGGGAACTATAACCACATTGTACTGGAGTGAATTGATGGCCCCCAGCAACGCCTTTGCCCAGGACTTCACCTTGGGAAGTCGGGACAGAAAAAAACCATCTTGGGGGGTACCTGATAAACTATCTTGTACCCTGAAGACACCAGTTCCGCCACCCATGAGTCGTGTGCTACGTCGAACCAGACATGGCGAAAGAAAAGCAGGTGGCCGCCTACCCTGCTGATGTCGCTTACAACGTGCTCTGAGTCATTTGGCTGAGAATTTCTGAGGCCTGGTTCCTCTCGACCTGGGCTGTCACGCGCGAATCCCCCAAAATGGATTGGGTCTATATGGGACCTGTCGCTCCCTATCTTGGTTGGAGCGACTTGGGGCAGCCTAACTGGCGGCCATCGACCATCTAGTGTTGCGAAAGGCCCGAAACCGTGCCGGGGCCTGGTGAAAAGGATGTTTAACTTTCTGCTGCAGGAGGAAGCTGCTGTTTCCCCCTGTTGCGTCGGAGATGAGCTGATCCAACTTCTCCCAGAACAGGCGGCCTCCCTGATAGGGCAAGGAAGTCAAAGATTTCTTAGAGATAGAATCGGCTCGCCAAGATCTTAACCAAAGGGCTCTCCTAATGGCTACCGCGTTAGCGGCTGCAGATGCCGCACAATTGGCCGCATCCAAGGAAGCATTGATCAAGTAGTCTCCAGCCATAGCAATCTGAGTTGCGACCTCTGACACCTCCGCCGGCAGGTCTCTATCCTGCAAGGCCCTATTAAAAGATTCTGACCATGACATCATGGCCTTGGCCACCCACGTCGCTGCAAACGAGGGGGCGAGTGCTGACCCTGATGCCTCAAAAACTGATTGAGCCAAGCTCTCTATGAGCCTATCAGAGGGGTCCTTAATGGACGAGCCACTCAGTACTGACAATAGACTTTGAGGCCAGGCGCGACACTGGTGGATCCACCACTGGTGATTCTGTCCATTTTTTACGGAGATCCGGGGCAAATGGATATCTTGCCTCTATAGTCTTTTGGCCCGAAAAGCGCCTATCTGGGCGTTCTCTGTGATGCTGCACTATGTCCTCAAATTCTGGGTGAGTACCAAACACTCTGAGGTCGCCTGGCCTGCTTAAAGGCCACTTTATGGCTCAACGCCAAAGCAACCTCATCCTCCACCCTCAGTGTTTGATTGACAGCTTCAATGAGACTATCCACTGTCTCTCGACACCCCGGGGTAACTAGGCCCAGTGGTCCGTCTGAGTCACAATCCGAAATGTGCCCGCTCCCGACCATTGGAGAGGGAGAGTGAGATGCTGAACTCCCGGATGCTGAGGCACCTCGTGTGGGCCCGTTTCCTTCACACTTGCCTGGCATGAGAGCGGCCCCTGCAGGCCGAAGGTTCTTGTGAGGTGGAGGACCACTCCCCGATAAGCGAGCCACTCTCCTTGCCTCCATTCGGGGCATGAAGAGACTCAATCGCCCTTGTAAGCGATGCTATAGATTGGGATAATGATAGAGCCCATTCCGGGGGATTTTGCTCCCTGGACTCCGCTGCTGGGGGGGGCTCCTGGGCACATTCGGAGTCGCAGGCCTCGCACAACTTCTTGCTCTGCACTCGCGGGAACGCAGCCCTTCAGGAGATGCATGCAGCGTAGAGGAAAGTGTGCGCCTTCCCTTTCCCGGCCATATTGTAGCTGCCTCACTGTTTTTCTTTCTTTTTTATTTAGAGGGGGGGAGCACCCCTTGAGTCTCTAGTGTGCTCCCGAAGACGTGGCTGCACTTACCCGCTCCTGCGTCCCCCTCCGTGCCACCGCTCCTGCGCTCCTCTGTGGGGCAAGCCGACCACTTTACCAGTCGCGGCCAACCCTGATTTGAAGCTGGGGCCTCAATTTATCCGGCGCCTGCCCAGGCTCCCGGGGGCGTGCCGCCGGAAGTGACGCTGCGTGGATGGGGGCGGGACTTCCGCCCCGGCCTAGCTCCGGCCAAAGCCACGGACTAAATTTCTAGCATCCGCCCGCGGGGGGCGGCAGCGCCGCAACAGTGGCGCTGCAGCGGCGTGCAGCCCACTGCACCTCCGCCTGTCTGTAATCCTCACCAGAGTCACCTACAGGAGGAACGGGACGGGGGAGGGATTTGCCAGTCCTACTCTCTGCGATTCTAGGCCTGCCAGCACACCGCTGCTCCATTCGCATCTCCCTGCTGCCCAGGAGCCCTCACGCACGGCCTAGCAGGAATGCGCTGCACAGTGCACAGAGCCCACCCACGCCCTGTACTTTCATCCGGGATGCCAACAGGTATGAAAAACCACCGGGGTGGTGGGGGGATCCAGGATGGTGCAGGTACCCTGACTCCATCCAGCGTCCAGGGCCGAGGAGAGGGACCGTCCGCCGCCTTGCAGCATTTCCGTCTAGCGTTGGTGGAGCAGTAGGGGCCGCACGGACTAGTCTTGTGCCTCTGTACAAGCCCATCGTTTCCATACCTAGGGGTGGACAGGGCTAAGTCCGACATCATGTCCCACGTCGCGGGAGAGGATACGTGGAGGGCCACTCGCACGTGCTCTCCCGTTGATGGTTTGGGGAAGTCGGATCCTTTCAATAGGATCCGTTGCCCCTGTCTCATCTTCACAGAAAAAATAAAGAAAAGTAAAAAACAAACTAAAATAAAAAATTCTGGGGAAACTGCCCAGATTTGTCCCACGGTGCGGGAAAGGATACGTCGAGACTATACTCGACACGTGCTCGCCCGTTGATGGTTTGGGGAAGTCAGACCCTTTCAATAGGATCCGTTGCCCCTGTCTAATCTTCATGGAAAAAAGTCTGGAGAAAAAAGACCAGACGTGTGCCTCCATAGATACTAAGCAAAAAACTGGTTTCCGCCTGCATTCAGGGCGAGGGTGTATGCGGCGGGGGAGAAGCTAACCTTGTGTTGTTTGCCTAGTGTCAGCCTCCAGATGGTGGTAGCATACACCCACAGTATCTATGTCCCCCAATGAGACAAAGGAGAAATATCGATATTTGCAGATGATACAAAACTATGTAAAGCAGTCAATACAAGAGAAGATAGTATTCTGCTACAGATGGATCTGGATAAGTTGGGAACTTGGGCCGAAAGGTGGCAGATGCAGTTTAACAATGGTAAATGTAAGGTTATACACATGGGAAGAAGGAATCAATATCACCATTACACACTGAACGGTAAACCACTGGGTAAATCTGACATGGAGAAGGACTTGGGGATCCTAGTTAATGATAAACTTACCTGGAGCAGCCAGTGCCAGGCAGCGGCTGCCAAGGCAAACAGGATCATGGGGTGCATTAAAAGAGGTCTGGATACACATGATGAGAGCATTATACTGCCTCTGTACAAATCTCTGGTTAGACCGCACATGGAGTACTGTGTACAGTTTTGGGCACCGGTGCTCAGGAAGGATATAATGGAACTAGAGCGGGTACAAAGGAGGGCAACAAAATTAATAAAGGGGATGGGGGAACTACAATACCCAGAGAGATTAGCAAAATTAGGATTATTTAGTCTAGAAAAAAGATGACTGAGGGGCGATCTAATAACCATGTATAAGTATATAAGGGGACATTACAAATATCTCTCCGGGGATCTGTTTATACCAAGGAAGGTGACGGTCACAAGGGGGCATTCTCTGCGTCTGGAGGAGAAAAGGTTTTTCCACCAACATAGAAGAGGATTCTTTACTGTTAGGGCAGTGAGAATCTGGAATTCCCTGCCTGAGGAGGTGGTGATGGCGAACTCAGTCAAAGGGTTCAAGAGAGGCCTGGATGTCTTCCTGGAGCATAACAATATTGTATTTTACAGTTATTGTTAGGTTCTTTAGAAGGACGTAGATCTGGGGATTTATTCTGACAGAATTTTATAGGCTGAACTGGATGGACTAATGTCTTTTTTCGGCCTTACTAACTATGTTACTATGTTACAACATGTACACGCAACATGAATGTCTGAATGACGCCTAAGGGAAAGATTAGGAGACTTTTGGCCAAAATGGATTCAGTTTTTAAAATTGACCAATGTTGCTGCAGACTGGCTCTCAAAATGTTCCATTCTATGTTATACACAACATAAAGAAGGATTTTTCCAGCGTCTCCAGGAGATAAAATAATAATTGCTTTATTGAGAATATAAAATCTTCATACCATCAGGTAAAAACGACATAAAGAGGCGTATGGAGGGGGAGCAATTTCCTACGCGTTTCACCCTGAAAGGGTTAATCATGGAATGTTTCAGGGTGAAACGCGTAGGAAATTGCTCCCCTCCATACGCCTCTTTATGTCGTTTTTACCTGATGGTATGAAGATTTTATATTCTCAATAAAGCAATTATTATTTTATCTCCTGGAAACGCTGGAAAAATCCTTCTTTATGTTGTGCATGCACTATACACCCGGGTCAGGGTGTTTCCGTGCGTCGGAGGTGTGATCAGGAGTGAAGAGGGGTGAGCTGAATACTTCTTGTTTGTGCATTCTATGTTATATGTTGAAATTAATTGCACCTTATCTTCCATCTTCCCTCTTCTGGTCGAAGATTGGAGATGTTGTCAATTTACGTACTGATCGTGCATTCCCAGCATGCAGCATGGCGCCAACAGGTATAACTAAGGAAGGAGGCTGATCGCCACCATGCCACGCCACATTTATGCAGTAATTGATTCAAAAGGAGCCCAGACCTAGTACTGAGTGCATTTACTGAACATACATTTCAGTAGACCAACATTTCGGATTTTAAAGTCATTTTTCATGCTGGTGTTATAAAGTATTCTAATTTACTGAGATAATGACTTTCGGGTTTTCATTGGCTGTAAGCCATAATCATCAACATAAAGATAAAAAAACACTTGAAATAGATCACTCTATAATGACTTTATATAATACAACTCTGGGAAAAATTAAGAGACCACTGCAGAGTGTTATAAAAAATCAGCTTCTCTAAATGTCTGACAGCCATTCCATTCCAGTGTCAGTTGAATTCCCACCAGAGTACACCTCATTCTACTCAATGTGCTTCTGAATGTGCTTCTGAACCAAATCTTATTTAACGATGGAAAGTATATAAAACCCTGCTGTGGTGTTCACAATCCTCTTGCAATACGACAAGCTGGATGGCAAATCAAGTGCTAGTAATATCCAAAAAGTAATAGGAATGAAAAAATAACGTTTAACCATGCCAGAAGTCTTGAGTGAGGAAAAGAAGTGCTAAATTCTGGCTTTACTAGCAGAGGGATACAGTGAGCGGCATGTTGCCTCTATCCTTACAATATCTAAGACTGCAGTCCATTACAGCAAGGTCAAGCAGCAGACTTTGGGGACAATAAAGCTACAGCAGAAAAGCAAACAGATGAACGGCATACTAGGGCACACAAATCACATTAACAGACGGAGATATTTATCTGAAGTATTGCGGTATGCAGTTCAGTCAAAAAGTGGAGGTGCTTGCATGAAGGTGCCAGACAACGGACCCGTAGAAGCGAGTAATCGCGAAACAGCCGTTGTCTGGCACCTCACTCCCCAGCATTCCTCTAGCGTCCTGCATGTCCATAAACCTGTCGATGGAATTTATGTGAAATAAAAGACGCATAGTTTTTCAGTTCAACTGGTGAGTGCTGCATTTTTTTCTTCTTCGACTATACAATAAAGCTACAGACCGGCAGAGGGCAAAAACGACTATCCACTGACTGATGGCCGTCATCTTATTCGAATGTCACTCAGCAACCGCAGGATGACATCAAGTGACCTACAAAAGGAATGGCAAATGGCAGCTGGGGTGAAGTGCATGGCAAGAACAGTTTGTAACAGGCTCCTGGAGGCATGGCTCAAGTCATGTAAAGCTAGAAAAAAGCCTTTCGTCAATGAGAAGCAAAGAAGAGCCAGGCTGAAGTTTTCCAAAGACCGTAAGGATTGGACCATAGAGGACTGGAGTAAGGTAATCTTCTCTGATGAGTCTAATTTTCAGCTTTGCCCAATACCTGGTCGTCTAATGATTAGAAGGAGACCTGGAGAGGAGTACAAGGCACAGTGTCTTGTACCCACTGTGAAATTTGGTGGAGGATCAGTGATGATTTGGGGATGCTTCAGCAAGGCGGGAATTGGGCAGATTAATCTTTGTGAAGGACGTATTAATCAAGCCGCATACAAGGTTATCCTGGAAAAACAGTTGATTCCTTCTGCACAGGCAAAGTTCCCCAACTTTGAGGGCTGGTTTTTCCAGCAGGACAATGCGCCATGCCACACAGCTAGGTCAATCAATGCGTGGATGAAGAACCACCACATCAAATCCCTGTCATGGGCAGCCCATTCTCCAGACCTGAACCCAATTGAAAACCTCTGGAATGTAATCAAGTGCAAGATGGATTTTCACAAGCCACCAAACAAAGAACTGCTTACATTTTTGTACCAGGAGTGACATAAGGTCACCCAAAAGCAGTGTGAGAGACTGGTGGAAAGCATGCCAAGATGCATGAAAGCTGTGATTAAAAATCATGGTTATTCCACAAAACATTGATTTCTGAACACTTCCTGAGTTAAAACATTAGTATTGTTGTTTATAATTGATTATGAACTTGTTTTCTTAGCATTATTTGAGGTCTGCAAGCACTGCTTTTTTTTGTTCTTTTGACCAGTTCTCATTTTCTGAAAATAAATGCAAAAGTTAGTGCTTGGATATTCAAAGACATGTCAGTAGTTTATAGAATAAAAGAGCAATTTACATTTTACTCAAAAATATACCTATAAAGAGAAAAATCAGACAAACTGAACATTTTGCAGTGGTCTCTGTAAATGAGTTTCACTTTTTTTTTTATTGAAGAACTCAAATAAATAAACTTTTTGATGATATTCTAATTTTGTGAGAAGCACCTGTACATTTATAGTACAGTATGTGCATTGAATTGGTAAGCGTACAGACACCTAATATATGTATATGGCTGTAGTTAAAATTTATTTCTTGAACATGTTATTTACAGTATATGATATAGTTGATTATCCTCTACTGTATGAAGGATTATTTTAATGCCAAATGTTGCCGATATTGCTATTCCATACCAGCATAGACACATCCTCCCAGAACAGTGGTCTGACCCCATTTTGTGCCCATGAACGTGCAGTCCCATTGACACAGTTCCCCATCACAGAACAGCCACTGTTGGCATCCCTTAATTCTTCCACTAAATCTGAACTCTCCATGACTGCACAGGTGCGTTAGATCAGGTCTACACCACCCGAATTATGGTGTTAAATGCCTGCTGATCAGTTTCATGGTTGTTGATTGCAGTCATTTAGTCACCTTTTTAGATGGGCAAATTGCATTTCCTTTACACACAGAACAGTCAGTAATAGGTTGTTTTGTGCACATAGGCTGCACAGGGCGAGAATAAATTTAAGGCCTGCTTAAAAATCATTTCATTCTCCGAATGAGAGTTTTTCTCGTTTGTCAGGTGTTGGGCAACCTGTTTACATTGCCCAATTAGAAAGGAAGCATTTGTAGCAATACTAATTCATGATCAGCCAGTGTAAATTCAGCTGTAATGGCAGAGGGCAATTAAACAAGTAATATCTCATTGAGAGAAGGTCGCTAAGGCTGGTTTCACACTAGCGTGTGTGATGCGAGAAACTCTCACGAGTCTCTCGCATCAACACCCGGCGCTGCCGCCGGCACTCGCCTGGTGTTGATACGAGAGACTCGTGAGAGTTTCTTACATCACATATGCTAGTGTGAAACCGGTCTAACTGGTATTCCCACTCCGGGCCGGGCCAAGGGGTAGGCAGGGTAGGCACCAGCCTAGGGTAATACCTACTACAGCCAAGAGGGGGGCACACATTGAAAAAAAACAAAAAAGTGTAATGAATGTCTGCTGTCTCCCGACTTCTTCTTGCCGTTGCAGACATTCAGCACATGGAGGAGCAATGTCAGTCACTGACACCGCTCACCCCTCTCTCTGCATGCGCCCCGGCTGTTGATCCCTCCCCGCACTCAATTGTTTGCGTCTGTCAGACTAGGCGGGAATAAACTGAGGGATGGCACAGATGGGGGGAATAAGGAGAGGGGCTGTGCTGATGGGGGAATAAACTGAGCGGCAGCGCAGAAGGGGGGAATAAAATGAGAGGATGTGCAGATGGGGGGAATAAACTGAGGGGCTGTTCAGATGGGGGGAATAATATGAGGACCTGCGAAAATGGGGGAATAAAATGAGAGGCTTTGCAAGGGGGAAAATGAGGGGCTGTGCAGGGGGGCATGAAATGAGGGGCAGTACGTGGGTCATAAAAAGAAGGAATGTGCGTTTGGGCCATGAAATGAGGGGCTGTGAAGGGGGAACAGAAAAGTATGTGAGGAGCTGTGGAGGTCATTATACTGGGAGCTGAGGTGAATATCATACTGGTTAGGGTGTTGTTTGTGGGCTATAATACTGTATTTGGTGTTGTGGGGATCATCATAGCATAATAACCTGCAGGTATGGAAGGATGTCACCATGGATCTGAGACAGACCAAGAGTTAAAGGTTTATTTACAGGGATTTTTCTCTCCACGCAGGGAAGCGCAGTAGGGGGTTAAATGATACAGAGTAAGGCTAGTTTCACATTTGCGTTTAAGGCCACAGCATTGGCCTGCGCACGGCCGCCGCTAAGCCCCGCCCCCTGTCGTAGCTCCGCCTATGGGCGCTTGACGCTGCATGCGTCCCCTATCTTTAGCACTGGTGACGCAAGCCGTGAGCAGGTATGCGTTTGGCGGCGCATGCGTCCCTTTGACGCTGCGCCGAGTGCACCAAATTGCAAGAGGTTGCGTTTGGCGCTGGTCGGCGCAGCATCAAAAGGACGCATGCGCCGCCAAACGCATACCTACGCACGGCCTGCGTCCCCAGTGCTAAAGATAGGGGACGCATGACGCAGGCAGCGTCATGCGCCCGTAGGCGAAGCTACTGGCGGAGGCACGGCAGGGGGCGGGGCTTAGCAGCGGCCATGCGCAGGCCGACGCTGCGGCCTTAAACGCAAATGTGAAACTAGCCTAAAACAGTAAAGCAGAACAATGGCGCTTAAGAAAGCAATTAAACGGTAAAGCAGCATTAAAATGGTTAAACTCAGATAATTATAACTTACTAGATGGTGGCCCGATTCTATCGCATCGGGTATTCTAGAGTCTCTGTTAAAATAAAAAATAGTTATATACTCACCTTCCGACTCTTTCTATCCTCTCCATGCTCCCGGCATCTTCCGGTCCCAGTAATGCTTTGCGCTAAACACCGGTGATGACGTCGCGCTCACGTGAGAGTGACGTCATCTCCGGCCCTTCTCGCTAAGCATTACTGGGACCGGAAGATGCCGAGAGCGTGGTGAGAGGCGGGACAGAGTCCGGGGGTCGTTGGAAGGTGAGTATATAACTATTTTTTATTTTAACAGAGACTCTAGAATACCCAATGTGATAGAATTGGGCCACCATCTAGTGTATTATACTCCTGTTACACCCGGAGCTGCAATCACTGTTCTGCTGTTACCTAATGTATTGTACTCCAGTTACAGCCAGAGCTGCTGTCACTATTCTGCTGTTACCTAATGTATTGTACTCCAGTTACTCCCAGAGCTGCAGTCACTGTTCTGCTTTTACCTAATGTATTGTAGTCCAGTTACACCCAGAGCTGCAGTCACCGTTCTGCTCTTACCTAATGTATTATACTCCTGTTACAGCCAGAGCTGCAGTCACTGTTCAGATCTTACCAAATGTATTGTAAGCAAGTTACACCCAGAACTGCAGTCACTGTTCTGCTGTTACCTAATGTACTCCTATTACACCCAGAGCTGCAGTCACTGTTCTGCTGTTACCTAATGTACTCCTATTACACCCAGAGCTGCAGTCACTGTTCTGCTGTTACCTAATGTAGTGTACTCCAGTTACACCCATATCTGCAGTCACTGTTCTGCTGTTACCTAATGTATTGTACTCCAGTTACACCCAGGGCTGCAGTCACTGTTCTGCTGTTACCTAATGTAGTATTCTCCAGTTACACCCAGATCTGCAGCCACTGTTCTGCTGTTACCTAATGTATTGCACTCCAGTTACACCCAGAGCTGCTGTCACTGTTCTGCTGTTATCTAATGTATTGCACTCCAGTTACACCCAGAGTTGCAGTCACTGCTCTGCTTTTACCTAATGTATTGTTGTCCAGTTACACCCAGAGCTGTAGTCACTGTTCTGCTCTTACATACTGTATTATACTCCTGCTACAGCCAGAGCTGCAGTCACTGTTCAGATCTTACCTAATGTATTGTACTCCAGTTACACCCAGAGCTGCAGTCACTTTTCTGCTGTTACCTAATGTATTGTACGCAAGTTACACCCAGAGCTGCAGTCACTGTTCTGCTGTTACCTAATGTATTGCACTCCAGAATATGTAAAGGACTGTGCCTGTGTAATGAGTGACGCAGCAGTGATGCCTTTAATGGCTGTAATGTGCCTGTACAATAAGCAATGCAGCCGTGTTGCCGCGGCGACTAAGCAACTGTCGTTGATTGGTCGTGGCCTAACTGCCGCGACAAATCAGCAAGGCAGGATTTCCATGACAGACAGACAGAATTAGACAATTATATAGTAGATCAGTCCGGGGAAAGCTTGATTGAAGGATCGGTCTACTTCTCCCACGACGCGTGCAGTCTCTACAGTCTCTGCTCAAGTTGAAGTTGGGACCTCCAGAGGTTAAAGCAGGAAGCTGGGAGCTGATGCGGAACCTGGGTCTCCCTGCCCTGAGTCTCTGTGTAATACCCCACCTGTCTCACCGCAGGAGCGATGCTGCGCACACTGTTAAGTCTCTTCACCACAATCAGTGGCTCTGGCTCCTCACTGCGGACCCCAGGACTGCGCGCTCGCGTCACTGTCTCAATACTGTCTGGGGGGGAAGTCACTTCTGGTCACGGAGGCTTTCGGGTCCACGTACTCACGGCGCCCACAACGCTTTGTCCTTCAGACTCAGTCCTCAGACAGGAACGCTCTCTGGGTGCACGGTGTAGCAGCCTGCTCTCTGCCCTGCGTGCACTGTTTTCCTGCTCTGACTCTGCACAGTTTCCTGTCCGTCCTCACTTCTTCCCGGTCACAGCCACCTACAGTCACATGGTCCGGTCGGTCCAGGTCAGAAAGTCTTCCCTCAGGCAACCCTGCTGTCTGACTAGGTGGTTCCGGACACGGAGCAGGAGAGGTAACCCCTTTTGTGCTCTCCTTCCTCTTCACCCCCTTACAATAGTATACAAGTATACATGGTGGCTGCTTTGGACATCATATTATATATGGAGGTCTGTTGTAGTGACCATAACATATATATGGGGGGGGTGTTGTGGCTATTATACCATATGGACGGCTGTGGTGGCCATCATACAGTGTATGGGAACAGTGTGAGGAATGTTTACAGTTTAAGAGGGCAGCTTGGTGGGCAGTATGAGGGCATAGTGTGAAGGGGGGGTACATAATGGATATGGAGAGGAGAAAGTGTTAAATGGGGCCACAATATCGAGAGGTTAGCAAAGTGGCTGGACAGTATGAAAATATAGAAATTGTCATGGAAAATGAGAGGAGACAGCCATGGTATAGGCCGTTTTTTCATAAGAGGAATGGTGTGTTGGTTATAGCTGATAATGGCAGACAGTGAGGAGGCCAAATACCATAGGAGGCTTTTTTAGGTTATAATATGAAAATATATTTTTATGCAGAGGGCAATTTAATGCCTCTCTTATTTTTAAGGGCAATCTGTGGGGAATGTGCTGCAAAAGACCGGTGAAGAGGGAGGTCTGCAGAGAATAGCTGTGGATGTGAAAAGTAATCATGGCATTTAGACAAAGATGGGAAATGAAAAGAAAGAGACGACTGCAGAGAAGATGTAATCTATAATATAACTATATGTAAATGTTTATTTGTGATACTGACTAATTTTCATCAGTACTGTGGTTCCAGTATGGTCCGCAGTCTGATGATGGCTATTAATAATATCTCCCAGTATCTCCTTACCATTGTTACGGACATACTGGAAGTTGTAGGGTTGTAGTTTCATGTGATACAATTGTTTATGGTGTTGACATGAGATTATGATTGATCGCTGTACTAAGATTGGTTCTTGTTTTCAAGTACTGTTGGTTCTGGTGATGAATTCATGTACTGATGATGGAGGATCTGGTGATGTATTAATTTAGTGATGATGATTCTGGTGACGTAGTCAAGTACTACGGGTGGGTCTGTTGATATGTTCAAGTACTGATGGTGGATCTATTGATGCATTCATGTACTGATGGGGGCTCTGGTTACATTCATGTACTGCTGGTGGTTCTGATGATGTATTTATTTATTGATGATGTTTCTGGTGCCATACTCATGTACTATTGATGGCTCTGGTGCAGTAATTAGAAACCTTCACCTCGCTAAACAGACCTACTTCACCAACCTGATCTCCTCACTATCCAACAACCCCAAGAAACTTTTTGACACCTTTCACTCCCTCCTCAGGCCGAAAGCACAAGCCTCTATCACAGACATTTGTGCTGACAACCTGGCCTCCCACTTCATAGAGAAAATCGATAATATCCGTCAAGAAATCCAGCCCCCAGGGGCAGTGACTCCCATCCCGCTCTGCATTTCCCCTGGCTCACTCTTCACATTCAATCCCATCACAGAAGAAGTCTCCAGGTTCCTCTCCTTCTCATCCGACTACATGCACTTCTGACCCCTTTCCCTCACATCTCCTCCACTCTCTCTCTACAGTTGTCACAACTCACCTAACTGCAATCTTTAATCCCTCCCTCTCCTCGGGCATTTCCCCCTCCTCATTCAAACACTCTATCATTACTCCATTATTAAAGAAACCCACTCTCGACCCATCCTGCACAAACAACTACAGACCAGTCTCCAATTTCCCCTTCAACTCTAAACTCTCGTAGCGAATGGTCTACTCTTGCCTTACCCGTTATTGATTTTTGGAAGCTGCCACTAGGCATTGTTATATTTGAATAGTTGTAATGCTCTATTAATTGGCCTCCCCCCTCATTCGACTTTCCCTTCTCCAGTCCATCCTTAATGCAGCAGCCAGGATCATCCACCTGGCTAATTGGTATTCGGACACGTCCGTTCTTCGCCAGTCATTACAATGGCTGCCCATGCACTACAGGATCCAATTCAAAGTACTTGTTCTCACCCACAAAGCCCTCCACAGTGTGGCACCCCCTTACATCTCTTCCCTCATTTCTGTCTATCATCCTAGGCGATCGCTGCGCTCTGCGAGCGACTTTTGACTAACCTCTGCACAAATCCATACATCCCACTGAGGTCTCCAAGACTTCTCCCGCGTTGCGCCAATCTGGAATGCTCTACCCCAAGAAATTAGGACCAGCCACAACTTGCATAGTTTTAGGCGCTCCCTCAAAACACATTTGTTCAGAGCAGCCTAACACATTCCCTAATCAAAGTAATTTTAAGTGAAAGTGTGCGTGTATAGCCCATTCACTATCTATATCTATCCCCCACCCCCTCAAGATAGCTGGTCCATCATTGTAAATACACACCAGCAATTTGCATCTCCCCCACCTCATTGTAGAATGTAAGCTCTCACGGGCAGGGTTGTTTTATTTTGTTTTATTTTGCTTTAATCATTATATTATTGTTAACGTTGTTACTTATGACTGTTGTGTTTGATACTGTTTAACTGTAAAGCGCTGTGGAATATGTTGGCGCTATATAAAGATTATTATTATTAATTATGTATGGATGATGATTTTGACTTTGAATTCATGTACTGATGATGGTTCTGGTGATGAATCAAGGAGGGGTGCTCGGCTCTGACCACTTTATCCATGCATGCCTGACACAATTTCTTCTTCCATGATGTGGGAAGCCTTTTATTACAAATGGCGCATTTGACTGCTTTTTTGGTGATGCCTTTATGGGAAGACGTGTCTCCCTACAAAAAGAATTAGGGGAATTAGCATCCCCCTACACTCAGGCCACCACTACCGAGACCCACCCCATTAGACACTTACTGTGGCTGGGTCAGTGCTGGGCTCTGCAGATGCAGGGCAGGAAGAGCTATTGATGCTGACAGGGGATTTGTCTTAGGCTAGTTTAAGGCCGCAGCGTCGGCCTGCGCCCGGCCGCCGCTAAGCCCCGCCCCCTGCCGTGCCTCTGCCAGTAGCTCCGCCTATGGGTGCAAGCCCTGCCCCCTGCCATGCCTCCGCCAGTAGCTCCGCCTACGAACGCATCACGCTGCATGCGTCCTGCGTCCCCTACCTTTAGCACTGGGGACGCAGGCCGTGCGCAGGCATGCGTTTGGCGGCGCATGCGTCCTTTTGACGCTGCGCCGAGCGCACCAAATTGCAACCTGTTGCGTTTGGCGCTGGTCGGCGCAGAGTCAAAAGGACGCATGTGCCGCCAAACGCATACCTGCGCACGGCCTGTGTCCCCAGTGCTAAAGATAGGGGACGCAGGACGCATGCAGCGTGATGCGTCCGTAGGCGGAGCTACAGGCGGAGGCACGGCAGGGCGCGGGGCTTAGCGGTGGCCGTGCGCAGGCCGCCGCTGTGGCCTTAAACGCAAATGTGAAACTAGCCTTACCTGTCGGCGTCTTCCGGCGGGTTTATTTAGGGCTAAACCCGACCCCTGTGCTCATTCCATTTTCCCCCCTCCTCCTCCCAGGGCCCAGAGCAGGCTTTGAGTATCGCGGCGTGCTCTGCATGCTGTCAGCTGTCCGGAGGCGCTGTGTTCCAGGCTGGAACGCATGCCCCGGAAGTGACCATGCACCTGAGACGTCACTTCCGGGATGCAGACAATGCGCACAGGAGGAGGAGAGACCGGAGGTGCGGGTGGGACAGGAAGGTCCCAAGTTCAGAGAGAAGACGGGAGCAGTAAGGAGGAGGGGAGGCAGAGCCAGCGACCACCAATGCCCGGCATTGAAAGAGCCTGAGGTAAAACAGCAGCAGCTGGCCACGGGGGACAGGAAAAACACTGGTGAATGGGAGGTGAGAGGGGCTTTTTAACCTCTTTGTGCTTCCTGTTCCCCATTAGGGAGTGGAGACAACTTCCTATGCTGTCATGGAAGGTTGCTAGAGAAAAAAGAATTAACATGATCGCTACATGGCGCAGTGAGAAAAAAATTCAAAATGCCAGAATTACTTTTTTTGGTCGCCTCGACATTGCGTTAAAATGCAATAAAAGGGAATCAAAACAACGTATCTGAACCACAATTGTATCATTAAAAACAACAGCCCTCACCCAACCCGAGATCACGAAAAATGTAGACGCTATGGGTATCGGAAAATGGCGCAAATTTTTTTTTTTTTTTTTACAAAGTTTTGAATTTTTTTTTTTACCACTTAGCTAAAAAAGAACCTAGACATGTTTGGTGTCTATGAACTTGCAATGACCTGGAGAATCATAAAAGAAGGTCAGTTTTAGTATTTAGAGAACATGTGAAAGAAAAAAACAAGTGTGGGATTGCACTTTTTTTTTGCAATTTAACCGCACTTGGAATTTTTCTCCCGTTTTTGAGTACACAATATGAACAAACCAATCGTGTCGTTCAAAAGTACAACTCGTCTCGCAAAATACAAGCCCCCACATGGTCATATTAATGGAAAAATAATAAAGTTATGGCTCTGGGAAGAAGGGGAGTAAAAAACAAAAACTCTACAAAAAAGTTAAACTACTTCCTGGAAACACAAACAAAATGTTGCGTGAACATACCCTAAACGTTTTGCTGGGTAATTTTGCAATATGTGAGAATATGGTGCTACACTTAATTTTTGCCTGGGGCCACAATATAAAATTTTAATGTTTATAGCTTGGTGTTTAAGTTGCCGACCACAGCTGAGGAACATGCACAGTGATTACAAACGCTTTCCCAATAGAAAACACTGATCTGAAGCTGGCTGGATCGCTGGAGCCCTCTGTTAGATGTTAGATACTGATCCCAGACACTGCTATATAGGGCAACTTTGCTTCTGCAGCATCAAAGGCAGGCACAATTCGGGGCAGCTGTTCTGAAATGTCAATCAATCAGGAAACCAGAAGCCTGGGGAGCTGTTCGCTTCAGCTAAAATTTGAAACAACCCTTTTAAAGTGAATCTGTCAGTAGGATCAGCCCTCCTAAACCATCTATATTGGCATGTAGGTCATAGGAAGATGAATAAAATGATACCTAGATATCTGCGATCGGATGTTTTATTCCAGAGAAATCCACGTATTTCTTATTCCAGACTATGGGGAGGATGTTGCCTGTAAGATATCTCTGCCCCAGAGGTTATATTAAATAGAAAGGGGAGTTAACAGTGTGAGACAAGTAACTAACACAGAACAGGAGAAATAAATTTGTCTTCTTGCAAACACATTTTTTGCATCTTTGTCAGCTCTGCTGTCTTGTAACAATATGGCAGCACTATCTGCCTGTGAGCTGGAAGCTGAGAGGAACCTGCAGATGTGTCAGGTATAATCACACACAGCTCTGCAGTGAGATCAGAGATCGGGGAACGGCCATTACACATCACACTAGTAACCATTACACATCACATCGGTATTTCCCCTTTATATTTAAAGCAAGCTCTGGAGGCAGAGTTATCTTCCAGGCACCATCCTCCCCAGAGCCTGGAAGAGGTCATTTACATAAAGCAATAAAAGATGATTTCTCAGGAACAGCACAGCTGATAGGAGACTCACAGGTAGGACTGTTTTCAGCAATTTATAACCTGTGTGCCCATATTAATAGTTTAGGCTGGTTTCAGACTTGCGTTCAGGAGGGCTGCGGATGGCTGCCTACTTCCTCCTTTCTTCTTCCCTGAAGCTCTGCCTACACTCCGCCTACTTCTGTATGCGTCCTGCGTTTCCCTGCATACCTATCTTTAACATTGGGTACGCAGGGACATGCGACGTGTGTGGCGACAGCACAAAAACGCTAAATTTTTGCGTTTCCGTGTGGTCACTGCACATGTCAAATCGCTGCATGCGGATGCATCCGCATATAATACATGTTCCTGTGTACCCAATGTTAAAGATAGGTACGCCGGGAAATGCAGGATGCATACAGATGTAGGCAGAGCGTAGGTGGAACTTCACGGAGGAAGTAGGCAGCTATCCGCAGCCCGCCTGAACGCAAATCTGAACCTAGCCTTAGATAGGTCAAATGTGGTGACAGATTCCCTGTAAATCAAGTTCTAGATCCTACAAGTCATACTACATGAGAATATTAAAGAAACAAGAAGCGTATAATTTGCATTTTCATGACGTATAGAGCAATCCTGGGAGAAAACATACAATCGCGTGAATCAGTCATTTCATGGTCTCGGTTTTGTTCTCCCACCTATAGAACCATAGTCTTGTCTAAAGCATGCACCTCCCTACACAGTCCATGACATTACACCTACTACACTCCTAGTAGATCAGTTCCTCCCACTAAATTGCTTTTTCCTGTCACAATAGGGTGACTTCATTCATATCTGCCGAAAAGGGGATGATACAAAAGACCAGTGATCTCTATCACAGCACATTTCTACAGCTAAACAAGCCTACTCGCTGACTCTCATCCTAACAGCCTTTACTGCGTCAACCTGTGTCATACTCAGGAGATGGCGACAGACAATAGAAAGTATACAGCTGCAACTGTGCTGGGAAGATTAACCCTTTTTTGTTCTTTGAGATTACCTATGCTGCTTTTCTTAGCGCAATTTCATGCGGAGCTTAGTGGCGGCCCTGCGCCTCCAAACGCAAATCTGAAAGTAGCCTTAGTCGAATACTTTATTGTTCATATAACAATACAGTTATGTGAAACAGTGCTTGCCCCTTTCCTGATTTCCTTTTCTTTTGCATTTTTGTCACACGTAAATGATTCAGATCACCAAACATATGTAAATATTAGACAAAGATAACACAAGCAATCACAAAATACAGATTTTAAATTAAGGTCTTTATTATTAAGGGAAAAAAAATTCCAAACCTACCAGGGCCCTGTGTGAAAAAGTGATTGCCCCTGAACCTAATAACTGGTTGGGCCACTATTAGCAGCAACAACTGCAATCAAGCATTTGTGATAACTGGTAATTAGTATTTTACAACGATCTGGTGGAATTTTGGCCCACTCATTTCTACAGAATTATTGTAATCAGACACATTGGAGGGTTTCCAAGCTTGAACCGCCTTTTTAAAGGCCATGCCACAACATCTCAATCGGATTCAGGCCAGGACTTTGACTAGGCCACTCGAAAGTCTTAATTTTGTAATTCTTAAGCCATTCAGTGGTGAACTTTCTGGTGTGTTTTGGATCATTTCATGCGGCATAACCGAAGTGCACTTCAGTTTGAGGTCACGCACCGATGGCTGGACAATCTTCTTCAGGATATTTTGGTAGAGAGCAGAATTCATGGTTACTTTTACCACCGCAAGTCTTCAGGGTCCTGAAGCAGCAAACAGCCCCAGACCATCACACTACCACCATCATATTTCACTGTTGGAATGATGTTCATTTTTTGAAATGCGGTGTTACTTCTACGCCAGATGCAAGTTCAGCTTTTGTCTCGTCAGTCCAAAGAGTCTACTCCCAAAAGTGTTGGGGATCATCAAGATGTTTTCTGGCAAAACTGAGACAAGCCTTTATGTTCTCATTGCTCAGCATTAGTTTTCATCTTGGAACTCTGCCATGCAGGCCATTTTTGCCCAGTCTCTTTTTTTATGGTGGAGTCATGAACACTGACCTTAACTGAGGTAAGTGAGGCCTGCAGTTCTTTGGAAGTTGTTGTGGGGTCTTTTGTGACCTCTTGAATGAAACATCACTGCACTCTTGTTGTAATTTTGGTTGCTGTTCTTTGTTATGAGGCAGTCCGCCCTACTACAAATGCCTTTTCCAACCAGGTCGAGGCAGCTTCCTTTGAAACTTCAAGGTCCAGGAAGCAGTGGACGTTGAGGCCCGAGTTACTTCTCCCTTCAAGGCCTTTTCCGGGATTTCCTCCTCTTCTCCATGAAGGCAGCCCAGGCAATGGGGGATTGTGGTCTCCTCCATTTCCAAAGGTGGTCTTGGAACGTAGTTGGGCCGGGACTCTCCTCTCCTGTCATAACACTCCCACAGCCCACCTGGGTGGGGCCATAGTTGGTGATTCTAAACTTCTGCATCACTTGATCTGCTGTGGCCTTGGTATTCACCAATTATCCAGATGTCCGCACCTTCAGCTCGGGTGTCCGGTAAGCTGCATGATGGCTCCTCACTAAGGCTAGTTTCACACTAGCGTTTATTTGACGCAGCGCACGGTGCCGCTAAGCCCCGCCCCCTGCCGACTCCCTGCCCGCCCCATCCGGTCATCGACGCCTACTATCACACATGGACGCTTGCGATCTGCGCACCCTATCTTTAGCATAGGGTGCGCAGATCGTGCGCTGGCCGTGCGCTAGTAGGATTTTGGCATGCGCTGCGCACTTTTGAAGGTGCGCCCGTGCGCGCCGAACGCAGCATGTTGCATTTCGGCGCGCACGGCGCACCTTCAAAGGTGCGCAGCGCAAGCCAAAATCCTACTAGCGCACGATCTGCGCAACCTATGCTAAAGATAGGGTGCGCAGATCGCAAGCGTCCATGTGCGATAGTAGGCGGCGATGACCGGATGGGGCGGGCAGGGAGCCGGCAGGTGGCAGGGCTTAGCGGTGCCGTGCGCTGCGTCGAATAAACGCTAGTGTGAAACTAACCTAAGAGATTCAACCAGTCCACAGCCTGTTGAGGGATTTTGACCAGCACCCTCCAGCTCTTCTGAAGAAATTTTGGAGATTACCATTTCCACGGGAACTGTCCCAGCTCCCGCTTGGTGGGCCTCTCTTTGGGCCCTTCTATCAAGGACCTCCTGTCTCACTCCAGTATGTCTTCAGAAGTGCAGAAACGCACAAGGCCCGCCTCGTACCAACCTTTTCCTGCTTCACACATCACAAATTCCACCACCTTGCCCAGACATAGATTATGGAGTCTGGAAGACAGGTACTTGCGCTTGACCACATCGTGACTCACATACACTTCGTGCCCCAGCTACTCCCCTCTTCCAGAAATCCGAATCCTTTCAGAGTGTCAAATTCAGTAACCCATCCCCGTGTTTGAGCCTGTTCTATCGCCTCCTGTCTGGTACTGTTAGACTCATCTAGCCACCTCCTCAGGTATTGGTCCATCCACTTCCTGTGGGCCAGCAAGTCCATCTCTGGAAATTGTATCTTTAACCCCTTCCCGAGATGTGCCATACATATACTGCTCTGCGGGAGCTGCGTTCCCACAAAGAGCAGTATATGTATGGCGCATTGATTGAGTGGCCTCACGCTGAGCATCGCGGCCATCGGATGCGAGTGTCAGCTCTACGGTCGGTGCTAGCACAGATCGCAGGTGTTTAACCCCTCTGATGCTGCTGTCACTAGTGACAGCAATATCGAGGAGCATTGCGCACGGAGGGGGCTCCCTGTGTGCTCCAATCAGAAAAACTCAATGCGATCGCGTGGTTCTGATGGTCTCCATGGAGACCCCCAGCAGCAAGATGTGCAAGGGGTCTGTAAAGGTCCAACAGGGAAGGTGGCTTGAGAGCGCTTGCTAAGAGCAGGAGCTGACATGCCTTCCACCCTGGTGCTCTGCAAAGACATTGTAGAAAAAAAAAAAGATAATTAAAAAGTGTAAAAATCTTTTTTAAGGGTATGTGCACACGTTGCGGATTGCTGTGCAGATCCTCAGCAGATTTGGCCCTGCAGATCCGCCAGAGAAAACAGTACAATGATATCCAATGGAAAAAAAACCCGCTGTGCACATGTTGCGGATAACTCCGCGCGGAAACAGCACTTTATTTTCCACAGCATGTCAATTCTTTGTGCGGATTCCGCAGCGTTTTTACACCCATTCCATTATAGGAATCCGCAGTTTTAAAAACGCAGGCGAAATCTGCACTAAATCCGCTAGAAATCCACAGGTAAAATGCAGGCATTTTGACCTGCGGATTCCGCAGATTCCACGCGGAAAAATCCGCACATGAATCCGCAACGTGTGCACATACCCTAACAATCTCCAAATAAAGAATAAAATAAATGTATTGGAGTATTTGTTTATGTAGAAAAGAAAAAAAAGGGAGACATATTTGGTATCGCCGCATCTGTAACGACCCAGTGAACACCATAAAAAATAAACAAACGATGCAAAAAAATGCTTTATCATCATACTGCTGAACAAAAAGTGCAATAATCGCGTAATAAGCACTGTAATCGTACTGACCTGAAGAATTAAGCTGCCTTATCAGTTTTACCATGCGCAGAACGGTATAAAAAAAAAAAAACCCAAGAAACAATTCCTGAAGTGCTGTTGTTCATTCTACCTCCTAAAAAAATCGGAAAAGAAAGCGATCAAAAAATGCCAGGTGTCTGAAAATGATACCAATAAAAACGTCAACTTGTCCTGCAAAAAACAAGCCATCACATGACTGTTGGAAAAAATATAGCTCTCAAAATATGGGGATGCGCAATAAAAAGCATCTTTTAGTGTGTGAGAGAAGCCAAACATAAAAACCCAAAATAAATCTGGTATTGCTGTAATCGTACTGATCCGAAGAATCAAGTTGTCTAATCACTTATACCTCATGAGTAGTGTTGAGCTTTCCGATACCGCAAGTATCGGGTATCGGCCGATATCAGCTGTATCGGAATTCCGATACTGACTTCCGATACTTTTTTCGTATCGGATACCGGAATCGGAAGTTCCCATAAAGCTATCAGCCTGCTCGATTTGATTCGGCCAATGGGAATCCTCAAGTGTGGGCACATCCTGTTAGGCATGTTAACTATTGGCATGGCTGTGATTGGCTGCTGAAATGACGTCATCATGATGCGTGGTCTGTGTGCATCATGATGCGCGGTCTGTGCCGACTGCGGGGGGTCTGTGCCGACTGTTGTGGGTCTGTACGGGCCTGCTGAGTGCCTGTGCCGGCTGCCGGTGGTCTGTGCGGGCCTCTCGGGGGTCTGTGCCGACTGCCGGGTGCCTGTGCCGGCTGCCGAGGGGCTTGTGCCGGCTGCCGGTGGTCTGTGCGGGCCTGCCGGGGGTCTTGTGTGTGTGCAGGCATCGTCCGATGGGACTACAAGTCCCATCGGGGGATGCCTGCTACACTGACAGTGATTGACACATTAGCCAATGATGGGACAGTAGTAGTCCCATCATCTGGATAATGTGTTGAATGTAAAAAAAAACAAAAACATACTACATACATGCTACATATATACATACTACACACATGCTACATATATACATACTACACACATGCTACATATATACATACTACACATATATATTACATTCATACAACATACATACATACTACATACATAAATACA
Organism: Dendrobates tinctorius; assembly: GCF_039654945.1. Lineage (NCBI taxonomy): Eukaryota > Metazoa > Chordata > Amphibia > Anura > Dendrobatidae > Dendrobates > Dendrobates tinctorius. The sequence goes on from NW_027361898.1 coordinate 28,840,091, forward strand.
TACTACATGCTACATACATACTACATACATGCTACATATACATACTACATACATGCAACATACATACTGCATACAACATACATATATACTACATACATACTACATACATATATACTACATACATACTACATACATGCTACATATATACATACTACATGCTAAATATATACATACTACATACATACTACATACAACATACAACATATATACATACTACATATATACTACATTCATACAACATACATACCGCATACAACATACATACATAGTACATACATACTACATACATACTGCATACAACATATATACATACTACATACATACTACATACATACTACATTCATACAACATACATACCGCATACAACATACATACATAGTACATACATACTACATACATACTACATTCATGCAACATACATAGATACTACATACATGCTACATATATACTACATTCATACAACATACATATATACTACTCGCAGCATTAGCTGATGCGACCGCTCTCTAGGGGCTCAAGGAATCCAGTGTCGGGAGGTAGGTATCCTTCCGCACTGTATTCCTCCGCCACTGAAAAAAATAGTCCCTAGTCTCACTTTTGGCATTGCTGTGTGAAAAAGTTCCCACGCAGCATTTGCCATAAAGTGAGACCAGGGACTATTTTTTTTACAGTGGCGGAGGTATACAGTGCGGAAAGATATCTACCTCCCGACACTGGATTCCTGAGCCCCGTAGAGAGCGGTCGCATCAGCTGATGCTGCTGCTCTCCACGGAAGATCGGCGTGGGACACTCACGCGTGGATTTCTGCAGATCAGGGAGTATTTGGTGGTTTGTTATTTTCATATTTTTCCTTAGATGACACTGGCTTCGGGGAACAATGTGACAAGTAATTGTGAGTATGTACTCTGTGTTGTATGTACTGTATGTCTATATGTATGTATTGTATGTAGCATGCATGTTGTATGTCTGTAGCATGTAGTATGTATGTAGTATATATGTATGTTGTATGAATGTAGTATATATGTAGCATGTATGTAGTATGTATGTATGTTGTATGTAGTATGTATGTAGTATGCATGTACTATGTATGTTGTATGTATGTACTATGTATGTTGTATGTAGTATGTAGTATATATGTAGTATGTATGTAGTATATATGTAGTATGTATATATGTAGTATGTATATAGTTAGTATGTATGTAGTAGGTATATATGTAGTATGTATGTAGTATGCATGTATGTAGTATGTATATATGTATGTAGTATGTATGTATATATGTATGTATGTAGTATGTATGTATGTATGTAGTATGTATGTATGTAGTATGTATATATGTAGTATGTATGATGTATGTAGTATGTATATATGTAGTATGTATGTAGTATGTATATATGTAGTATGTATGTAGTATGTATATATGTAGTATGTATGTAGTATGTATGTAGTATATACTGTGGTGCAGTGACCGCTGTGTCCGCTAGGGGGCGCTGTATGGGTGTCCCAGGACAGCCGTATAAACATTTCCATTGCCCTGATAGGTGTAGGATACTAAAAGATCATAATAATCAGCAGAGGTACTGCTGACTAGTATGTTCTGTTACAATGTGTCAGGGAAGCCTGTATGTGGTTGTCTGCAATAGGACCTTGGGTGAGGTCATAGCCATGTGATCACCTGTGGGTGTGGTTATGGACCACATAAGGTACCTGAGGTCTGGTCACATGTGGGTGAATGCTGGGACCTGATTGGTCCAGTTTGGAAGGTCCCGTGAGGAGAAGGATCTCCTCACTAACAGCACGTGTGGACGCTGTGACTAATGGCGATGTGTGCCTGACCGTTCCCAGGGAGAGGGAATGAACATTAGCAGTGTAAAGCAGCATGCAAGGTAACCCGGAGACGGGACTGCAACTGAGAGACTGTATAGCCTGCTGGCTAGATGAAGCACAGCCTGTGTGACTAGGAGGGCTATAGAGGAGCAGAGCTCCAGTTTGAAGATACCCTGCTGGCTGCTATAAGACTGTTGCATGTTACTGCTGGAGGTTTATGAAGGATGAATAAACCTCATGGACTATGATTTGTTGGAAAATCCTGTGCCGGATGTGTTTTTTATCGCTGCAAGCGAGAACCCCCTACTTACATGACAGCGCTACCTCACAAATGGTGGAGAATTGCTAAGGGCAATATAGTAGCCTTGTTGCTGGGGGCAACGGAAAAGGACTGCCAAAAAAAAAAAACTTTGTTGCTAAGGGCTGCGGTTCCAACAGCACATGTTGCAGTGCTGGCAACGCTGAGCCAGGAGGGCTGACTGTTGTGGAAGCCGTATACTGACAGCAGCTCAGTGAACGAGACTGGTGATTGCTAGGGTGCCTCTGCGGATAAGAGGTACCCGAGGACCTGTGTGGTTGACACAGGTAACGACAGGTGTTCGTTGTTGTACTGACCTGGATCAGTGAGCAACGTCCTGGAGGGTCAGTGTTGGGAGGTTCTGGGAGAGGAATCTGATCCCTGGAACACGTGACATGACCTTGGACCTGGTGAGGCCGGTGTGTTGGGAGTCCCTGGGAGGAGGGTCGACTCCCTGAATAGCACCCGGTGTGCCCTGTGTGTTGGACGGTCTCAGGCGGAGACGGTATGTCCTGAATAGCGCACAGACAGGATACGTGAGTTTTTTTGGAGTTTTTCGTGCATGTGTTTTTTCTTTTTTTCCTCTGCAAAACCTGAAGGTGCTTGCTGTGGCTCAGTGGGGTCACGAAGGTCTCGCAGCACAGGGACCTGGTGTTTTTCTTTTTTGGGATCTCCTCTTTGAGCATTGGTAGCAGACGCTGTCTGTCTACACCATCCTGCTGCAGCTTTATTGCATGTGACTAAGCGGATACAGTAGTTGTGGCTTTACACAACTATTAAGGGTGAGTACCCTGTATTATTTCTTTATATCCATTATACCTGCACTGGTAAGGCCCTATGGGAGTGCTTTTGTGGTTTCTTTTATCTTCGAGGGTGACAAGCGGCTTCCGGTAACCCGGCGGGGTTACGAAGGGGACAAGCGGCTTCCGGTGGATCGGCAGGTCCACGAAGATGGCGCAGCAGGAGCTGCAGTGACACCAGCCGCTGGGTGTGTGAACAGCAGCCGGTGGTGTCGGTGATCGGTGACAGCAGGAGTTGTGGTGGTGCCAACAGACTTGTGTGGTATCGTAAAAAAAAAAAAAAAGACGTGAACTGTGGCATAAGAAGTTCTGCAGAACGGACATGGGGAAATCCCAAAAGGGTGTGGTAACCCAAAAAGGGGTGGAGTCCCAAAAGGAGGCGGTGACCCAAATCGGGGTGGTAGCCCGAAAAGGGGTGGAGTCTCAAAAGGGGGCGGTGGACCAAATTGGGGTGGTAGCCCAAAAAGGGGTGGAGTCCCAAAAGGGGGCGGTGACCAAAATTGGAGCAGCAACCCAAAGTGGGGTGGTGGTCCAGAAAAGGGCCAAGTTTGAAGAAATGTCAGCACTTGATGACTCAGTGGGTATGTCTGGAGTACCACAGTGTGTGTGTATGACTTGGTCAGAATGTGGGATATCCTTTCCGGATAGTGACGATGGGCCGCAGGTGTGTACCGTGATGCTGCATCAGGTAGGAGTCCCTGGTAGGCTGGACTCAAAGAGTCAGGTGACTCTGACATGAACTCCACTCGTTTTAGCTCTGACCAAGAAAAACGTCAGAGTTCGCTGCCTCCACGGGGTCATTGTGAATTATAAAGTGGACAGAGTCCTGATTGAGATGACAATGGGGGAGTGCCAAGGTGGTAGTATGCCACCAAACTTAGTGCATACCTTTGAGAGGCGTCGGGACTTTGTCATATTTAAAGATGTGGGGCAGGACGATAGAGACGTTTCTACAGTAGCGCTAGCAGACACTGAAACGCTGACGCCTCCTGATGTGGACAGGCCAGACGTATGGGCGACCGGAGAAAGAATTGCGTCAGACGAATTTACTGACCTGACGTCACCTGAAGCGTTCCACAGTGTGAATGAGAATGGTGTGGTAAACAAAAAGAGCGGAGCTGACACACGGATAGAGAGTGTCTTGGGGGTTCACCGTACGGTGTGGTGTGACTGTGACGTGTTATTGCCAGTAGCCACCACTAAGACAGAATCTAATGCTGTGCTGACTGAAACTCATGACAGGACTGGTGGTAACCTGATCGAGAGGATAACGGGAATAGAAACACAGTCAGAGGGTAACCGGGGGGTTCACTCGACTGATAGGACTGACTCAGTGGTACCCTTTGACGATATAATTAAAGAATTAGTGGTGCGACATGTGCTGGCCAAAAGAGAACAAGATCAGGAGATACAACTAATAAAAGAGACAGTGGAAGAACATGTCAAACAAGAGAGAATCTTGAGACAATTGGCCGAGCACAAGGTGGAGGGGCTCGAGAAAGAAGTCTTGGAGCTCAGAGGTCACCTGTCCACCTGGCAAAGTGTGAACAAGAGCCTTAAGGAAGAGATTGAGGAACTCAGAGGCGTAGTAGAAGGTCTTCTGCGGGAGACGAGCTTGGACGGAGATGTGCAACGGCTGGGTCCGAGTGATAACAAGACAGAACGGCCGGTACCTATCTTGGCAAAGGCTCACGAGGAGATAAAATTTCCTGAAGTTGGTGAGCAAAGAGCCGAAGACAGTCACTCGGTCGGGTCAACTGTAGTGAGGGAAGTGTCCGTGGTAAAGCCAGAGTCTTCTGTCCAGGAAGAGAGCAAGACCACGACCTTCAAATCTGTGATCGAAGTACCCGAAGACGTGCAAGAAGCCTGTGCAGAGGAAGGTGTACATGAGGCTTTCAAAGAGGCGGTCAAAGCGTGTGAGGTGCACTGGGCACCTGAGACGCGGCAGTTGGTGATAGTATCAGCCAGGGGAGATACATCAAACCGAGTAGCTGTCCTGAAAGAGATGCATTTGCAGTGTCTACATGTCAAACAATCGGTTAGGCAGAGTAATATGAAGGCTGCACGACGCCTAGAGATAGCAAGAGAGGCTATGGATCGGTTGGGTTTGAGGAAAGATGTGGTTCCGGTACCCAAAACTCTGATTGGGAGAATCATTGGAAGGTCCGGGAAGGTAATGCAAGACCTTGTGAATATCTCCGGTGTGATGAGGGTGAGGATCCCTCCTGATGATGACCAGGTATCCAGGGAATTGGATAGGATTTCCATCATGGTGGTTGGCTCCGTGGAAAGCCTGAGAGAATTTCGGATGCTCGTGGAGTATCGAGTGGGGTACCTGCAAGAAATTGAGCAGTTGAGGCTGGACCGTCGGCGAATTAATAAAGAAATACAGAATACCAGGTGGCGGCCGCCTTCAACCCAAGATGTAAGGACCCGAACGGTTCCTCCAAGAAGTGACAGGGCAGATGGCAGAAGAGTGTCAGCAAGGGGTAGTTCAACTGGCAGGATGACGTTGAAAGACCATAGTTCCTGTGAGACGCTGACTGAGTCAGACTCAGACCAGACAGCAGGCTCTACTAAGACTTATAACCGCACCAACCGAAAGAGACGGTCAGTGAGAGAAAGATCAGGTGACGAAGCGTACTGCAGACAGGTGGAGACTAGAGAGTGTCTGATGACACAGACAAACCGTGACTGGGGGGTCAAAGAAAATGACCAGTATTATGACCGCTGGGAGCGGGGGGAGGCCTAACATAGAGATGAGGCCGTATGACAAATGGAGAGCCGGGGGTTATGCTGTGTGTTCAACCCCACAGGTTTGAACATGGGGGGAGGTATGTGGTGCAGTGACCGCTGTGTCCACTAGGGGGCGCTGTGTGGGTGTCCCAGGACAGCCGTATAAACATTTCCATTGCCCTGATAGGTGTAGGATACTAAAAGATCATAATGATCAGCAGAGGTACTGCTGACTAGTATGTTCTGTTACAATGTGTCAGGGAAGCCTGTATGTGGTTGTCTGCAATAGGACCTTGGGTGAGGTCATAGCCATGTGATCACCTGTGGGTGTGGTTATGGACCACATAAGGTACCTGAGGTCTGGTCACATGTGGGTGAATGCTGGGACCTGATTGGTCCAGTTTGGAAGGTCCCGTGAGGAGAAGGATCTCCTCACTAACAGCACGTGTGGACGCTGTGACTAATGGCGATGTGTGCCTGACCGTTCCCAGGGAGAGGGAATGAACGTTTGCAGTGTAAAGCAGCATGCAAGGTAACCCGGAGACGAGACTGTATAGCCTGCTGGCTAGATGAAGCACAGCCTGTGTGACTAGGAGGGCTATAGGGGAGCAGAGCTCCAGTGTGAAGATACCCTGCTGTCTGCTATAAGACTGCTGCATGTTACTGCTGGAGGTTTATGAAGGATGAATAAACCTCATGGGCTATGATTTGTTGGAAAATCCTGTGCCGGATGTGTTTATCGCTGCAAGCGAGTGTCCCCCAACCCTGAATGACAGCGCTACCTCACAATACGTAGTATGTATGTAGTATGTACAGTTGTGGCTAAAAGTATTGACACCCCTGCAATTCTGTCAGATAATACTCAGTTTCTTCCTGAAAATGACTTCAAACACAAATTCTTTGGTATTATTATCTTCATTTAATTTGTCTTAAATAAAAAACACAAAAGAGAATGAAGCAAAAAGCAAAACATTGATCATTTCACACAAAACTCCAAAAATGGTCCAGACAAAAGTATTGGCACCCTCAGCCTAATACTTGGTTGCACAACCTTTAGCCAAAATAACGGTGACCAACCGCTTCCGGTTACCATCAATGAGTTTCTTACAATGCTCTGCTGGAATTTTAGACCATTCTTCTTTGGCAAACTGCTCCACGTCCCTGATATTTGAAGGGTGCCTTCTCCAAACTGCCATTTTTAGATCTCTCCACAGGTGTTCTATGGGATTCAGGTCTGGACTCATTGCTGGCCACCTTAGAAGTCTCCAGTACTTTCTCTCAAACCATTTTCTAGTGCTTTTTGAGTCATTGTCCTGCTGGAAGACCCATGACCTCTGAGGGAGACCCAGCTTTCTCACACTGGGCCCTACATTATGCTGCAAAATTTGTTGGTAGTCTTCAGACTTCATAATGCCATGCACACGGTCAAGCAGTCCAGTGCCAGAGGCAGCAAAGCAACCCCAAAACATCAGGGAGCCTCCGCCATGTTTGACTGTAGGGACCGTGTTCTTTTCTTTGAATGCCTCTTTTTTTGTCCTGTAAACTCTATGTTGATGCCTTTGCCCAAAAAGCTCTACTTTTGTCTCATCTGACCAGAGAACATTCTTCCAAAACGTTTTATGCTTTTTCAGGTAAGTTTTGGCAAACTCCAGCCTGGCTTTTTTATGTCTCGGGGTAAGAAGTGGGGTCTTCCTGGGTCTCCTACCATACAGTCCCTTTTCATTCAGATGCCACTGGATAGTACGGGTTGACACTGTTGTACCCTCAGACTGCAGGGCAGCTTGAACTTGTTTGGATGTTAGTCGAGGTTCTTTATCCAACATCCGCACAATCTTGCGTTGAAATCTCTTGTCAATTTTTCTTTTCCGTCCACATCTAGGGAGGTTAGCCACAGTGCCATGGGCTTTAAACTTCTTGATGACACTGCGCACGGTAGACACAGGAACATTCAGGTCTTTGGAGATGGACTTGTAGCCTTGAGATTGCTCATGCTTCCACACAATTTGGTTTCTCAAGTCCTCAGACAGTTCTTTGGTCTTCTTTCTTTTCTCCATGCTCAATGTGGGACACAGGACAGAGGTTGAGTCAACTTTAATCCATGTCAACTGGCTGCAAGTGTGATTTAGTTATTGCCAACACCTGTTAGGTGCCACAGGTAAGTTACAGGTGCTGTTAATTACACAAATTAGAGAAGCATCACATGATTTTTCGAACAGTGCCAATACTTTTGTCCACCCTCTTTTTTATGTTTGGTGTGGAATTATATCCAGATTGGTTTTAGGACAATTCTTTTTCTGTTTTTTCATTTAAGACAAATTAAATTAAGATAATAATACCAAAGAATTTGTGCTTGCAATCATTTTCAGGAAGAAACTGAGTATTATCTGACAGAATTGCAGGGATGTCAATACTTTTGGCCACAACTGTATATAGGTAGTATGTATGTATGTAGTATGTGTTTTTTTTTTGTTTTTTTTTGTTTTTTTTACATTCAACACATTAGCCGGATGATGGGACTACTACTGTCCCATCATTGGCTAATGTGTCAATCACCGTCATGGTAGCAGGCATAGCCCGATGGGACTTGTAGTCCAATCGGACGATGCCTGCACAGACCCCCGCAGCCTGCACATACCCCCGGACAGTCGGCACAGCCCCCCCGGCAGGCCGGTGCAGACCCTCGGCAGTCCGCACAGACCCCCGGAAGGTCCGTACACAACCCCGAGAGGCTGTACAAGGACAGAAAAGGGTTTTTTCTTATTCCGATACCGGAAGTCTGAATCGGCGATACCCGATACTTTTTTTAGATCGGCCGATCCATTCCGATACGATATTTTTCAGTATTGGCTGGTATCGCTCAACACTACTCATGAGGAACGGCGTAAAAAATAAATAAAACTAATTATTCACCTGCTGTTGATTTTTCCATTCTGCCTCCCAAAGATCACAGTAAGGCTTGGCACACATTTATCCTGCACCCAGCGCTGCACCAGGGTTTCTGTGTAAATCTCAGAAATATGTGATTCAATCAGAACCTCCGGAACAGATACCCTATAACAGGGGTGGGGAGCATGCGGCCCGCAGTGGCTTTTCATGCGGCCCGTGGGTAGGTCCCTGGAGTCCTCAATGCTCGGGCGGCTGCTGTATCCTGTCAGCTGCCAGCCCCTTAACCCCCAAGTGCACGGGCACGCAGCGTTCATTACAAAACGCTGCCTGACCTGCACATGATGATGATGATGATGTCGTCTGGGTGGGTGGGGTTAGCATCTGGGTGGGCGTGACTAGCGCCCAATGCTCTCCCGTCCACATGTCCCAGAAGAGGAGATGCTGCCAGAGAGTCAGCGATCTCTGTGAGTGTGCCCGCAGCTCTGTGCCTCCCTGGGGATCTGTGCCCTCTAGCTATGTGCCCCCCGTGATCGCTGTTCCCCCAGCTATACTTCCACATGTGATCTGTGCCCCCCACCATGATCTGTGCCCCCAACTATGTTTCCACATGTGATCTGTGCCCCCCCACCTATATATACCCAGTGATCTGTGCCCTCCAGCTATGTTTCCACATGTGATCTGTGCCCCCCACCTATATATACCTTTTCTCATGATTTGATACACCTGGCTATGAAGTTCAAAGCTCAATGAGGTTACAAAACCAATTTAGTGCTTCAGGAAGTCAGTAAAAAGTAGTTAGGAGTGTTCAAATCAAGAAAATGATAAGGGTGCCCATACTTTTGCACCGGTCAAATTTTGTTTAAATGCAGATTGCACATTTTCTGTTAGTACAATAAACCTCATTTGAATCCAGAAATATAACTGAGTCCATCAGTTATTAGACATATGAAACTGAAATACCTGTTGCAAAAACCAAAATTGTTAAAGAAAAAAGGTTAACATTAATAGGGGTGCCCAAACTTTTACATATGACTGTATATACCCAGTGATCTGTGCCCTCCAGCTATGTTTCCACATGTGATCTGTGTCCTCCAGCTATGTTTCCACATGTGATCTGTGCCCCCCACCTATATATACCCCATGATCTGTGCCCTCCAGCTATGTTTCCACATGTGATCTGTGCCCCCCACCAATATATACCCCATGATCTGTGCCCCCAGCTATGTTTCCACATGTGATCTGTGCCCCCCACCTATATATACACCTCATGATCTGTGCCCTCCAGCTATATTTCCACATGTGATCTGTGCCACCCACCTATATATAACCCCTGTGATCTGTGCCCTCCAGCTGTTTCCACATGTGATCTGTGCCCCCCACCTATATATACCCCATGATCTGTGCCCCCAGCTATGTTTCCACATGTGATCTGTGCCCCCCACCTATATATACCCCCTGTGATCTGTGCCCTCCAGCTAAGTTTCCACATGTGATCTGTGCCCTCCATCTATGTGCCCCCCCAGCTGTTTCCCCATGTGATATCTATGCCCCCTGTGATCTGTGCCCTCCAGCTATGTGCCCCCGTGATCTGTGTCCCCAGCTATGTGCACCCCTGTGATATCTGTGGCTCCCAGCTTTGTGCCCCATGTTATCTATGTACCCCCTGTGATGTTTGTGCCCCCTGTGATCTGTCACAAAAGCTATGTGCACCCCTGTGATCTTCGTGTCACCCCTCAGTGATCTGTCCCCCCCCAGTGATCTATGAGCCTCCCCGACGATCCCTGTCCCCCCGGTGCTATATATCCCCCCACAGCTGCTGCATTTACCCCGAAAGTGTTGTATATCCCCCGAGTACTGTATATCCTACCACCTGTGATATATATAGCCCCCAGTGATGGAGAAGCAGCTTCAGCCGTCACATTAAGGCTGTGTGCACACGCTGCTGAAAAGGTGCGGATTCATCCGCGCGGATTTTTGACATGTCAATTCTTTCTGCGGATTGAAAACCGCAGATAATCCGCGCGGAAAATTCCGCACCGTCTGCACTGCGGTTTTTGATTCCCATAGGGAATCATTGTACTGTACACCGCAGCAGAAACTGCTGCGGGTCCGCAGCGGCCAAAACCGCTGCGGAACCGCAGCAAAATCCGCAGCGTGTGCACACAGCCTAAGGGTGAGTTACCGTAATTAATTGTTTGACTAAATATACCAGGGTAATTTTCAGGCTATGTACCCACGTATGCAGAAAATTTCTGCATGAAAACCAGACTCCTTGCCAGAAAACGCTCGTTTTTTTTCTACGCGTTTTTTGCATGTTTTCCGCGCGTCCCCAGTCTCATAGAAAATAGCTAGAAATGCGGATTTTTCCTCAAAATTAATGATCATGCTGCGTTTGTTACCGCGATGCGTTTTTTTTGTGGAAAAAAAACGCATCAATATGCACAAAAAGTGCGGAATAAATTAAAATGAATGGGATGCTTCTTTTAAGCATTTTTGCTGGTAAAAAAACGCGAAAAAAAACGCTTACGTGGGTACACAGCCTCAAGGTGATCATTTTTGTGTGGCCCTCGAATGATGGTAGAAATTTCCAAATGGCCCCCGGATGGAAAAAGGTTCCCCACCCCTGCCCTATAATGAGACAGATGGAGGCATTGTGGACGCTGTCTGACCTGTGATCCAGTGGTGTCCGTCTTTTTAAGGGAGAAAAAAAGTGCCATCGGTCACAGTTTTGTGCACTTCTGACAAGAATGACAATGCTGAACAGAGGCAAGATGGAGTCCAGAGTAACTCTGCTGCCTCATTATAGTGAATGGTTCCCTCGGGCGTTTCATCTGAATCATATCAGAGATTTAGATGCAAACCTCAAAGTAAGTGGTCAGCGTAGAGTGCCGGATAAATGTGATCCTAAATGTTATGTAAAATGTTCCCAATAAAAGCTTCAACTCAATCTACAAAAAAAGCGTCCTCACTCAGGTCCATCATCTGTTAACGGAAATATAGGGGGCTTCAATGTTACTAGTAGCACAAAGGCTCTGGAAAACCAAAATTGCTCCTCGCCCCTCAAAAGAAATTCAGAAAATTCTGCGCTCCCAAATCCAAATGCCCCCTCCCTTCTGAGCCCAGGTGGGTCTAAACCATATATAGTGCCTACATATGCTTGGCATTTCTGTAGTGATGAGAGCCCACCTAATTTACGTGTGCATGTCTCCAAAAGCATGAGCTGGGTATAGTGTACCTGTCACTACAACGTACTGGTCAATACAAGGGAAGTTTTCAATTTTCACTCAGTGGGGATTATGCTTTTTTAGCACTTGGGGGTTTTGTATTTGAAGTCCATAAACTATTCCAGGAAAATCTGTGCTCAAGGAGGCAAATAGCGCTCCATCCCTCCCGAGTCTCTCCGTATGGCTAAGCAGTACTGTATAGCCACGTATGAGGTTTTTCAACATTCAGCAGAAATTGTGGGTCAAATTTTGTGCCATTTTTACCCATTTCCCAGTATGAAAATGTAAAATTTGGGGCTAACACACAATTTTGGTGGTAAAAATGTAAGTATTTTTTCTTACTGCCCAATGGTATAAAATTCTGTGGAACCTTGGTGTCAATATGATCACTGCACCCCTAGGTGAATTTATTGAGAGGTTTAGCTTTTAAAATGGGGTCACTTATGGGGGGGTTCTGCTGTTCTGGCACCTCAGGGGCTCTGCTAATGTGACATGGCACCCTCAAGCTAATGCAGCAAAATCTGTACTGTAAAATGGCGCTGCTTTCCTTCTGAGCTTTGCACTGTGCCTCAAAAGTACTGTAGTTTTCAACCACATATGGGGTTTCGGTGAACTCAGGAGAAATTATACAACAAATTTTGGGATCCATTTTCTCCAGTTACTTTTGTGAAAATACAATTTGAGCTAAAAAAAAAAAAAACTTTTTGTGGGAAAATTTTTTATTTTTTTTATTTTCATGGTTCATTGTTATAAACTTCTGTGAAGCACCTGGGGTTTCAAGGTGCTCACCACACAGCTAGATAAGTTGCCTGAGGGGTCTAGTTTCCAAAAATATATCAATTGTGGGAGATTTCCACTGTTTAAGAACATCAGGTGCTCTCCAAACGCGACATGGCGTCCTCTAATTATTCCAGAAAATTTTACATTCAAAAAGTGAAATAGCACTCCTTCCCTCCCGAGCTCTGCCGTGCGCCAAAACAGTGGTTTTCCCCCATAATGGGGTATTGGCATGCTTAGAAGACATTGCACAACAAATTGTATTTTGCAATTTCTCCACTTCCCATTGTGAAAATAAAAAAATTGGGAAAATTTGTGAAAAAAAGTTAAGTTTATTTTTTCCTTCAACATCTCATTAATTCCTGTTAAGCACCTGAAGATTTAACACACTTCTAGAATGTTGTTTTGAGTATCTTGACTGGTGCAGTTTTAAGAATGGTGTCACTCTGGGGCATTTTCTGTTATATAGGCCCCCCAAAGTCACAAAAAAATGGCCAACTTTTATCCCTCATAACTTACTAAAAAAATTCTAAAATAGTGCTGATGTAAAGTAAAGTAGACATATTTGAAATATTATTTATTAACTATTTTGTGTGACATGACTGATTTAAGGGCATAAAAATTAAGTTTGAAAATTGCCAAATTTTCGTCAAATTTCCGATTACAGTGATTGGCTGGCCGCCCAGAATCATCAGGTCTATAACAAACCTGGCGCCGCCAAGTTTGTTACAGTCTGTTCCGGACTTAGGCAGTGTATGGAGAGTTGTTGCAGAGATAGGGACAGAATTGGCGGTGTATAAGTTAATGTGGGTAATACCATGTTGAATGCACAAAACTAGCTAAATAAACAGTCCTTCTAAGGACTAATTACGGGGTAAATAGATTGCAGTGCTAGGTAGGCAGGGAGTGTATGTTGGTATCAGGGTCGGACTGGGGTGCCTAGGGCCCACCAGGGGAATTGACTCTAGGGGCCCACCCTATGGCTACCATAAACAGTTTAATTACGTGATCATTTTTTGGGCTGTCCCACTAAAACATGTGCCATTTAGCAAGCTGTAGTGTGCAAAAGAAAACGCTCTCAGCCTCCTATATATTGTACAGACTGCACTCTTGGCATCTTATGTCACATACAGACCGCACTCTTGGTCTCCTATAACAGATACTTTCTATAAGAGGCTGAGAGTGTGGTATGTACAGTATATAGGATGCCGATATTGCTGTATGTATGGCATATTGGCGTTGTACATGACATGCAGACTGTCTGCCTCCTATTAGGCCCCTATAAGACAGAGTGTCGGCCTCCTTTTAGGCCCCCTATAAGAAATACAGACTGTCACCCTCTTAGATACTGTACAGACCGCACTCTCTGCCTATGTACGGCATACAGGAGGATGATAGTGTGGTCTGTACAGTCGGTATACAGGCCTCATATGACATACTGTATTAGGCCATATAAGAGTGTGGTGTGTGTGTGTATCTTATAGGAGGCCCTGGCAGAGATTGTGATCTGTGATGCTGCATCATGTCATGTGTATGAGCAGGGCCGGTTTTAGGCAAAGTAGGGCCCTAGGCCAATGTTAAAATGGGGCCCCAAATGCTAACATATTGCACATCACACAGAAGCATTTTGTTTGTAGTTACATGCGCTGAGTTCAAGACGCTAATTGAGTGTGATCGACAATATTGAAGTCGTTCAACACTTGTTTCCCGGCCTCTTTCCACCATCTGAGAAAGAATGATGGGGACAGAACAATCACTAATGGATCAATCTGTGCCCATACAATATCATGTTATCAGCAGCATATCTGCAGGTTACACCCCATAGTCCTCCATATAGTATAATACACTCCTCAGTCCTTCATATATTAAAATACACTCAGTCCGCCATATAATACACTCCTCCATATATTAAAATACACTGCTCAGTCCTCCATATAGTTTAATACACTCCTCATAGTGCTCTATATAGTATAATACACCGCCAGTCATCCATGTAGTACAATTCACTTCCCATAGTATAATGCACCCCATAGTTCTTCATATAGTATAATGTATTCCTCGTAGTCCTCGATACAGTATAATGCAGCCCACATATAGTATAATGCAGCCACCCCATAGAGCATAATGCAGCCACCCCACAGAGTATAATGCAGCCCTGCCATACAATATAATGTAACCCCCATAGAATATAATGCAGCCAAACCTTAGCGCATAATGTAGCCACCCCACAGAATACAATGTAACCCCCATAGAATATAATGCAGCCCCTCCTCATATAGTATAATGCAGCCCCTCCATAGAATATATGGCAGCCCCTTATATAGTGTAATGTAGCCCCTCCATAGAATACAATGTAGCCCTCCTCATATAGTATAATGCAGCCCCAATAGAATATAATGTAGCCCCCTCAAAGTATAATAAAGCCCCCCCACAATATAATCTAGTCCCCCATAAAATATAATGCTGCCCCCCGTAGAATACAATGTAGCCTCCTCATATAGTATAATGTAGCCCCTTCATAGAGTATGATGCGATCACCCCCATAGAATATAAGATAATACAGCCCCCCATAGAATATAATACAGCCCAACTCCCCATAGAATATAATGTAGCCCCCCATATTATATAACACAGCCTCCCCCATAGAAATATATTGTACCCCCATGGTATATAACACAGCCCCACATGGTATACAATACAGCCCCCCATTGGTATACAGCACAGCGCCATGGCATAAAGCACAGGCCCACATGGTATAAAGAACAGCCCCCCATTGGTATACAGCACAGCCCCCCATTGGTATACAGCACAGCCTCACATGGTATACAGCACAGCCTCACATGGTATACAGCACAGGCCTCTTTCTCCCCCGGACCCCTCTGGCCTCCTCTTTCTCCCCCGGACCCCTCTGGCCTCCTCTTTCTCCCCCGGACCCCTCTGGCCTCCTCTTTCTCCCCCGGACCCCTCTGGCCTCCTCTTTCTCCCCCGGACCCCTCTGGCCTCCTCTTTCTCCCCCGGACCCCTCTGGCCTCCTCTTTCTCCTCCGGACCCCTCTGGCCGCCTCCTCCTCCAGATGCCTCTGTCCTCTTCCATGGAGACTTTGTTCCCCCTCCTCTCCAGGGATACATCCGTCACCCACTCACTCTAGACTCTACTCACCGGACCGGAGCAGAGTATGAGCAGCAGCAGGGAGAGCAGAGCTCGGCGGTGTCCTCTTGTCTCACACGCTGGCTGCTACGCTATTAGTCAGCCAGCAGCCAGCTACAGAGCCGGAAAGCAGCGTGCGGGGCGTGTCACCGCCCAACAAGAACAGCAACGTCACGCGGCAAAGTCCTGGGGCTGGGTGAGTCATCAACGTCAGTGGAGCCGGAGCCAGCAAGGGGGTCGCAGTCGCCCGATGCCGCATCAGCGCCTCAGATGGGGGTATGCCGGGCCTGCGCACGATGGTATGTGCACGCACGACTCCCTTTAAATCATGGGATGTGCTTTTAAAGGGCCCACGCACTTAAAGGGGCAGCATTTTTAAAGGGCCCCCAGCGACCCTCGGGGCACACCGGGCATTTACCCGGTACCCCGCCATGCCAGACCGAGCCTGGTTGGTATAGTGGGTAAATACATACCAGTGCAAGGCATGCAGGCACTGTATATGGGTATATAGATATCACTGCATACATCAAGAGGGTCCATTCCATTACTGTCTGCTGCCTATTACATATATTGACCGTATATACATAGCCCCAGGTATCAGTGGCCAGGAACAATTTTTTTTTTGCATCTTAATCCTGATTATTTTATTCAAAAGCAATCCAGAGCACACTTTTTCTCCATTTGCTTATTGACACTGCAAAATACATCCAGATCCTTTTCATAGTACAGCGTGAAAATCTAGCTATTTTTAATGGGTTTCCCGATCCTAGCGATCATATCTGAGTGCGCAGAAAATTCTGCCATTTTTTTGGTGCTGTAAAATATTTTGAGTGTCTTATACAATTTCTTGACACCATTTTGCTGCAAAAAAAATATTTAGCTACAGGGCAGATATTTTCCACAGGGTTTTGCCCGCCACACGGATTGCATATCATTGCGGTCAAAATTGTGCCATTTCAGGCCTCCATAGAATTGTTTTTGCTGTGTCTGCTAGTTTCACACTTGCTTTTTTTTGCAGCGCGTTTTTCCCGCAAAAAAACGCATTGAAAAAACGCATACAAAAGCATACAACTGCTGCGTTTTTTTTCAAGCATTTTTATGAGCATGCATGAAAAAAACGCAGCGTTTTTAAGCGTTTGTATGCGTTTTTAGTGCGTTTTTACCGCGTTTGCGTTTTTTTACAACATTTTTAGGTGGCCCCTCACACTACCCAAACCATGACTTTACTAACCCTAACCCTGACCCTGACCCTAACCCTAACCCTAACCCCAAACCATACTTAACCCTAATCCTGACCCTAACCCTGACCCTAACCCTAACCCTAACCCTGACCCTAACCCTTAACAAAACCATACTTAACCCTAATCCTGACCCTAACCCTGACCCTAACCCTTAACAAAACCATACTTAACCCTAACCCTAACCCTAACCCTTAACCAAACCATACTTAACCCTAATCCTGACCCTAACCCTGACCCTAATCCTTAACAAAACCATACTTAACCCTAACCCTAACCCTGACCCTAACCCTTAACCAAACCATACTTAACCCTAATCCTGACCCTAACCCTGACCCTAATCCTTAACAAAACCATACTTAACCCTAACCCTGACCCTAACCCTAACCCTGACCCTAACCCTGACCCTAACCCTAACCCTTAACAAAACCATACTTAACCCTAATCCTGACCCTAACCCTGACCCTAATCCTTAACAAAACCATACTTAACCCTAACCCTGACCCTAACCCTTAACCAAACCATACTTAACCCTAACCCTGACCCTAATCCTTAACAAAACCATACTTAACCCTAACCCTGACCCTAACCCTGACCCTAACCCTAACCCTGACCCTAACCCTTAACAAAACCATACTTAACCCTAATCCTGACCCTAACCCTGACCCTAACCCTTAACCAAACCATACTTAACCCTGACCCAAAACCCAACCCTAACCCTGACCCTAACCCTAAACCCCCTTAACTAACCCTAACTCTAACCCAAACCCCTAAATTCCATGGTTAAAAAAAAAAACGCATATGCAAAAAAACGCATACATGAGCATGCCAGTGCGCACATATGCGCATCCATAGGCTATAATGGCCATTTTTAGCGCAAAACGTGCGCATATGTGCGCATGCGCTTTTTTGCAGGGCCAAAAAATGCAACATGCTGCGTCTGGAAAATCCAATCGCACACCCCAAAAAAACGCAGCGCATGAAAATCGCATACATGCGCTTACAAGCGCGCAGGTATGCGCACCCATGTTAAATATAGGGGAAAAAACGCATGCGCACATGTGCGTTTTTTTCCAGCGCTAAAAAACGCAAATGTGAAACCAGCCTTAGTCTTACTGGCCAAAAAAAAAAAAACAGGTCACATACAGTATTTTACAGTGTAGTATCTCCGTCTGAGTAGCAGTGAGTCTGGACCGCATATTCCTAACCATGATCCTCCTTCCTCCCACCATGAAGAGTGCCCAGAGACAACTGATCCTATACTTGGACACTCCGAAGAGCTCTTCACTTTTCCATTTATAGATTCGGACCTCTCGCGTGGTCCACTTGAAGCGGGGCAAGATGAAATCGCATGTAGCGATGCCCAAATATTTGAGCAGCCACGAACACACGAAGGCGACGTGTGAACGTGTCACAAGAGGTGGACGATGATGAGACACAATTTCCAGAAAGTCAGGAGGACGACTAGGGTGCAGAAGTGGAAGACGAGGTGGTGGATGATATAGTAACTGACCCAACCTGGCAGGAGGACATGCAAAGCAAGGACAGCAGCACACAGAGGGTGGGAGGCGTAGCACCCCAACAGGCAGGAAGAAGCAGTGTGCAGGCCACAGAGAGGAGGGCAACCGTTCCTTGTAACAGCAACACAACGGAAGTTGGCAGTACAACTGTTAGGTCTTTCTGAGTCTGGTTGTTTTTTAAAGACTCTGCTGATAACCCCAAACAGGCAATTTGCACCACCTGCCATGCCCGCATCAGCAGGGATAGCAAAACTACCAGCCTGACCACCACCAGCATGATCAGGCACATGGCAGCAAAGCACCCAACTTTGTGGGCAGAACTCCAGGCTCCAGGAACAGTGTCTGCGAGTGACACCACTGCTTCTTCCTGTTAGGCGTCGGATTCCTGCGGCTACACAGCAGGAATCCAGAGCCTCACATTCTGCGGTCTCCCATTATTTATCGACCGCAGAGGAGATTGCTCAGCAATCCCAGCATCACAGATGCTCTGCCCAGACCTGCTCTATGGGTATGGCTGTTGCTGCCACCTTTGGGTCAGCAATAGCAATGCAGACTGCTCAGCAGCAAATCGCTCCAGAGGCTAAGTCCCTCCGCCGCTCTACTGAGCATGTTCACGAGACTATCTCCCATGGGAGATCGGGAGTCACATGCTCAGGTCTTTCTCCTGATCTCATTGGTCCATCTCAGAGATCTGGAAGGTCCCGCACAACTATAAAAGGTCCGCATGGCCGCTCGGCCATGCGCTAGTATAGGCTGTTCTTGCTAGATGTGTGAATGGTGATGGATGTATGATTCTGGTGACTGACTCATTAAGATTCCCCTCCCTCTGATATTACGCATGTGGATAGGGAACTATAGTTAGAATCTGCACCAGTCAGTGGCAAGCCATAGGCCACTGTGCACACAGCACCTCTACACTAGCGTCCGGTGGTGTCACGTCTCTCAAGGCACCATCGCTTAGCGGCTGTGTCTACCACCGCGCTGCATGTAGCAGCACTTACCAGGGTCCGCAGCAGCGACGCCACACGCACAGGAGGTCTAGACGGACACAGTCCCCTGTCTTGGAACCGTGTCCTGTGACCAGATACCGTGCATGCAATTTCACTGAGTCTAACTGACTCAGTGTATACTTGTATGTTTTTGTTACAGTGCCTCTGTGAGTTTAAACAGAGTCCGCTACGCGCTCATCGGGTGACATTGAACCCGAGCGCATTATACCGCCATATAGCACGTCTGCCATTACTCAGCAGCAGTTATAACACCTTCTGCACGGTGGACCTCGAGCGGCGAACGCACTTTATTATTTATTTTTTTTATTTAGTGCGTTCCGCCGTTCCTAACACTTCCACTGTTGTGTGGGCAAGCCAATCCCCTGTCCATGGTGCATGCGAAAATGCCTCCTCCTGCCCTGCACCTGTTGCTGCCCACACTCAACTAGCACCATCATCAAGCACGTCCACATCCTTGACCCAGCGCAGCCTTCAGTTGTCCATACCCCAGTCATTGGAATGCAAGCGGAAAATTGCAGCTAATGCCCCACAGGCCACAGTACTAATTTCACACATTTCTCGTCTACTTGTGCTTGAAATATTGCCTTTTAGGCATGTGGAGATGGAAGCTTTCCGCAACCCGATGGTGGCAGCTGTCCCAAGGTACTCGGTCCGCAGCCGCCACTATATCTCCCGGTGTGCCGTCCCGGCATTACACAAGCACATGTCCCACAACATTACCCATGCCCTCAACAATGCTGTTACTGGGAAAGTCCACCTAACCACGGACACGTGGACAATTGCTTATGTTCAGGGACGGTACATCTCGCTGATGGCACACTTGGTAAACATAGCAGAAGCCGGGACCCAGTTGGACCTTGGGATGGAACATGTCCTCCTGATGCCGAGGATTGCGATCCCTACATCAATCAGGATTGCCCCCACAGTCTACAGCTCCTGCACCACCTCCTCTTCCGCCTACATCTCCAAAATGACCACATCAGTCACAAGCTGGAAGCACTGCTTCAGCCAAGCAGCAACAGGCTGTGCTGAAGCTAATATGCTTAGGTGACAAACTGCTCAATGCTGAAGAGTTGTGGACAGCTCTAAAAGAGCAGGCAGATCTGTGGCTCACACCGCTGAACCTACAGCAATGCATAGTCATGTGTGACAGTGGCCGGAATCTGGTGGTGGCTGAGGCGAGCTCACACACATACCATGCCTGACCCATGTACTAAACCTCGTTCAACGGTTTCTCAAAAGCTACCTGGAGCAGCCGGATGTGCTTGTGAAAGTATGCTGCCTGTGTGCCCATTTTGAGAAGTCAGCTACAGCTTCCGCCACCCTTGCCGTGCTTCAGCAGCATTTGCAGCTTCTGGCTCACCGACTGGTGTGATGTTCCCACACGTTGGAAATCTATACTGCATACAGTGGGGAAAAAGTATTTAGTCAGCTACCAATTGTGCAAGTTCTCCCACTTAAAAGGATGAGAGAGGCCTGTAACTGATATCATAGGTAGACCACAACTATGAGAGTCAAAATGAGAAAACAAATCCAGAAAAATCACCTTGTCTGATTTGGCAAGATTTATTTTGCAAATTATGGTGGAAAATAAGTATTTGGTCATTAACAAAAGTTCATCTCAATATTTTATTATATATCATTGGTTGGCAATGACAGAGGTCAGACGTTTTCTATAAGTCTTCACAAGGTTGGCACACACTGTTGGTGGTATGTTGGCCCATTGGTGGTTGAATAAATACTTTTTTTTCCCCATCGTATGTTGGAGAGGATTTGTGGCAGAAGAGAGCAGTTGTTGACTACCAGCATCAACAAGGCTATCGGTATTCAGTTCAGACTCTGCACAAGACCTCAGGAGTGGACATGGATGTCAGACATATGTACCATCCTACAAAACTTTCAGGAGCCCACCAAGATGATGAGCGGCAATAACACCATAATTAGCATCACTATCCAGCTTCTCTATTTTCTGAAAAGCTCTCTGCTCACAATGAAAGAGGATGCATTGCAGGCGGAGCACGATGATGGAGCAAGGAACCGTACAGGGTGATTACACAGCCCAGACTCATGTCATCCCAACGTGGATTGGTTGACAATGAGGAAGAGAGGAGGAAGAACAGGAGCTAGTTTCATGCGCTATAGACGGTACTACAAGCTCAACTGTCATACCGTCTGTTCAGCATGGATGGCCTGAGGACAGGAAGGAGGACAGCATGGTCAGTCATCCTCTTGGTAAGGACATGGGATTCTTGCCTGTTAGTCTGGCACGCATGGCTGACTTTATGTTGCGCTGCCTTTCCCGAAACCCTCGCATTCTCAAAATTTTGGGTGACATTCATTACTGGCTGGTGACACTTCTAGACCCACGCTACAAGGAGAACTTTCAATCTCTTATTCCAGAGGCAGACAGATCTACTAAAATGGGGCAGTACCAGAGGGCCCTTGTTGAGGAGTTATTAAAAAAAATTTCCCATCTGAAAACGCTGGCGGCAAAGGTCACAGTTCGTTAGACAACCAAGGAGTACAGGCGAGAGAGACACAACTCCAATCCAGCAGAGGCAGGGTAACACTGGCAAAGCTCTGGGAGAGTTTTCTCAAACCCTCACATCACACTGGCCCTAAGGTGTGGGGTACTCTCACAAGGACTGCAAAATTTTGGAAGATGCTGAGGGAGTACCTTGCTGACCGTACAAACGTCCTCCGTGATTCCTCTGTGAGTTTTAATTATTGGGTATCCAAGCTGGACATGTGGCATGAACTGGCTCTCTACGCCTTGGAAGTCCTGGCCTGCCCTGCCGCTAGCGTTGTCAGAGTGGGTTTTTAGTGCCGCTGGTGGAATTATAACGGATACGAGCATCCGCCTGTCAACTGAAAATGCCGACAGGCTGACTCTTCTATAAAAATGAACAAGGGCTGGATTGGGACAGACTTCTTTACACCACCGAATAATAACAGTGAAACCTAACCTCCAATACAGTGTGTTAAAGGATGTTTTTGATGCCCATAATATTTTTTTTTTCTTACACACATTATGTTGATGTGTACCCTCAAGGGGGAAAGGTTTGTCCGCCCATACACTTAGTGTATGGACATTACAAGCATAGGAGACCCGCTCCTTTAAATTGGGAAAAGATTTTTAGTAGGCCCTCCTCCATGTCTCTTCCAAGGGGTATTGGGGTGCATCCATATTTGGAGCAGTCCATGCATTCACTTTATGGGCAAACATTATGGTAGTAGCAAATTAAGAAAAATGGGAACTTTGGTTTCATGTGGCCATCCAGTACGTTGGTTCAAAGGGTTATTAGGGTGCATGTAAATTTGGGGCAGGGCAGGCCTTGCATTCAATGCATAGGCTAACAGTATGGCAGTACCAAATAAATTAAAATGGGAACTTTGGTTTCATGTGGACATTCAGGACGTCTGTTCAATGGGTTATTGGGGTGCGTCTTGAATTTGGGGCAGGCCTTCAATTCAAAGCATAGGCAATAACAGTATAGGAGACCCACTGTTTAATAATGGGAACAACAAAACATAGCCGGCTGATGGCTCTCCAAGAATAGTGAGGACAAACTGCTGTCCCTTTAAGAAGATTAACCCCTTCACCCCCAAGGGTGGTTTGCACGTTCATGACCGGGCCAATTTTTACAATTCTGACCACTGTACCTTTATGAGGTCATAACTCTGGAACGCTTCCATGGATCCCGGTGATTCTGACATTGTTTTCTCGTGACATATTGTACTTCATGTTAGTGGTAAAATTTCAATCAAATAACTTGCGTTTATTTGTGAGAAAAACGGAAATTTGGCGAAAATTTTGAAAATGTCGCAATTTTCCAACTTTGAATTTTTATGCCCTTAAATCACAGAGATACGGCACACAAAAAACTTGATATCTAACATTTCCCACATGTTTACTTTACATCAGCACAATTTTGGAACCAAAATTTTTTTTGTTAGGAAGTTATAAGGGTTAAAACTTGACCAGCAATTTCTCATTTTTACAACACCATTTTATTTTTAGGACCACATCACATTTGAAGCCACTTTGAGGGGTCTATATGATAGAAAATACCCAAAATTGCCACCTTTCTAAAAACTGCACCCCTTAAAGTGCTCAAAACCACATTCAAGAAGTTTATTAACCCTTTAGGTGCGTCACAGGAATTTTTTTGAATATTTAAAAAAAAATGAACATCTAACTTTTTTTCATAAAAAAAATACTTCAGGTTCAATTTTTTTTATTTTACCAAGGGTAACAGGAGAAATTGGACTGCAAAAGTTATTGTGCAATTTGTCCTGAGTACGCAGATACCTGATATGTGGGGGCGAACCACTGTTTCGGTGCATGGCAGAGCTCAGAATGGAAGGAGCGCCGTTTGACTTTTTCAATGCAAAATTGGCTGGAATTCAGATCGGACGCCATGTCACGTTTGGAGAGTCCCTGATGTACCTAAACAGTGGAAACCCCCTACAAGTGACCCCATTTTGGAAACTAGACCCCCCAAGGAACTTATCTAGATATGTGGTGAGAACTTTGAACCCACAAGGGCTTTACAGAAGTTTATAACGTACAGCGGTACAATTAAAAAATCATATTTTTTCCACAAAAATGATCTTTTCACCCTAATTTTTATTTTCCCAAGGGTAACAGGACCCTAAAAGTTATTGTGCAATTTGTCCTGAGTACGCTGATACCCCACATGTGGGGGTAAACCACTATTTGGGCGCATGGCAGAGCTCGGAAGGGAAGCAGTGCCATTTGACGTTTTTGGCTGGAATTGAGATCGGACACCATGTCGCGTTTGGAAAACCCCTGATGTACCAAAACAGTGGAAACCCCCCACAAATGACACCATTTTGGAAACTAGACCCCCTAAGGAACTTATCTAGATGTGTGGTGAGCACTTTGACCCCCCAGTGCTTCACAGAAGTTTATAATGCCCGGGCGTGAAAATAAATAATTCGTATTTTTTCCACAAACATGATCTTTTAGTCACCATTTTTTTTATTTTCCCAAGGGTAACAGGAGAAATTGGACCCCAAAAGTTGTTGTCCAATTTGTCCTGAGTATGCTGATACCCCATATGTGGGAGAAAACTACTGTATGGGCACACGTCGGGGCTCGGAAGGGAAGTAGTGACGTTTTGGAATGCAGACTTTGATGGAATGGTCTGCGGGTGTCATGTTGCCTTTGGAGAGCCCCTAATGTACCTAAACAGTGGAAACCCCCCACAAATGACACCATTTTGTAAACTAGACCCACTAAGGAACTTATCTAGATGTGAGGTGAGCACTTTGAACCCCCAAGGGCTTCACTGAAGTTTATAATGCCAGGGCATGAAAATAAATAATTCGTATTTTTTCCAGAAACATGATCAATTAGTTCCCAATTTTTTCATTTTCCCAAGGGTAACAGGAGAAATTGGACCCCCAAAAGTTGTTGTCCAATTTGGCCTGAGTACGCTGACACCCCATATGTGTGAGAAAACTACTGTATGGACACACGTCGGGGCTCGGAAGGGAAGCAGTGACGTTTTGGAATGCAGACTTTGATGGAATGGTCTGCGGGTGTCATGTGCGTTTGGAGAGCCCCTGATGTACCTAAACTATTGAAACTCCCCACAAGTGACCCCATTTTGGACACTAGACCCCCCACGGAACTTATCTAGATGTGTGGTGAGCACTTTGAACCCCCAAGCACTTCACAGAAGTTTATAACACTCGGACGTGAAAATAAAAAAATCATTTTTTTCCACAAAAATGATATTTTTGCCCCCAATTTTTTATTTTCCTAAGGGTAACAGGAGAAATTGGACCCCAAAAATTGTTTTGCAATTTGTCCTGAGTAGGCTCATACCCTACATGTGGGGGTAAAACACCGTTTGGGCGCATGGCAGAGCTTGGAAGGGAAGGAGCACCATTTGACTTTTTCAACTCAGAATTGGCTGGAATTGAGATCAGATGCCATGTTGCATTTGGAGAGCCCCTGATGTGCCCAAACAGTGGAAACCCCCAATTCTAACTCCAACCCTAACCCTAACACATCCCTAACCCTAATCTGAGCCCTAACCCTAGCCCTAACCCTAAGGCTGTGTGCACACGCTGCGGATTTTGCTGCGGTTCCGCAGCGGTTTTGGCTGCTGCGGACTCGCAGCAGTTTCTGCTGCGGTGTACAGTACCATGATTCCCTATGGGAATCAAAAACCGCAGTGCAGACGGTGCGGAATTTTCCGCGCGGATTATCTGCGGTTTTCAATCCACAGAAAGAATTGACATGTCATGTGACAATTGACATGTGGGGGTGATATCGGGGGGTTTGATTTACTATTTATGGCGGTTTTTATGTTTGGCGGCTGTCGCACGCTAAAAGACGCTTTTTATTGTAAAAATAGTTTTTGCATCACCACATATTGAGAGCTATAATTTTTCCGTATTTTGACCCACCGAGTCATGTGAGGTCTTATTTTTTGCGGGACGAGTTGACATTTTTATTGGTACCATTTTCGGGCACGTGACATTTTTTGATCGCTTTTTATTCCTATTTTTGGGACGCAGAATGAACAAAAACCAGCGTTTCATGAATTTCTTTTGGGGGGGTGCGTTTACACCGTTCCGCGTGCGGTAAAATTGATAAAGCGGTTTTATTCTTCGGGTCAGTACGGTTACAGCGATACCTCATTTAGGTCGTTTTTTTAGGTTTTTGTCGGTTTTATGCAATGAAAACTTTTATATAAAAAATAATTATTTTTGCATCGCTTTATTCTGCGAGCTATAACTTTTTTATTTTTTCGCTGATGATGCTGTGTTGCGGCTCGTTTTTTGCGGGACAAGATGACGTTTTCAGCGGTACCATGGATGTTTATATGCGTCTTTTTGATCGCGCGTTATTACACTTTTTGTTTGGCGGTATGATAATCATTTTTTGCTTCGTTTTTTTTATTTTTATTTAAGGGGTTCGGTGAAAAGGGTTAACTAATAGGACAGTTTTATAGGGCGGGTCGTTACGGACGCGGCGATACCTAATATGTGTACTTTTATTGTTTTTTTTTATTTCCAAAAAATGGATTTATTGGGGGAATATTTTTTTTTTTTTTCTAATTTATTTGGCGATTTTTTTTTTTTTTTTTTTTTTTTTTTTTATTATTTTTACACTTTTTTTTTTTTTTTTTTACTTTATTAAATAGTCCCAGGTGGGACATCACTGTCCTGTGACAGATCGCTGATCTGTCACATCACAGATCACTGTGACAGATCAGCGATCTGACACAGGCACTGCAGAAGGCTTCCTCATGCCTGCGCTTTGCAGGCACTGAGGAAGCCAGCTTCCTCAGGCCCCCGTCGCCATCTTGGATTCGGGGGCCTGGAGGAAAGGAGTCCCCCGCAGCAGCGCTGCACATTGCGCTGCCGTGGGGGGCTCAGGGAAGCACGGAGGGAGCCCCCTCCCTGCCAATGCTTCCCTTTAACTCCCGGTACACCGCGATCATGTTTGATCGCGGTGTGCAAGGGGTTAACGTGTCGGGAGCGGTCCGTGACCGCCCCTGACGCATTGTGCCGGGTGTCAGCTGTGATAATCAGCTGACACCCGGCCGCGATCAGCGGCGCTCACCACGTGGGCGCCGCTGATCGCGCCCGACGTACTATCCCGTCCATGGGCATAGGGGCCCAGGTCCCATGGACGGGATATACCGTCGGATGTCGGGAAGGGGTTAAAGTCTGCCTGATGGCCCTCCTCCTTTAACAGTCCCTCCTTCATAAATGAATCAGGATGCGTCTGATGTGTCACACACCATATGGCCTGCTAAGGTTGTAAAATGCTAAAATGACATTTCCCAGTGAATGTATTTGGCTTGGTTGAAAGCAATGCTAAAGTTGAAAAATGCATCAAAATCAGTACATGTGAACATAGCCCAAGTGGTGGAGGAACACTTTTGTTTTTGGTTATTTATTTGGCCTTACATACAAATTATTACCCTGGAAAGGATGTTCCTTAACATATTTCCCAAGAAAATCAATTTTGGTTTAGCTTTTACTGTATATGTTTTATTGTGGGCCCGGAAAAGTGGCATAACACTCTGACAACATTATTCACAGCAGTGACCTAGGAGTCAGAATTGCTTCCAGGGGTCTTCCCCAAGATGTTCCCATGTCATTTGAGCATTGTTCCCAATGATTTCTGACATTTTTAAACCCTAAAAAGAGTTGAGGTAAAAATGCTTGAGTTTCCCATAGACTTACATTGGGCTTGTTGCTCGGGCCGAGCATTCCAATTTGCCCATCACTAGTTGTCATCTTTCCCACAGGTAACGGACACAACTTCAGCCCTGGTTCTCGGTATAGGTAGAACATTCCTTTTATTGTCTTCTCTAGCTCTAGGGGATCCTTTTTAGATGTGTATCTGGATGCCATCTCACTCCGCCTCCTAGAGTCTAAGTCCAGTTTCTCCTGCAGCTTCTCAAAAGGAGTGTGTTCCTGGAACCCGACGTCTATCTCGACTTTCCCAGGCTGGCAAAGGGGGATTTGTGCGGAGGGGTTCTCTGGCAATCCAATGCCCCGAGGTTCTCGGCTCACACTGTCCTTAGCAACCCCTGTCTTAAGCCTGTTACTGCTCACCTGTACCTGACATAAGCCCCATCCTGCCAAACTGAGTCGGCCATTACAGTTAACCCTAGCTAAGCTAACTGCAGCCCCAGAGAGTGTTAACCCTTTATAAAAAAAAAACATCAAATACATTTAAACTTTTAGAATGTCAGGGAGCAAACCATCAGCCACACCAATCCTACAACTGCACTAAGCACGATGGATGGGATTTGAATTACTCTGGTCAAGGAGGGAACCAGCTTGGGTGAGTATTAATTCTTAAATTTTTTTGCACAGGGACACAGGAAAGGACATTATTACCCTAAAAGGGTGCAGAAGGGGCATCATCATTTGTGGAGGGCGATTGGGTGGAGGCCCTATTACTTTGTTAGATACAAAAGTGGGCAGTAATAGACTGCAGGGCAGAAGACAATGTTTTATGGCTGGAAAGAGGCTTCATGGGATTGTGCTAGAGAAGAAAAGGGAAAGCAGACAAGATGTCACCTGCATGTTCCGTATTCACTTTTCACTGCGTAAAATTGGTATCTATTTAGTTTATTATGGGTATATTTTCATATACATCTGAACTGTCTGAGCTGTTGTGTTATAAATAGAGTTTTGGAAGGGAATCAATCTCAGGGATAGTAAAATATAAGAATGCAAAATATTCTTACAGCGGCTTTTGAAAGTTTTCAACCCTTTGGCTTTTTATCTATTTTGTTACATTACGAACTGTGTTTAAATATTTTTGTAATCCGATTTGTGCGTGATGCATTTCCACTAGAGTTGAGCGAAACGGGTCGGCCAAATTAAAAAATCGCCGACTTTAGCTAAACTCGGGTTTCGCCAATCGAAACCTGACTATAGCGTGAGGTCGGCCATGAGGTCACCGAGCGCCAAAGTCGCATTTCAAATAATGCTTCCAGCGCCTTTTCTCAGCCAATGATGGAGGACGCACACTGTGGGCAACGCGGTGACATGGCCAGCGGCCACCACCATCTTAGAGAAGGGCATTGAAGTGATTGGCTGGCTTTGTGTGGCGTCACAGTGGCTATAAAAGGCCGTGACCACCGACCGCCATCTTACTTCTGCCGATCTTTGAATAGGGAGAGGTGCTGCTGCTGATTCTGAATAAGGGAGAGCGTTAGGCAGGGAAGAAAATAAAATTGCTTCTGCTGATAGCGCTTTTCACTGTACAGTTAGTGTGCAGTGAAAGGGGAGGATTTTTGTTGTGTGCAGCAGCGCTGGTGGTGATTAGGCTGCCTTTTAAGGCTACCTGATAGCTGCATTGCTGTGTGCACACTGCTGTTCGAACTGCTTTTTTCAAAGCACTCCAACTTTTATTATTTTGTTCTGGTGCGTTACCGAGCATTCTTTTTTTCACACACCGTATAGCGGTGTACGCTCCTCATACACTACCGTGTAGCGGCTGGCATCACGGACAAATACAAGCTGTGTGTGACTCTGGAAAAACAAACCGAGGAGATTTTCCATTTTTCCAGACCTACACCTTATAGAACTGTCCGCTTTTCAAACAGTTTCGTATATCTGCAGTTCGCATTACAGTCACATCTATACAGAGTCAGCGTGTGTGTGTGACACTCTGTAAATACATATACGGAGATTGTTAGTTACACAAAAAACGTATACAGCTGTACACTTCTGATACAGTTCTGTATATCTGCTTGTTGGATTACGGTCAATTACATACTGGGAGAGCGTCATTGACTAACAAAATATATACGTAGATTTAATTTTTTTAATACACCTTACACAGCTGGACGCTCCTCATACAGTACCATCTCTCTGCTGGTATTTTTGGTACATTTTCACAAACATGAGGAAGTATGGTGGAAGAGGCCACGGACGTGAGCAGGGGGGCGCAGCTGATTATGATGGTGATGGTGCATCGGCTGGTTCTGGCAAAAGCACAATAGCAGCTAAGGCAGGAGGTGTTGAGCCTGCATCATCGTCTGGCCCAAGAAGGCCTGTAAGGTTCCCTTTTCTTGGAGTAGGAAAACCGCTTTTAAAGCCGGAGCATCAGGAACAGGTTTTGGCGTACATTGCCGAAACAGCCACCAGCTGTATTGCCTCCTCTTCTGAACATTCGAAACCTGCAAGCACGGAGTCGTCAGTGCAGGGTTCTGGTCAGGAAAAACACCTTTCCTTGTGTCCTTCACCCCCACCAAAAGTAAAGGATGTGGCAGCCCACACTTCAGATTACTCTATGGAGCTCTTTTCACATACCATGCCTGGGTTATCCAGTCAAATCCTGAATTCCCCAGTCCAAGATGAATCTGACATGGAGTGCACTGATGCACAGCCACTGCTAGATGATTCTGCTGATACATTGACCCAGAGCACTACATTGCCCTCGCAGTCTACTGAGCCAGAATCTGACCCTGATGAAACTCAGGTGCCCCTTCCATATTATACTACCTTACACGGTGACACAGAGGAAGGTAAAGAGCAAGGTGCAGATGACTTTGAAGAGGAGGTGATGGATGACCCAGTTCTTGACCCGGTTTGGCATCCATTGGGGGAGGAGGGTGGCGCTGGCAATAGTACAGATAAGGAGAAGGACCCGCAGCAGGCATTGACATCGCAGCAGCAGTTATCTGGCAGGCCCGTAGCTGTCCAAAAACGAGGACCAAAAACAAAGAGTTGCAGGACAGCTTGGCCAGACGGTCAACTTAGCACAGCGTGCAAGGCCAGAAAATGTATACCATAGTAGGAAGAGTGCAGTGTGGCACTTCTTTGTCCAAAAACCGAGGCAAAGGTTACCTGTAAGAAGTGCGGAAGGACCTTTAGCCGAGGTAAACAACTCAGAAATTTGAATACCAGTTGCATGCTTAGACATTTAATCAACATGCACTTGAAAGCGTGGACAGACTACAAAACCTCAGGTAGCACATGTGCACCTGCTCCGACTGAAGGTAGCCAGCAACGCTCCATCGCTTCCCCCACTGTAAGACCACTGCCACCGTTAAGCACACCACCAGCACTAAATGTTGAGGTGTCGTCGCAAGGCCAAAGCACTCAGGGAATCACAATGGTTTTGCAACAACCCTGAATCTAGGCCATCACCACCAATACCATCACCAACCCCCTCTCACTCCATCCGGTCCACCGCTACTTCCCCCATATGCAGCTCTCCAGTCCAGCTCACCCTACCAGACACTCTGAGAAGGACAAGAAAGTACTCATCCTCTCATCCGCGTACACTGTGTTTGAACGCCTACATTGCCAAACTAATCTCATTAGAGATGCCCTACCGTTTGGTTGAAGCTTTCCACGAGCTCATGGCCTACGCAGTCCCACGCTATGACCTACCCAGTCGGCACTTTTCTCGAAAAGCCATCCCAGCCCTCCACCTACATGTGAAAGACCGCATTGTCCATACACTCAAGCAATCAGTGAGTGGAAAGGTGCACCTCACAACAGATGCATGGTCCAGTAGGCATGGCCAGGGCAGTTACGTGTCCATCACTGCGCACTGGGTTAATGTGGTGGATGCAGGCCGTCACAGGGGACAGTGGCGGTGGAACAGTGCTGCCTAGCCCACGGTATAGGAAACAGTTGGCTGTAGGCTTTCAACCCTCCTCCTTCTCCTCCTCCTCCATAAGCGAAAGCTCGTCCACAGAGCGCAGTCGCATGAGCACTCCATCCGCAGCTGGCAGTGTTGCACACTAGTGTCCTACTATCGAACAGCTAGTGGTAAGCGTCAGCAGGCTGTGTTAAAGATGATGTCTTTGGGCGACAACAGACACACCAAGGAGGTACTAGCCGACTACTTGCAGCGACAAACAGAGTCATGGCTGGGCAGTCTACATCTTGAGCCAGGCAAGGTAGTCATTGATAAGGGCCGTAATTTTGTGACAGCCATAGCCCATGCAAAACTCACACACATACCTTGCCTGGCTCACACTTTGAACCTGGTGGTGCAGTGCTTCCTTAATAATTATCCAGAGTTAACATCCCTGCTCCATAAGGTGCGAAGACTGTGCTCGCACATCCATCGCTCAAACGTCCACTCCAGTCGTATGCAGAAGCTGCAGCGATTGCTCCACCTCCCCAAGCACCGACTAATCATAGACGTTGCAACAAGGAGGAACTCCACCCTGCACATGGTTGAGAGGCAGTGTGAACAGAGGAAGGCTGTAATGCATTTGTGGGAGGATACACGGGCAGGCAGTTTGACGGAAGACATGGAATTGTCGGGTGTGCAGTGGTCAAAGCTGAAAGACCTCTAAAGTCCTTCAGTTTTTTGAGGCATGCACACGGCTGGTAAGCGCAGACGACGCCATCATAAGCATGAGCATCTCACTTATGCGTTTGCTCATGCAAAGTTTGACGCACATTAAGGATCTGGCATCTGCAGCGGAGGAACAGGAGGAGGATGGAAGCCTTGCTGACAGTCAGCCATTGTCTGTTCAGGGAACTGTCCTGGACGAGGTGGAGGAAGAAGAGGAGGATGAGGGGGATGATTATTTGGGGCAGGAGGATGCTTCTCAGGGGGCAAGAGAAAATGTTGGCGTTCCAAGGTCAGGTACAGTGTTTGTGCGTGACTGGAGGGATGTGGATTTGCCAGAAATTGCTCCTCCACTCAGCAGTGGCAGTGCATTATTGACACCTGGAACATTGGCCCACATGTGCAATTATGCCTTGCGGATCCTAAAAAGGGACCCCCGCATTGCCAAAATGATGAAGGATGACGACTACTGGCAGGCCAGCATCCTCGATCCACGCTACAAAGGCAAATTACACAACATCATGCCACAGGAGAACCTAGAGATAATATTGGCTAACAAGCAAGCAACTCTGGTAAACCGTTTGTTTGAGGCTTTCCCAGCACACAGCAGCGGTGCCGATTCTCCCGTGAGCCGCAGTGGGCACAATAGAAGAGTTGTTCGTGGTGCACACAGCCGAAGTGGCGTTGGAGACAGGGGTTTAATGACCATGTTGTGGAATGATTTCTCAAGTACTGCTCACACAACTGCTAATACTGCATCGATTACAAGTGACAGGAGACAGCAGTTGTCAACTATGGTTACAAACTACTTCTCCCATATCGATGTTCTCCCTCACAGGTTATTCCCCTTTGACTATTGGACCTCTAAACTAGACACCTGGCCTGAATTGGCACACTATGGCTTACAGGAGCTCGATTGCCCTGCTGCTAGTGTGTTATCTGAAAGAGTCTTCAGTGCTGCTGGATCCATCCTGACAGAAAAAAGGACCCGTCTGTTGACCCCAAATGTTGATGATCTAACCTTCATTAAAATGAACCATGCATGGGTTTCAAAGGATTTTGTCCCACCTTCCCCTGATGACACATAGGTTGCCAGAAAACTGTCTCGCTTTTGTCCTCCTCTTCCTCGGACTTGCCCAATTCTGCCATTTGCAGCAGCTGAATGTCCAGCCTACACATCAACACATTTTTTAAACCTCCCTATCTGGGCTGCCCCCCTGCCCCCAAGGGCTGGGGTCAACACCTGGTGCACCCGGGCAAGTGCCGTTGCTCTGAACAGGTGGATAGGCCCACTGATGGCCGACGACACTGGCACAGGGCCCCTCATAGTACAATACAGAGTCTCTGACGGTGGGGGGCCCACTCGCCGTCAGACACACCAGCGTACTATGAGGGGCCCTGTGCCAGTACCGTCACCCACGAGTGTGCCCACCTGCTTGGTCATGGCCACAGCACTTGCAAGTTGCAATACTTACCTCTCCCTGCTCCACCGCTGTGTAGTCTGGCCAGTTAAATCCTTCACAGGGACGGCCATTAGAAATTTGGTGTATTGATAGATGATGGTTAAGATGTAGCTATGGCCTGTCCTGCTAGCCTCTACCATCAGATGATCAATGGCTACCATTCGTAATGGACGTCATCTTACAAGCGGATGCAGTGGTGCTTTATGATCACCTTTCACAGTTGTGATAGTCACAGACGTGTGACATTCCTGCCACCATTTTTCAATGTCTCCTCTCATGCCAATCCAATAGAATCGCCTACGGCCTGTGGCTTCTGTCTTTTGCACTCCAAAATGACCAGACACATCATGATAGGCAGTGAGGACCATGTCTACATCTCTCCCTGTGATCTCAATTTGATGGAGACGAGTAACGGTGATGTGATCCACGCTACTGCGATAAAGCAATCCTTTCTTCACAAAGAACCGTGTTTGCTGTCTCCACAGACACAGTAATTGAGGGTCTGCATCGCCTCTGCAACATCTACCGGGAGGTTTTCCCGCGATGAGTAATTCCCAAATTTCTGCTAACACTCGACTTTCCATCTGTTCTTGTATCCATGTAGTTTCCAGTAGAGGAGAGTCTGGACTTGCTTACTGAGATTGAAATATATACGAAGATTTAAAAGTACCACAACACAGTATACTGTTGTACGCTTTGAATACCTTTCCCTTTTTCTACTTTTTAAATTCTGGTGTAATACATAGTGAGACTGTGAGTGTCTGTGTCTGACTCCAGAAGTATAGACGGAAATTTACAATTACCCCTAGACTGGATACACCTGGTATGTGCTGATACAGTACCTTTGTGCAAAATTTTTCATTACAGTATCATCCATAGTGAGCGAGCGTGTGTGGTTTACGCCTTCTATATATACGGTGAATCGGAGATACCAATTTTTACCCTATACTCGATACAGCTTGTATCATGTTAAACAGTACCTTTGCTCGACATTTAGTATTACGGTCAAATCCATACTGAGTAGGAGTCTGAGAGTGACTATGGGACTATGTATACGGAGATTTCAATTGTACCCTATTTTATATATATATATATATATATATATATATATATATATATATATATATATATATATATATATATTTGCTATCTTGTAAAAAAAAGTCCTGGATAACAACATTTTTTATTATGGTCAAACCCAGACTGAGTGAGCGTCTGAGGGTGACTCAGGAAATATATACCGAGATTTCAAATTTGGTGGTGCATCTGCTGGTAGTGTCAAAAACACAATAGCAGCTAAGGCAGGTGGTGTTGAGCCTGCGTCATGGTGTAGCTCCGGAAGGCCTGTAAGGGTCCCTTTACTAGGAGTAGGTAGATTGCTTTTAAAGCCGGAGCATAAGGAACTGTTTTTGGCTTACATTGCTGAAACCTCCTCCAGCTCTATCGCCTCCTCTTCTGAAGTTTCAAAAAAATTCAAGCACTGAGTCGTCAGTGCAGGCTTCTGGTCAGGAGCAACCCCTTTCCTTGTGTCCTTCACCCACACCAAAAGTGAAGGATGCGGCAGCACACGCTTCAGATTACTCCATGGAGCTCTTTTCACATACCATGCCTGGGTTCATTAAAAATGGGGCACATCATATACTGGAGCATTCCAAATGGGGGACATCAGACACTGGAGCAGCATTTACGGGGCCCACTATACACTGGAGCATTAGAAATGGAGCCCATTATATATGGAGCATTATTAGGGCCCATCATACACTAGAGCATCATCCATGAGGCCCATCATATACTGGAGCATTCTAAATGGGGGACATCAGACACTGGAGCAGCATTTACGGGGCCCATTATACACTGGAGCATTAGAAATGGAGCCCATTATATATGGAGCATTATAAGGGCCCATCATACACTAGAGCATCATCCATGAGGCCCATCATATACTGGAGCATTCTAAATGGGGCAGATCAGACACTGGAGCAGCATCTATGGGGCACATTATACACTGGAGCATTAGAAATGGGGCCCATTATATATGGAGCATTATTTGGGCCCATAAGACACTGGAGCATCGTTCATGGGAACCATCATATACTGTAGCATTATGTGGAGCTCATCATATACTGTATGGAACATTATATGTGACCAATTCTGTATGGAGAAATATATGGGGCTCATTATACTGTATGGTGCACAATGTGGTGGCCATAATACTGTATGGAGTAATATACTGTCCTTTTTTTGAGCTATTGTACAATTTACACTAGATCAGTCATGTAAGCAGTGACGTATTTGTCATTGTACTATACCTATATTTCTGTGCCATATCGGAGCATCATGAGTTGTGGTATGTGTTAAAGGGGCGCACTGACACTCTTTGGCCCAGGGCACACGAAAACCTGGAGCCAGCCCTACCCCCCATAACTTTAGCCAAATAACCCCCAGTTTTCAATGCGTAACTATTATGAAGTAAATTAAGGTTGACAAGCTTCAGTAATAAGAATTGATGTTTTTGGCATTGAAATGGGCACTGTAGGTGTGTTTACTGTCCTCCACTCCATGTCGACTTTGCTTCCCCATTGACTTGCATTGGGTTTCGTGTTTGTCAGCCTCCGACTTTTCCCTATAGTTGGCCGATTTCGTTCGACATGACTTTTGCGAAAGTCGGGTTTCATGAAACCCGACTCGACCCTAAAAAAGGCAAAGTCGCTCATCTCTAATTGCCACTAAATAGTCTAAGCTGGTCAAGTTAAATGCAAAAAATATAGGCATAAATTAAATTTATTGGATCAAATAACTAAAAAATTGCCATGTGCATATGTACTCACCCCACTTGCGATGAAGCCCCTATTTCTGGTGCAAGCAGTTACCTTCATAAGTCTCATGCTTAGTGACAGGAAGTCCACCTGTGTGCAATCTAACTGTCACGGTCTGTCAGTATATACACTTTACCTTTTCTGAAAGGCCACAGAGGCGGCAACACCATTAACCCCCTAACCCCCAAGGGTGGTTTGCATGTTCATGACCAGGCCAATTTTTACAATTCTGACCACTGTCCCTTTATGAGGTAACTCTGAAATGCTTCCATGGATCCCGGTGATTCTGACATTGTTTTCTCATGACATATTGTACTTCATGTTAGTGGTAAAATTTCATTCCTATAACTTTTATATGCGGAAAAAAACGGAAATTTGGCAAAAATGTTAAATTTCGCAATTTTCCAACTTTGAATTTTTATGTCCTTAAATCACAGAGATACGGCACACAAAAAACTTTTAGGACGTTATAATGGTTAAAAGTTGACCAGCGATTTCTCATTTTTGCAACACCATTTTTTTTTTTATGGACCACATCACATTTGAAGCCACTTTGAGGGGTCTATATGATAGAAAATACCCAAAAGTGACACCATTTTAAAAACTGCACCCCTTAAGGTGCTCAAAACCACATTCAATATAATATTAACCCTTCAAGTGTTTCACAGGAATTTTTTGAATATTTAAAAAAAAAAAAAAAAATGAACATTTAACTTTTTTTCACAAAAAAAACACTTCAGTTTCAATTTTTTTCTATTTTACCAAGGGTAAAAGGAGAAATTGGACTGAAAGTTATTGTGCAATTTGTCCTGAGTACGCTGATATCTGATATGTGGGGGGGGAACCACTGTTTCGGCGCATGACAGAGCTCAGCAGGGAAGGAGCACCGTTTGACTTTTTCAATGCAAAATTGGCTGGAATTCAGATTGGACGCCGTGTCACGTTTGGAGAGCCCCTGATGTACCTAAACAGTGGAAACCCCCCACAAGTGACCCCATTTTGGAAACTAGACCCCCTAAGGAACTTACCTAGATGTGTGGTGAGAACTTTGAACCCCCAAGGGCTTCACAGAAGTTTATAACGTACAGCCGTACAATTAAAAAATTATATTTTTTCTCCAAAAATGATCTTTTCACCCTCAATTCTTACTTTTCCAAGGGTAACAGGACCCTAAAAGTTATTGTGCAATCTGTCCTGAGTACGCTGATACCCCATATGTGGGTGTAAACGACTATTTGGGCACATGGCAGAGCTCGGAAGGGAAGGAGCGCCGTTTGACTTTTTTCAATGCAGATTTGGCTGGAATTGAGATCGGACGCCATGTCGCGTTTGGAGAGTCCCTGATGTGCCTAAACAGTGAAAACCCCCCACAACTAACACTATTTTGGAAACTAGACCCCTTAAGGTACTTATCTAGATGTGTGGTGAGCACTTTGAACCCCCAAGTGCTTCACAGAAGTTTACAACGCAAAGCCTTGAAAATAAAAAATCCATTTGACGTTTTTGGCTGGAATTGAGATCGGACACCATGTTGCGTTTGGAAAGTCCCTGATGTACCTAAACAGTGGATTCCCCCCACAAGTGACCCCATTTTGGAAACTAGACCCCCTAAGGAACTTATCTAGATGTGTGGTGAGCACTTTAAACCTTTAAACTTTAAACCCCACAGAAGTTTATAACGCCCGGGTGTGAAAATAAAAAAATCGTATTTTTTCCACAAACATGATCATTTAGTCTCCAATTTTTTTTATTTTCCCAAGGGTACCAGGAGAAAATGGACCCCAAAAGTTGTTGTTCAATTTGTCCTGAGTACGCTGATACCTCATATGTGGGAGAAAACTACTGTATGGGAACAAGTCGGGGCTCGGAAGGGAAGTAGTGACGTTTTGGAATGCAGACTTTGATGGAATGGTCTGCGGGTGTCATGTGCGTTTGGAGAGCCTCTGATGTGCCTAAACTATTGAAACTCCCCACAAGTGACCCCATTTTGGAAACTAGACCCCCCACGGAACTTATCTAGATGGGGGTTCAAAGTGATTACCACACAAGTGCTTCACAGAAGTTTATAACGCCCGGGCGTGAAAATAAAAAAATCATTTTTTTTCCACAAAAATGATATTTTTGCCCCCAATTTTTTATTTTCTTAAGGGTAACAGGAGAAATGAGGCCCCAAAAGTTGTTTTGCAATTTGTCCTGAGTAGGCCGATACCCCATATGTGGGGGTTAAACACTGTTTGGGCGCATGACAGAGCTTGGAAGGGAAGGTGCACCATTTGACTTTTTCAACGCAGAATTGGCTGGAATTGAGATCAGACGCCATGTTGCGTTTGGACAGCACCTGATGTGCCCAAACAGTGGAAATCCCCCAATTTTAACTCCAACCCTAACCCCAACACACCCCTAGTCCTAACCCTAATGGGAAAATGGAAATAAATACATTTTTTAAATTTTATTATTTTTCCCCTAACTAAGGGGGTGATAACAGGGGGTTTGATTTACTATTTATGGCGGTTTTTATGTTTGGCAGCTGTCACACACTAAAAGACGCTTTTTATTGTAAAAATAGTTTTTGCATCACCACATATTGAGAGCTATAATTTTTCTATATTTTGACCCACCGAGTCAAGTGAGGTCTTATTTTTTGCAGGAAGAGTTGACGTTTTTATTGGTATCATGTTCGGGCACGTGACTATTTTTTTATCGCTTTTTATTCCGATTTTTGGGACGCAGAATGAACAAAAACCAGCGATTCATGAATTTCCTTTGGGTGGTGTGTTTACACCGTTCCGCGTGCGGTAAAATTGATAAAGCGGTTTTATTCTCCGGGTAAGTACGGTTACAGCGATACCTGATTTATGTCATTTATGTTTTGGCGCTTTTATGCAATAAAAACAATTTTATATAAAAAATATTCACTTTTGCATCGCTTTATTCTGCGAGCTATAACTTATTTTTTTCTCTGATGACGCTGTGTGGTGGCTCGTTTTTTGCGGAACAAGATGACGTTTTCAGAGATACCATGGATATTTATATGCGTCTTCTTCATCGCGCGTTATTGCACTTTTTGTTTGGCGGTATGATAATAAAGCATTATTTTTTGCTTTGTTTTATATTTTTTAAAGGGGTTCACTAAAGGGGTTAACTAATGGGACAGTTTTATAGGGCAGGTCGTTACGGACGCGGCGATACCAAATATGTGTACTTTTATTTTTTTTTTATTTCCAAAAAATGAATTTATTAGGGAATATTTTTCTTTTTTAATTTATTTAGCGATTTTTTTAAAATTATTTTTACTTTTTTTTTTTAAACTTTATTAGGTTGTCCCAGGGAGGACTTCACTGTCCTGTGACAGATCGCTGATGTGTCACATCACAGATCACTGTGACAGATCAGCGATATGTCACAGGCATTGAAGCAGACTTCCTCTTGCCTGCGCTTTGCAGGCACTGAGGAAGCCAGCTCCCTGCAGACCCCCCGAAGGTCCCCGTCACCATCTTGGATTCGGGGACCTGCAGGGAAGGAGCCCCATGCAGCAGCGCTGCACATTGCGCTGCCGTGGGGGGCTCAGGGAAGCACGGAGGGAGCCCCCTCCCTGCCGATGCTTCCCTTTAACCCCCGGTATACCGCGATCGTGTTTGATCGTGGTATGCAAGGGGTTAACGTGTCGGGGGCGGTCCGTGACCGCCCCTGACACATTGTGCTGGGTGTCAGCTGTGATAATCAGCTGACATCCGGCCGCGATCAGCGGCGCTCACCGCGTGGGCGCCGCTGATCGCTGTGACGTACTATCCTGTCCCTGGGAATTAAGTCCCAGGGCACATGGACGGGATAGTACATCACATGGCAGAAAGGGGTTAAAGCAAGAGGCACCACTAACCAAATAACACCATGAAGACCACAAATTGGACTTTTGTGGTCCAATTTCTCCTGATACCCTTGTGAAAATAAAAAATAGTAGGCTAAAAAATCTTTTGAGAAAAAAAAAGATTTTTTATTTTCAAGGCTCTGCGTTGTAAACTTCTGTGCAGGGCTGTGGAGTCGGTAAGCCAAACCTGCGACTCCGACTCCTCAATTTCCCTTACACCGACTCCGACTCCGACTCCCACACATATTGCTTATATTTAAGTGAAAAATTTATTGTAGTACAATGTGAACCTCAGACATTTAATCATTTTTATGATCCAATAATCAAGATATTTAGATAGAACAGAATATATATTGGTGTACTACCAGGTTTTCATTCTTTTTGGTACAGATACGATATGGATAGACAGATATGGATAAATGGATATATAGATAGAGCAGATTTCTAATCTGCTTTTGCTATTGAAAACATTATCTATGAGCTCAAAAACCTTTCAGGTGATGCAGTTTTTTTAAAAAGATGATCAGCTTTTGCAGCTGAAAAACGTATCCTCAAAAAACACAGGAAAAATGCTGTGTGTGAATGTAGCCTTAGATCAGGAATATAACAGCCATTTATAGGACATTTCATAACTTTCCCAAACTCCTATGAAAAAATATTCAGCACATCCTGCATTGAACTACTGTACCCAATTTATTATATATTTTAGGAGTCGGAGTCTGTCCATTTTATACCGACTCCAACTCCGACTCCACCAAAATGAGCACCGACTCCGACTCCGACTCCACAGCCCTGCTTCTGTGAAGCACTTTATGGGTTCAAAGTGCTCACCACACATCTAGATAAGTACCATAAGGGGTCTAGTTTCCAAAATAGTGTCAGCTTCAGGGTTTTTTCACTGTTTAGGCACATCGGGGACTCTCCAAATGCGACATGGCGTCCGATCTCAATTCCAGCCAAATCTGCATTGAAAAAAGTCAAACTGCGCTCCTTCCCTTCTGAGCTCTGCCATGCACCCAAACAGTGGTTTACCCCCACATATGGGGTATTAGCGTACTCAGGACAAATTGCACAACAACTTTTGGTGTCTAATTTCTCTTGTTACCCTTGGGAAAATAAAAATTTGGGGGTGAAGAGATCATTTTTGTGGAAAAAATGTTTTTATTTTCACGGCACTATATAATAAACTTCTGTGAACCACTTGGAGGTTCAAAGTGCTCACCACACATCTAGATAAGTTCTTTAAAAGGTCTAGTTTCCAAAATGGTGTCACTTGTTGGGGCTTTCCACTGTTTAGCCACATCAGGTGCTCTCCAAACGTGACATGGCGTCCGATCTCAATTCCAGCATTGAAAAAGTCAAACGGCGTTCCTTCCGTTCCAAGCTCTGCCGTACACCAACACAGTGGTTTACCCCCACATATGGGGTATCAGCGTATTGAGGAGAAATTTCACAACAAATTTTGTTGCTTATTTTCGCTTTTTACACTTGTGAAAATAAAAAAAAATTGGTTCTGAAGTAAAATGTTTGTAAAAAAAGTTCCTGTGAAGCCCGTAAAGGGTTAATAAACTTCTTGAATGTGGTTTTGAGCACCTTGAGGGGTGCAGTTTTTAGAATGGTGTCACTTTTGGGTATTTTCAGGTATATTGACCATTCAAAGTGACTTCAAATGTGATGTGGTCCCTAAAAAAATGGTTTTGTAAATTTTGTTGTAAAAATGAGAAATCGCTGATCTTTTAACCCTTGAAAGTTCATAACAAAAAAAATTTGTCTCCAAAATTGTGCTTAAGTAGACATGTGTGAAATTTTATTTATTAAGTATTTTGGGTGACATATCTCTGAATTTAAGGGCATAAAAATTAAAAGTTTGAAAAATTCAAAATTTTAAACATTTTCGCCATATTTCCATTTTTTTTCATACATAGACACATCATATCGAAGGAATTTTACCACTAACATGAAGTACAATATGTCACAAAAAACCACTCATAATCAGCGGGATCCGTTAAAGCTTTCCAGAGTTATAACCTCATAAAGTGACAGTGGTCAGAATTGTAAAACTTGGCGTGGTCAATAAGCAGCAAATTGGCTCCGTCACTAAGGAGTTAATCAGAGGCAGCACAAAAATCAAAGGTAACCCTGAAGGAGATGTAGAGTTCCCAGGAAAAGACTAGAGTATCTGTCTGTACAACCACAATAAGCCATACACTCCATACATGTGACCTTTATGGAAGAGGGAGCACAAAAAAGCCTTTACTTTCACACAAAAATTGTAAGGCTTTTTTTGAGTTTGTGGGAGACTACCCAAATGTATGGAGTAATGTGCTGTGGTCATTGTGTTTTGAGAATGGGACAGAGGCTGACCTTCCAATAAGACAATGACCCAAAGCATACTGCTAAAGCAACACTCGAGTGGTCTAAGGGGAAACGTGTAAATGTTTTGGAGTGGCCTATTCAAAGCCTAGACCATAACCCAATTGATAATCTGTGGTCAGACTTGAAGATTGCTGTTCACCAGAGGAAACGATCAACATGAAGGAGCTGGAGCAGTTTTGCCTTGGAATAGGGGAAAAATCAAGGTGACTAAATACGGAAAGCTCAGAGAATTATCCAAAGGGACTTGCAGCTGTAATTGCCGCAAAAGGAGGCTCTACAATGTACTGGTTTTATGGGGAAGAATAGTTATGCACACTGAATTTTTCATTTATTCTATCCTATTTGCTGTTTGATTAATAATAAAAAGAAAAGCAAATGTTCATAGTTGTAGGCATGAACTGAAGGCAACCCTAAAAAATAGATTGATATTCCAGGTTGTGAGGAAGGAAAACCGGAAAACTGGGGGCGAATACTTTTGCAAGCCACTGTATATATAAGGAGGTAGAAAGGATACACAAATAAGGTCTGTTCTGCTGTCAGATATGGTTTACCTGTCAGCCATTAGGATGTGTCTGGTGTGCCAGCTGTGCCCTGTCCTTATATGTTTAGTTCCTGACAGCGACAGCCACAGCTCATCCCCACATGAGCCATTAGACTAGCTTTGTGAGTCATCCACCAGCCCCATAGGTAGCCTTATCGGGAGCCCTGCACAGCTCTCACCTTGACATTTCTAAGGATTCAGGCCAATATAATGACACGTTAACCGCCTCTGTCCTCCGCCTACACACAGACACCATGAGGGGCTGCCAGGGAATCTCCTGCAATCACAGCTAGCGTTAACCCCTGGCATTCTCCCAGACTGCAGACAATCTATTTGTTGCCTTCAGCCTACGTGTTAAAAAATAGAGAAAGAATACAAAATTGATTATGGCAGAACAAACATGAATAATGTCCTCTTATCTAAATAGCTTTTGCACCAAGATTTCCATCAGCAATTTTTGTGTTAACATCGTTCGGTAGGGACAGGGGACAGATATGTTAACCTGACATCCCTTGTGCTGCATTGCCACCCACACTGCACAAAGCCCCTTTACATCTTCCTGCCACTAACCTAAACTTGATAAATACACTAATGGTCACCCCAGGCGTTGGAGGTTAGACGTAGGATACCCACATACACTCCCACACAGCACTTAACAAAACAATAAAGTGCAATCAATGATCTCCTAATTAGCGAGGATTCTCATGCTACAAATTCATTATATCATGGAAATCAATAAGGTAATACTTAGGCTACGTCAGGCATGTTGTCCACTGTCATATTGCATAGCAAAATCCTATATTTTATTAATCATTTGCATCTCTTTCACACAAAGTCAACTGTTAGCACTGCAGCCTTGCAGCGCTGGGGTCCTGGGTTCAAATCCCACCAAGCACAACATCTGCAAGGAGTTTGTATGTTCTCCCCGTGTTTGCGTGGGTTTCCTCCGGGTACTCTGGTTTCCCACCACACTCCAAAGACATACTGATAGGGAACTTAGATTATGAGCCACAATGGGGACAGTAAAGCGCTGGGGAATATGATAGCGCTACATACAAGTATCAGGACAAAGAGGGGTCTATAAAGTAAAAATACCTTTAACTAGTACGGTAAGTAGCGGCACAGAAGGCGCTCACAAAAACATGAATAGGTAAAAAAATATATATTAAAAAGTAGTAAAATATCATGGAAACACAGCAGCAGTTGGTATATAGAAATGGATATTATCCACAAATAAAGTGCAGCGTGCAAAAGGTGAAAAGGACATGTGACGATGAATGTGCACAAGTAAATATAAGGGATATAAAAGAGAGTATACGTATATACATATATGTAACTTAAATGTT
Source organism: Dendrobates tinctorius (assembly GCF_039654945.1). Taxonomy (NCBI): domain Eukaryota; kingdom Metazoa; phylum Chordata; class Amphibia; order Anura; family Dendrobatidae; genus Dendrobates; species Dendrobates tinctorius. The sequence goes on from NW_027361898.1 coordinate 28,884,788, forward strand.
GCAGACAGTATAATGCATAGAGCAGCTTAATACAAACCCATACATACACGGTCAAAATTGTTGGCACCCCTCGTTTAATGACAGAAAAACCCACAATGGTCACAGAAATAACTTGAATCTGACAAAAATAATTAATCAAAAATATGAAAAATGACAAAATGAAAGTCAGACATTGCTTTTCAACTATGCTTCCACAGAATTTAAAAAAAAAAAATAAAACTCATGAAATAGGCCTGGACAGAAATGATGGTACCCCTGAAAATAATGTGACAAAAGGGACATGTTAAATCGTTGCGTTGAACGGACTGCATTAATGCTATGTGAACCTGGCCTTAGCATCACAGGTGTCTACAATCTTGGAATCAGTGAGTGGGCCTGTATAGAGGGCTACAGATACCCACTATGCTGTTTGGTGACATGGTGTGTATCACACTCAACATGGACCAGAGGAAGCGAAGGAAAGAGATGTCTCAGGAGAGTAGAAAGAAAATTATAGACAAACATGTAAAAGTTATAAGACCATCTCCAAGCAGCTTGATGTTCCTGTGACTACAGTTGCACATATTCAGAAATGCTAAGCTCCATGGGACTGTACCAACCTCCCTGGATGTGGCCACAAGAGGAAATTTGATGACAAATCAAAGAGACGGATAATAGGAATGGTAACAAAAGAGCACAGAAAACTTCTAAACAGATTAAAGGTGAACTTCAATCTCAAGGAACATCAGTGTCAGATCGCACCATCTGTCGTTGAATGAGCGAAAGTGGACTTCATGAGAGACAACCAATGAAGACACCATTGTTGAAAAAAAATCATAAAAAAGCCAGACTGGAATTTGCCAAACTACATGCTGACAAGCCACAAAGCTTCTGGGAGAATGTACTACGGACAGATGAGACAAAAATGAAACTTTTTGGCAAGGCACATCAGCTCTTTGTTTACAGACAGAGAAATGATGCATGTCAAGAAATGAACACTGTCCTTACTGTGAAACATGGAGGTGGCTCTGTTATGTTGTAGGGCTGCTTTGCTGCATCTGGCACAGGGTGTCTAGAATCTGTGCAGCGTACAATGAAATTTCAAGACTATCAAGGGATTCTAGAGAGAAATGTGCTGCCCCATGTCAGAAAGCTTGGTATCAGTCGCAGGTCATGGGTCTTGCAACAGGATAATGACCCAAAACACACAGCTAAAAACACCCAAGAATGGTTAAGAGGAAAACATTGGACTATTCCGAAGTGGCCTTCTATGTTTGCTTTCAGGCTGGGTTGTAGTTTTAAATTACATAATGTGTTTACTATACAATGTACTGGAAAACAGGAAATCATTTTCAAGTGTGGTGAAATCAAGGAAAAAAACGCAATTGTGCCATGTGTTTTTTTTTTTTGTCATCAAGGTGGTTGTGGTTTGCTAAATGACCTGTGAATTTGATTCTGCAGGTTAGTACGATTACAGGGTCCAATGTATGATAGTATCCATACCAAATATGTTTTAGTTTTTTAAACTTGTTTTTATTTATTCTTATAATTAAAGAGGGAAAATTTTAAGTGACTTGAATTTTTAAAAACTTTGTTTATTTTTTAGTCCCTTTAGGGGACTAGGACATGCAATCAACTGTGTGCTTGTTCTACATGCTGACATGTACACTATTGCTGTATATCACTAAAATAATGGTCTTATTTTAAGAGGAGCCTGTGGGATGGGCTTTATATGCGTACTTGAACCTGATCTTTTTGCAATGGCAACCCACTGACAACCCAAGATTGTGAGAGGATGATGGACATTTGGAAAAATCACACTTCACCCAGGAAATATCAACAGCTACATATAAAGCGTTAATAGCAGCAATCAGAGCCTGACTCTGATCACTGCTGTTACAGGCTGATTACCACTGCCAGCATCTGCTGGGTATGGGGCTTAGTTCTTCACCCCACAGTATGTATCACTCGCGTCCTATGGTTTTAAATAGACAAATATGAGATAAACAGTTTTAGGCCACTTTCACATGTTCAGTATTTGACATCTGTATTTGTAAGCCAAAACCAGGAATTGGTGAAAAATACAGAAATATGGGGTTGTGTTTCTGTTATACTTTTCCTCTGATTGTTTCTCTCCTGATTTACAAATACTGATGCTACATACTCCTAATCTCTATAGAGCACGGAGTGTCAGACTGCTACAAGGCTCAATGGTCAGACTCCATTTTGAATTTTTCGTTTTTGATGTAATCGTTCAGTCTCTTTAGATTTATTATTGACCTCTATATAAGTCACTAGTGCGACCACACTTAGAATACTGTGTACAGTTCTGGTCTCCGGTGTAAAAGAAACACATAGCTGAACTGGAGCGGGTGCAGAGAAGAGCGACCAAGGTTATTAGGGAACTAGGGGGTCTGCAATACCAAGACAGGTTATTACACTTGGGGTTATTTAGTTTGGAGAATCGAAGGCTTAGGGGTGATCTTATTACAATGTATAAATATATGCGGGGACAATACCAAGACCTTTCTAATGATCTTTTTACTCTTAGACCTGTGACGGGGATAAGGGGGCATCCTCTATGTCTGGAGGAAAGAAGGTTTAAGCATACTCACAGACGCGGATTCTTTACTGTAAGAGCAGTGAGACTATGGAACTCTCTGCCATATGATGTTGTAATGAGTGATTCACTACTAAAATTTAAGAAGGCACTGGATGCCTTTCTTGAAAAGTATAATATTACAGGGTATATACTCTAGTTTCCTTAATATTGCGTTGATCCAGGGAACTAGTCTGATTGCCGTATGTGGAGTCGGGAAGGAATTTTTTTCCCCAATGTGAAGCTGTTTGCCACATGTTTTTTTTTTGCCTTCCTCTGGATCAACATGTTAGGGCAAGTTAGGATAGGATATGGGTTGAACTAGATGGACTTAAAGTCTCCCTTCAACCTTAATAACTATGTTACTATGTTACTATGTACCGTCCGGTTTGGTAATTGGGAAGAGAGGCGAGTAGAACCCTCTGCCTCTCTCCCGCGGGGGAACCTCCTGGAGGACTCTTTTGTTCAATAGACTTAAGACCTCTTTTTCGAGGGCTTCTTGTTCCGTTATCGATGATCTTAGTGGGGTTACCACATATTTTTGAGGGGGGGGGGGGGGGGAGAGAGAAAGTCTATCCTTAGCCCTGATCCTATCAGATTTAATAACCAGGGGTTGTTCGATATTCTCCTCCAAGCTGGTAAAAAAAAAAAAAAAAAAAAAAAAAAAAAAAAACTTAGTCTCCCTCCCACCCTGCACAAACAGTCACTTGGGGGTTTTTTTTTTTCTCTTGGGTAGCGTTACCGAAGAAGAACCCCCTGTCCCTTCTCCTGTCGTCCCATTTTTGCTCTCTCGGGGGTCTCCTCTGAAAAAAAACTTTTTGTTTCGAAAGGACCTTTTAAAGCCTGTAGGACCCAGGTTTGGGAATCCCTTATTTTTCTCGCCTGCCTTTTGGAGGATGTCATCCAACGTTTCTCCGAATAGGAATTTGACTTCACAAGGGATGGCGCATAACTTCATCTTAGTCTGTAAGTCCCCTGGCCAGCATTTAAGCCACAGCATTCTACGGGCTGCGTTTTAACAGGGCTGCCACTTTGGAAGACAACCTTACTGAGTCAGCTGATGAGTCGTCTAAGAAAGCCGCCGCTCCTCTTATGACTGGAATGGATTCCAGGTTTTTCTCCCTGGGTGTACCTTCCCTTATTTGCCTCTCTAATCGGTCCACCCATACCATGAGGGCTCTGGAGGTACAAGTTGCCGCTATTGCTGGCCTAAGGTTTCCTCCTGCTGATTCCCAAGTGCCTTTGAGGAAGGTGTCAGCTTTTTTGTCTAATGGGTCCTTTAGAGTACCCATATCCTCAAAGGGGAGTGCGAATTTCTCTGAGGCCTTGGCAACTGCCACGTCTAGCTTGGGGGCTTTGTCCCAGGACGTGAATGCTTCCTCGTCAAATGGGTATTTTCTTTTAAGAGAGGGAACCGTGGAGTTCCTCCTATCTGGTCTCTCCCATTCTTTTTTTTATCAGGCCCTTTACGTTCTCGTTTAATGGAAATACTCTCCGTCTCTTCTGGCCCAGTCCCCCGAACATTATGTCCTGGACTGATCTATCGGGCCAAGGGTCTGCCACCCCCATGCTAGATCTTACTGCCTTTACTAACATGTCTACCTGATCCAGGGGGAAACAATGACGACTCTGTCTCTTCATCCGAGGATGACGAGTCGGTGTCTGAAGTATGGGAGGTAACTTCCCCTGACGTTGAGGCCTCTGACTGGGATCCTACTACTGTGTCCCTTTTCCTCCCCCTCCCTTTTTGTTTTAGGGATGAAAGGGTGCTCTGAAACTCCGAACGGATTACCGCTCTTAGATCTGAGGTGTAATCCGGGGTTTCCTCACAGAGAACCTCCTGTATGCAGGAGTCAGAGTTTTTTATCCCATGAAGCTGGTAGCGGGTTTTTACAGGTGGAGCATTCCCTGTTCTTTGTTTTTTTGCTTTCTTCTTTCCCAATTCAGGAGGTGGATTCAGATCCCTCACGGGTTGATCCAAGGAAGGTGACTTGCTCCTCGCAGTCGACTTGCTGCGCTGCGTGGAGTGGCTGCTGGACCGGCCCTCCTGTCCGTCTTTTTCTTGGCGATGGTGGTGTTGCCTGTGCTGCTGCTGCTGCTTGGGCTGCTGCATTGGCTGCTCCTCGTGCTGGTCGCTGTCTTCCACGCTCACAGGACGCTTCCAGCATGAAGCAGCTCCAGCATCACTCTCTTGAATTTCCCGGCCGTGACGTCACCTCCTCCTCCCAGCCTGCACCGCTGTGCTCCGGGAAGCGCGCAGTGCGCATGCGCCTACCGCGGGGACCCAGATGTTGTTGCTTCATTTCCGCGGCAGCGCCATCTTGGTACACCTTTGTACCACGACGCTGCCCGCGCATGTACCGGCGTCACCAGCCCCATTCTCCTATCCGGAGCGGCGGCTCGGTCCTCTCCCGCCCGCTCACCCTGTAAAGCCCCTCGGCTACAGCGGTGGCGGCTTCAGGTACCGACCCCGCCGCGACAGGGGCCTCCCCACTGTCAGACCTGCGAACGGGACGGCCCTGGACTCCTCTTCTATCCGGTAAACTTCTGCCACTGCTGGTTCCACGGGTCATCTGTCAAGGACAGGAACCCAACTGGGGCGGAGGAGAGGTGACGCCTTTTTATCTGTAGGTTCCTGTCCTTGATGGGCGGACCCCCTCTCTCCGTGGTGCTGTCATGGGTGAGAGAGAAAAATCTAAGCAAAAAAAAATGGAAAAATCAACCGGTCATAAAGGGGTTAAAGAAGCAGCTTCTTTATATACAGCTGACATTTTATATTACTCAATACTTAGATGTGGACATTTCTCATGTTTGAAGGCATTTAGAAAACCAAAAACATCCACTTAAGTGCTGGATGAAATGATTTCTCCATGAATATGAATATGTCTGCCACTCCATTAAATGAATCAGTATATGACTCAATAAGAGCAGAGGGAAGAGGATTTTGATCTTCATTATCCATTTGTAGAACTACAAGGGCTCATATGCTCAAGTGCCTTATTTCTGTTCGTCTTCCATCGGACAGCGATATAATTGGAGTAACATTGAAGTGTGCATCAAAAATCCACAGAAAAGAAAGGAAGAAAAACAAGCAAATATGGCTGTGAATTCAGGTTTGCCAAATGAAGTCCAAGAGACGGCAAAGTCCAACATCTGTATGAAGAGGTTTATGCACGCCTCATTCTGATAAACAGGACAGTCGCTGGTAGTATGTGAGGCTGGGAAAACATGGCGATGTATGATGACTAGTGATTAGCGAGTAAACTCGTTGATCGGGTTTTTCCGAGCATGTTCAGGTGGTCTCAGCGTATTGGGCATGCTCGGAGATTTAGTTTCTGTCGCCATAGCTGCATGATTTGCGGCTGCTAGACAGCATGAATACATGTGGGGTTGCCTGTTTGTTAGGGAATAACTGCATGTCTCGCGGCTCTCTAACAGCTACAAGACATTCAGCTGCGGGACTGGAACATTATTTGAGCATGCCAAAGACAATCAGGACGCACATGAGCATGTTTGCTCATCACTACTGTTGACAGATTCGCTTTAACCCCATAAAGATGCATCTACCTGTGATTTGTGCTTTTTAACACATCCATGCCATAATAGTAAAGTTGCTGTATGCCTGCTTATTTTACATTTCTAATCATTTTTTTCTATTTTACTACCTTTGCATCATGAAACCAGTATGGTGCTCTCACAATCTAAGAGCCTCGTAATGGCTTATTTTGTTTGGATTTTTATTATTACTATTAGTCCATTTGACTTGTGTGAGTTTTACTGTGTAATACAGTATCTCTATATTGCAAAATCTACCTGTGTTCAGCAGGCAGCACCCAGAATGCTTACACACGGCAGACTATAGGGGGTCCTTTAGGCCACTTAGGGCATGCTGTGTCAGGGAGAAAAAAACGTTAAAGAAAATAACCTACGGAAAATATAAAGTGTGTAGCACATTTTACATATCCCCCTACAGGTGGCCACAATGTTCTTGCTGTCCCTAAAGGATCCTACAACCCCCAGTATGATCGCAGTAGTGCAGTGCTCTTCTGAAGAACATTGTGCTAAGGCATCCGCAAGAGCAAAGATAATGTGGCCCCGAGTGTTGAACAATTCATGCAAGAAAGGCGGCACTTGACTTTTAATCGGCCTTTTTACAACCCTGGTGAAACCACTAAATAAGGAATCGTTCAGACATCAGTGATTTTTATGGCATGTAAAAAAAAAAATGACCAATCAGATTTGGATCAGATTTTCATCTGCATCTGGCCCATGTGTCAGTTTTTACCAGCGGTGTTCCATTTTTTTGCATTTCAGAAGACATAAAAAATGGGAAAGATTTAGAATTCAACCCAGATGGAGTCAGAGTGCTGATTTTTTTTTTTATAGACTTACATCCATGACTCGGATCAACATTGGTCTCTATGGTTTGGGTACGGACCACTGGGTGGGGTCTGCTGCAAATTGTAACATACACAGAAAACTCTATACTGGGTGTATACGTGCACAGTGTGCAATTGCCAAGTATGTAATGCACATGATCCCATCCTAAAGGGGCTGCTAAACTGTGGTCACATAAGCAGATTTCCCAATATAAAACAATAGGGTTAACCTGTTCCTCACTGTGACCCCAAGAGATGACGATGGTCAGTAAATCTAAAGACGATTTTAGACTGTGTGATGCTGGTCGGCAATCTCGTGATCTCCTATTTGCACAGGCCGACCCTGCTTCAGAAGCGCACAGAGCAGACTATAATAGATCGCTGCCATTATTCTCGACAGCACAAATTCTGTTCACACAGAAGGATGCGCTGCTGAGAATTTTTTTTTTCTGTGCAGACAAAAAAGATACTTTTGCACGGCCAACAAGAGTTTTACTCGTTCACCTGGTGATCGGCAGCCTGTTTATATTGCAAGATTGTTGCAAACGAGCATTTCTAGGAACACTTGTTCATGAGAATTGTGCAGTGTGAATGGACCCAATACCTGGAATGTGACAGATGCAGAACCGCTGCCACCATCTCTACTCTTCACAGTGCCACTCTGGTAGTAAGAGGTAGATGGCGTTCGTACAGCTCTGACTCAAGGGTTAACTTGCGGCACTTGTCAGTGGACAAATTAAAGCGTTGTGTGGGATGAGAGATCAATAGAAAAGGAAGAGTAATGAATTCCTATTGTAAAAGAAGTGGGATGGATAAGTGCTTGTGCTGCTGAAGATAAAGCTGTGTAGCGTCTTCAGTGTTTGCTCAACCCTGGACTGAGATCTGCAGTATTCACATGAAGTGGCCAAACACAAGTCTACGTCCCGTCACAGCACAGATCTGATCCCATCTTCCGTAACAGCACATATCTGATCCCATCTTCCGTAACGGCACAGATCTGATTGTAATGCCAAGCAATGACGCCCCAGGAATATGACGACGCCCCCAGGAATATGACTGTGAAAAATGAGGTTGAATGAACTCATGGAGATCAACATCCAACACTGCGGAGACACCATCACATGTTTCTCAACGCAGTGATTCTATAGCACTGCCCCCATCCCTTATGGGAAATATGCAAAAACATGCAAAATACAAGCCGCGGAGACACCATCACGTTTCTCAACGCAAGCAATGACTAGCCAGGTCTTTCCCCGGAAAGGAACAACCACGGGAAGGGCAGTCTCCAATGAAGGAAACCACCTATGCCAAAACATGGTATCCATCCACAGACAGCTGTTTCAGGGTATTGCCCCTCATCAGTGTGGAGTAGGAAACTGGCTAGTAGGAGCAATGCCTAGTAAAAGACTGTGAAAAATGAGGATTCTGCTGCGGTTCCGCAGCGGATTTGGCCGCTGCGGATCCGCAGCAGTTTTTGCTGCGGTGTACAGTACCATTGTTCCCTATGGGAATAAAAAACCGCTGTGCAGACGGTGCAGATTTTTCCGCGCGGTTTTCCTGCGGTTTCGAAACCGCAGAAAGAATTGACATGACCATTGTGGAGATGGTGAAACCGCAGGACCAAACCGCAGGATAATCCGCAGATAAACCGCAAGTCTTTTGACCTGCGGATTTTACAAAATCCGCGCGGCCAAATCCGCACCCCATTCCGCAGCGTGTGCACACAACCTTAAGGTCTGAAATGTATCATAAATTGAGTAGCCCAACTAGCCGGTATTTGCAACGCTCTATGGCATAACTAATACATGCACTGTCCGGCCAGCCTCTGTATAGGAGCTAAGAGCATTCCCCACTTATACTGTCCTGTACGTAATCTGTCTTTCATTGTTATTCAGGGGTTAAACACGTCACTGCAGCACACTGTGTACTGGCAGAAGTCTCCCCAGTGTGTTGGATGTGTCTCAGTCATGCGCTGACTTGTCAGACAGCGATACAAGCAATGTCAGGCTCCAGTCCGAGGGATCCGGGCTGTATTGTACACTACAAAGCAAAAAAGAAGAAGTGCAAGGCAAATATATGAGATAAAACAGCATCTTTATTGGTAAACCTAAAATTAAATAGGAGTATAGGGACATCACATGACCATGGGCAAGAATGTACACCCTGCAATTTCAATGTCTACCACGAGATGACAGTGTATAACCACAAGTAAAAAGAAGAAAAAAAAAAGAAAATTTGATTGACTGATGAATATAAACAAAGCTTTACCGTAGTAATACAGCAAAAGAGACATAAGGAAGAACATCAGAGAGCCACTGAACCCAACAATGACATCACTTGGAAAACGTCATCAGAAGTTGGAAAGCATGTAACACTTACCCCAGGACAAAGCTTTTCAAGCGAAACATACATCAAGTGCAACCGGTCGCTGGCTCACTGCTGTTCTATCCTGTGACGCTGACTGCGGTACTAAGTGATACCTCTTGTTTCCGTGCCTCCTTCAAGGACTGTTTTCCCCCCTTTTGTTAGCATTAGCAACCCTTCTGAGAGGCCTCTTTTGGGACCCCACACGTTTGTGTAGTTAATTAAGTAGCTTATACCCTCCGCTTTAGTTTATTTTTTATTCTACTTGACAGTATGCAAATATTGTTTTGATCTTACACACTGCCATCTTGTGGTAGATCTTGAAATTGCAAGCAAATATCCTTATGCAGGTGTTTTCCCATCCGGTTAGTCTGTACTTGTGCTGTCTCTATACTAATATAGTGTGTGCCTTTTATTTTAGCTACATTAATAAAGGTGTGCCTTTCTCTCAGATATTGGCCTTGCACTTCTGATGCGTGTTGCCGACTATGGTGCTGTAAACTGTTACATGTAGGTACATGGTGTATAGGTTTCTCATTACTAAACCAGCCAGGTAAAACGCTGCTTGTGTGGGTTTTCCCATATTGAAAATGCATGGGATATGCCATAAATGTGACAGATATGTCAAGAATGGGCCCCACAATATAATGCTGTAATGATCTGAACTTCCATAAGCATGAATAGAGACCACCACATGCATGGCGACCTGTCTACGGAAAGTGGCGGGTGACAAGCAACTTTCAGGAGACAGGAGGGAGTCCCAGGAGTGGGAACTGTGTCATGTATTCATGGTTATCCTGTGGATATGCCGCGAGTGTAGGATCTGCACATACTCCTCTACATGAGGAGTGAGGACATCTATAAATGTAGGATTTGCTTGTGACCAATGAGTAAGGAAGCATGGCAGAGGCTATATGCATTGATAGGGGTCACTAAAGTACTCCATATGGCGAGAAGTATGTGGTGATCTGACCACCACACCTAGGTGGAGGCCACGGCCCTGTGCTCATCCCTGATGTTTCCCCACATCTTTATGACCTTCCCTTTGCACAGTAAAAGGTGAATTCTAGGGGGTCGGAATCTGCATGCATCCGTCAAACCTAAATTCCCAAAACCCATAAGTTGGCCATATAGTGAAATACGATTCATCACCCCCAGGGAACAGGTTTCCACTTCTCCAATGGTGGCTGATATTTGGCATTATACACAGTGACATCAGGTTTGGGCTCAGCTGTTTGACTATGGGAACAAATTTTAAGCTCCTAGCAAACTATTTTTGTGTCAATGTCAGAGGAAGCTGGAAAACAAGATTTTGGTTGCTTATCGTAAAATCTGTTTCTCAGAGTCTTCATTGGGGGACACAGGAACCGTGGGTGTTGCTGCTGTCACTAGGAGGTTGACACTATGCATGAAAAAAAGTTAACTCTGCCTCCGCAGTATACACCCCTCCGACCGGCTGTAGGACAATCAGTTAGTGAAAAAGCAGTAGGAGGAGACATTATCATGTAAGTCATCATATATTCATTACACGTAATAAAATCATGGGAGGGCGCTGTGTCTCCCAATGAAGACTCTGAGAAACAGAGTTTACAGTAAGCAACCAAAATCCTGTTTTCTTTCGTCTTGTTGGGGGACACAGGAACCGTGGGACATCCAAAAGCAGTCCCTGGGGTGGGAAAAGACAGAAACTTCCTTCAGGTCGGAGAACTCACCACTGCCGCCTGCAAGATTCTTCTGCCTAGGCTGGCGTCCGCTGAGGCATAGGTATGGACTTTATAGAATCTTGAAAAGGTATGCACAGACGACCATGTGGCAGCCTTGCACAACTGCATGGCTGATGCCCTGTTGTGTACCGCCCAGGAGGCGCCCACCGCCCGGGTTGAATGGGTCTTGACCCCAGCAGAGGACACCCTGTCCTTTACTCTGTAAGCTTCAAGAACTGCCATTCTGATCCAGCGGGCAACTGTTGCCTTAGAGGCCGGCAGGCCTCTTCTCACCCCACTGGGGATAACAAAGAGCAAGTCCGCCTTCCTGAAAGGAGCGGTCCTGGCCAGATAGATCCTTATCGCCCTGACCAGGTCTAGCTTATTCAAAGAAGGATGGGTTGGAGCGGGACAAATTGACGGAAGGATTATATCCTCGTTCAAGTGGAAGGCCGATACCACCTTGGGAAGAAAAGTTAGGAGGCCGCAAAACAACCTTGTCCTGGTGCATAATTAGGAATGGAGGACGACAGGACAATGCCGCCAATTCTGAAACCACACACACCCACGGTTCCTGTGTCCCCCAGTGAGACAAAAGAGAAACTACGGTGAGCGAAGCAATTAAGAATAGATGAAGCACTCAGCTGCCCCTGTGCAGTGCTGTAAGTCTGCAGGATCTCCCATGTGATGGATGAGCTGCTACTTACAGATCCTCCATTCAATAACTAGAAAGGGTGCCCTCATGCTTGAGCCATATAAAGTAATCAGAGATTAAGAGCTCATTCAGGCATCCGTGCAAATCAGTCCAATCACTCACTGCAATGCACGGACTGGCCACAGCGGTCCCCATCTTAGCATGAAAGCCTCATATAAACACATGAAGCCATCATACTCTGGTCAGGAGAGCTGCGGCCAGACAGCGCACTGTTGTCCATTTCTGGACCGATTTGAATGGACGTCTGAATGTGCCCTTAGAAATCCATCTAGAAAGCAGAGAGGAGCACACACCAAAGCATTAGGGTGTTTAGGATATGTCTGATGACAGATTATCTATAGTGCACAGATTTGGGTGCGGAGTACTACATAGATCCACGACAACCTTGCATCCAAATCTGTGAGCGCTGACATAATAAATTGACAGGCTGCTGCTGTTAAGTTTTTGGTACCCCCATCTGAGAGCTGCACGATGTAGGGGCAGAGACCCTGATTCCAGCAATGTGTCACTTACTGGGCTGATCATTGGTTTTCTCTACTGCAGATCCAGCAGTTCTCTAAATGCTGAGCTCTGTATAACACTGGCCACACCTCTGATTGGCAGCTTTCTATGTACACTGCAGAGGCAGAAAGCAGCCAATTCCCTGAGGGGGAGTGGTTGGACAATCTAAACAATCTGGTAGCAGACCAAGTAGTCCTCTAGTGATAAAACAATGATTTTATGAGTACTAATAAAGCAGCCCAGTAATGGCTCATGCAGTTGTCCATGGATCTTGGCCCGAGCACAGACTGCAATGCATGAACTGTCCGCAGGTCTCACGATCAGAACTCGACAGTCTTAAATGCTTGTGAGAATCTTCCAGAGTAGCGGATAAGGCACCAGCCCCAGCATATGGCGGTATAGTCTTCAAAACGCTCTTTTGAAGAGCAATATGCAGTGCATCGCATCTATCGGTGTTGTTCACATTAGAATTTCAAATCATGCATCCAGGAAAAAAAAAAAAAGTGCAGGAGAAAAACAGACGGCCGTTTCTCGCTGCTCGCAAAATGGCCGTCGTTCTGTTTCTCCCCTGCACACTCCATGACCTCTGCTTACCAATCTTTGTTCCAAAGAACTGGAAATAAAGGGAGGCTGTCAAGTTTGGGTCAGGAGACTGTGCATTGTGATCTGTGCTCAGACGAGATACACGGATGTCTGCATGAGCCCTAAGTGACACACCACTGGAATGAGAGTCTCTGTCCCTACATCCTGTTGCTCTCAGATTAGCTAGCAAAAACATATTAAACGAATTGCCTTTCAAATATCCATTTTAAGAATGTGAAAAATTAAAAGATTGCCATGTTGGTCTCCAGTTTAGCCAATGAGGTGTTTAGAGAGCCCTCTACATCAGTCATACTTTAAAATTTTTTTACCAAACTTTACATATTTTTAACATTAGAGTTTTCCATGACTTTTTTTTAAAAAATTGCCAAAATGAAAGGATCATTATAAAATAAAGAATAAATAACACTTACTACTCCAACCCCCAGCCATTCCAGCAACAGAACTCCAGTGTTCTCGGCCCGTCGGTTGCCTCTGCGGACAAGTTAGTAATGGATAGGATGTGATCACTTCTGGTCTTGGTAGAGACAACCAGGGCGGCTGTACTGAATCGATAAGGATTATGGCAATTCCTATGTCTTGCTTCATGTGCCAAAAATGGCAGGTGCTGTGATGCCCAATGTCAGCACGATTTTGGAAAAAAAATAGTGCAGATGGGGGGAAAGCTTAGAACATATGCAAAGCTAAATCACACTACGAGAGCGGAGCGGTAACAAGTAGTGATGAGCGAGTATATTCGTTGCTCGGGTGTCCTCCGAGTATTTTGGCATGCTCGGAGATTTCTTTTTCGTTGTCTCAGCTGCATGATTTGAGACTTGTAGACAGGCTGAATATATGTGGGAATTCCCCAACAAACAGGCATTACACACATGTATTCAAGCTGTCTACAAGTCACAAATCATGCAGATGACTACGAAAACTAAATCTCCGAGCACGCCAAAATACTCAGAGACCACCCGAGCATGCTCGGGAAAACCCGAGAAACGAGTATACTCGCTCATCACTAGTAACAAGCCTTTATTTCTCAACAATCCCTTTGCTCAGGCAAATTTTTTTTCAGGGATGAGGAAACTTACCGCATAAAAATCGCCTATATGATCAGCATAAACCTTCTGTCCTTGGAAGGAAATTTCACCATGTAGTATCACAGCAGTGGCAACAGCTCAGAGGTATAGTAAAGAGGGTGAACGGGCACAAAGATTACACCCTACTCCGAGTAAGGATAAATGGGTTACTTTATTTAGAGGATTTTACACTATAAACCTTCATCACCTGTCTCGTTATAACTGAGGTTTTTGGACAGCAATTGCAAAAAGCCTAGAGAGCAAGGACTCTGGAATCCAGCAGTAAACGTTTTTCAGGACCGAATGACAGTAGCATGACTGACAATACCGGGAAAATCTCCCTGTGACTTGATCCTGAAAAATCCCGAAAAGGAGTTCATGATTGCAGGCAGAAACCCTTTAACAGTTTTGCACTCTTGTCAGTCTATGTCCATCTCTGCAGTAGTATTTTCAGAGGACAATTTGAACAATTTAAAAAAAGGTGCTAAAATTTCCGAAAAAAACATATTGAAAGAAAAATTAAATAACAAAAATAAAAAAAATTAAGTGATCCCATTATTTAGTGTGCAGTACAGCAGCTTCTTAACACTCACTACAAGGAGTGCTACAGCAAAATGTATGGAATGTAGGAATCACCCAAGATGGTGCAGGGACATGACATGATATGAAACAGCGATTCCTTCTGATGAATATCACATTTCTCAAATGGTAACATTTTTGATTGTGAATGAACTGAGCACCAAACCACGGCTGTCCTCTGTCTAACAAAGTGCCATCTTCTTAGCTTGGGTCTGGCAGACTCATTACACTCAATGGACACCAGTCAGCTCTTCACTATGCAATTTTTCTTAATCCCACGGAGACTTTGGAAAGTTTAGAATTTTGGGTAATGGAAACCCCTACACCTGGGTATGAGAAGACAGACTAAAGTAGAGGAGATCTGCTTTGTACGGCTGATAGCAATAAGAACCAAAAGCGAAATCATCCAGGAAGTGAAAACGGATATTGGTGGCAGCCGTTATGGACGTCTCCCCTCATCTCCAAATAGGACATAGATTCCTCATCCACTCTCCAACAGTTCGTCCTTCATGAATAGGAATTCTCTTTAACCCAATTCTGGGGTTCAGTCTCTTGATTGGTAGAATAGGATATATCCTGACTCTGAGTTTTTGGAAATGTCTGATGTTAAACCGTAGAACTCTTCAATGGCTTGGGCGTCAATTTTCTGTTGGCGAAAACCATGCATTAAAATATTAGATGAGGTTTATCAAATGGAAATCTTTGCATAATATCTTATACCTGCATCATCCCCAAAATGTGCACAGAAACAAAACCAGTGGTAGCTCAGTGGTTAGCACTGCAGCGTTGGGGTCCTGGGTTCAAATCCCACCGAGGACAACATCTGCAAGGAGTTTGTATGTTCTCCCCGTGTTTACGTGGGTTTCGCCCACATTCCAAAGACATTCTGATAGGGAATTTAGATTGTGAGCCCCAATGAGGACAGTGATCATAATATATGTAAAGCGCTGCGGAGTAAGATAGCGCTGTATAAGCAAAGTATAGTAAATAAATAAGTATATAGCATAAAGATACACAGCCAATTAATGCTAGGTATAAGTCCGTCATATAAGTGCTCGTAATTTAATTTTCCCATTATGGATACAGGTCATGCTGATCAGGCTGATTTTGATCAGATTATTTATTATTATAGCGCCATTTATTCCATGGTGCTTTACATGTGAGGAGGGGTATACATAATAAAAAACAAGTACAGTAATCTTAAGCAATACAAGTCACTACTGGTACAGGAGGAAGACAGAACCCTGCCCTCGAGGGCTCACAGTCTACAAGGGCAGATGCAGACAACGCAGAGCTCCATCTGAAATTACGGGGATCGGTGAGATCACCCCACATTCTCTATAAAAAGCCCAGGATCCATGTGCCATACTGCCTCTACCAGCATTACTGGTGTAGGTTAGTGTCCGCCATTTCTCTCTCCCCACATACTGTCATCCACCTGTCGTCCCTATATCTTTCTATCCAACCTTTCTATACGGCTACATTCTGGTTTCCATAGTCATGGCTCACCAATGGCTCCAATGTCTACATTTACAAAGAAATAATCCCTTGGCTGTACACACTGTGGCTCTGCTGCCTGACCATGGCATTTCCATGAGACTGTACACAGATTGCAACACTTATTAAAAATGGACAGGTACCCCTTTTTCTTTTTTTTTTTTAAATAAAAAATAATAAAAAATAATAAAACAAGTATTACGAAAAAGCAGGACAAAAACAAACCTCTACAATGTCATCGTCAAACAGCAGCCAGAATCCATGACTCTTTACGATGGTGATGTAGTGTCCACGGTTTGGGCCACTGTGTCAAAAATGGAAATTGTAAAATGTTATTCTCTTGGTTTTGGGATTAAAGTGCTGCGCTCCTTACATGAGGAAGCTGGTGACTATATGGGAAAAGGACAAACATATAAAACAATGAGCGTACCTAGTACATGAAAGGAGGTAACAATCTCAAGAGCCATAAAAACCGATAAAAAAATATATGTTTTCGGTCCTAATGGCAAAAGAAACCTTTATTACCCATGAGGCACATGTTTGTGGGAATTCAACTCTTACACGGGTCAATCCTAAGCTACCTGTGCTTCCATTTAACATTTATATCACATGCAATCAGAAAGCAAGTCTGATTTTGGGGCCCAGGTTGGAATCAGTAAGGGCTCATTCACACCAGTCATTTTTCATCAGCATTTGGTCAGAAATTCATCAATTTTCCTAGGATGATCTGATGGAGGTTTTACAAGCTTCTCCTGTCAGACAGTAAAAGGATGGCCTCCAAGTGAAGTCTGATTTTTTTTTTTTTTTTTTTTTACGAGATCCATAGACTTGCATTGGCGAGTTTTATCCAACACTTGGATCAATATCGCACTAGGTTTTGCACTTTTGTGCTAATTTCTTAGGTACGAATAAAAGCAAATCAGACACCTGAACAATCCCATAGATATTATAGGTCCGATGGTCATCGGTAAAAAACACTGATCACATTCGTACAAGAAAAACGGACGTGTGAACGAGCCATAAGGTAACCACTCCCTCTATGATAAAGCGAGCAAGCGAAACGCGCGTCAGGGGTTGCAGGAAGGCTGTGTAGAGTCCAGATCTATGATGGGTAAGCAGACACTGTTCTCTAGCACTTTATATCTGGGCAGAATATAGATATACCACACTTATTTTTACAGCATTTACTTGTCAGTGCTATTTTCGTGCATTCTTGAGCACCTCATTTATGACTATGCCTTTGTTTGCACAAGTCTCATTTCTGACCTATAGACTCCCCTTTGTGTACCTGCATATTTCCTCCTTTCTTTTTATTTGTTTTTGTATTATGTGTAATCTGTTTATTTAATTTTCTTTATTCATTTTTTTTTTATTCGGTGGTCTTTTTGCTACTCTTTTCTGTGCTAAAAGAACCATAAGGTGAGTATTGTGAGAATATGAAGATTTACGCAAGGCAATTAGGGAATATGACATTACTGTGTGGTTACTAGGGGGCTGTAAAGAAGGGATCCATCCTGGAGCTTCTTCGCTAAAACTTTATTCTCACATCGTCTGCCGCTTTTTTTGCGGATCCCTCTTCTTCATCCAACGTTGCATTTTGATTCCATCACAAGTTATTAGCCTCGAAGGCTCACAAAGTTAAGTAAGGACTGGCAGCCTTTGTCATTCAATAATACAGTGACTAGCCCAGGCTATTTCAAGGATTGCTTGAGATGAAGCCATGACTTTATTAATTATCCAACACAACTTATTATCTAGGTTTACCATAAAGGATGAAAGCTATAACATATCCCACAGATATCTGCTGATAGAAAACTACTAATCACGTGAAGAACCTGACTTTTACCCACCTGCCACAGTGAACCACCACTGCTACGAGGTCATACATTCGGTCAGGGTTAGTGGCATCCCCAGAAGTGTTGAAGAGCCGCAGTTCAAGTGGAAAGACCACGCGGTAGGAAAGTTTGGTATATCGGTGCAGCTGGTCCATGTACTTAAACCTTTTCAAGTGCAGGGCTAAGATCATAGGCAACTTCTTCACTCTCATCCTGCCAACACATGTGAAGCACACTTAGCAAGCACTTCATCGGATTACACAATAATAGTTTTCGGAAAAAAAACAGAAGGTCACCGACACTAAACTTGAAAAGAAATTAACAAACAAAAATTGAATTGTCCTCAAGTGCCAAGTACAAGACTGCCTGCTGTGCGGTTGGAGACACGAGAAATGGCCTGTCTGCTCAGAGGACAAAGTGTGAGAAATGCAGCGTTTCATAATAAAAGGTGCATGGCAACTGCCTCTGAAGGAAATCCCAGATTGTTCCCTACCGTCTTGTGGACATGCCTGCTAGACCTCCATGCCACTCTGCATCTTAAGGCTATCCCTGCATGGGATCATGGCATACTCTTTCCTCTGATTTGGAGACTTTATCACAGCTATGATCTCCTCAATATTTTACCTATCATTACTTGTAGATTTGAACACTTTGGGTTCTTACCTGAAGAAATATTATAGCTTATACAAAAGCAATAATGAAGTGCTGTGTGTGAGTGACATAAAATCTTTGTGGACTTAAGGAAATAAAAAACTTAGAAACTAATGATAAAAGTGAAAAAAGAAGACCCCTGCACTGTTTATTAGTCTATTTTTGCCTGAAACAGTTTTAGGCTATATGAAGATCAAGCCGTTGTTTTGCTGATGCAGCCACTAAGTTTTTTTTCGGCAAAGCAGCTTCAGGAACAAGCCAGTGGCCTGTCTCCGGGTGCCGCTTTGATGGTTGCTCTGCAGTTTTTTGCACCGTAGCCTCCCGAAGAATGAGCAGGTTACTCCTTTTAACCATTTGACAGTTTCCGAACCCTGAAGTGGTTAAAAGAAGTGACAAAAGACTGAACACGTGCACAAAAATGTGGTTTTACCATTGCTGTGCAGTATGTTCATTGCTAGCGGAGGTTTTGCGGTATGTTTTCAGGCAAGTGTTCTCTAGTAGGAGCATGGAGAAAGTCTGTTCTAGACAACCATGCCAGGGTTCATCTAGCTAGAGAGAAAAAGGATCAAATGTCAGAACTAAACCGATTTATCCCTCTGTTGGCAACCAGGTGTCAAAGGCCATCAAATGCCATCAGATGGCCAGGCAAAATCACCAGGATTGGTTGATTTAGTCTGGTGTGTACGGCGCATTTAGAATATCTTTTTCCTAGAAGCTCTTGGCTATAACAAAAAGACATAGAGCTACATAAAGAGAAAGATTGCAGCAAAAACTTTCAAAATTAAGAACTATTCATAGAATATTAGAGTTGGAAGGGACCCCCAGGGTCATTGTGTCCAACCCCTTGCTCAATGCAGGAGTCACTAAACCATCTCAGACAGATGACTGTCCATCCTCTGTTTGAAGACTTCCATTCAATGAGAACTCACCACATCTTGTTTAAAGTTTTAAACCACAATAAACAGTACAGTTAGCATCAATATAGTAAAAGACAAATAAGTCTCTCACCTCTTCTGTCCTTCCTGTTTGCTCCGACACTGCTCACAGTAATATTTGTACTCACTGCATAGTGTTTCTGTATTACTGAACCCCCTGCGGGAACACAAGGAAAGCTGTAGAAAGGCTGTACCTAACTCCACAGTTAGCACATTTCCGCAGCAGAGAATTTGTGGAAACAAAATTATATGAGCATATTTTATTTTATTCATATTTCTTATGGTTTTTGAATTTATAAGAAAGTAGTGAGGCTATTCGTTGCGGAGTGATAAGCAAAGTGCTCAGATTAGGTGCTATCCGACTATCTGGGCGTGCTCGAATACTATGTTCGAGTGCCGGCGGCTGCATGTCTCGCAGCTGTTAGACAGATGAAGGGATTGCCTGTTTGTGAGACAATCCCTGCATGTGTTGAGGCTGTTGAGCAGCCACAATACAAGCAGCTGCAGGGACTCGAACATGGTATCTAAACACGCCCAAGATGCTCTGATGACACCCAAACGTGCACATTCGCTCATCACTAGGAGGGAGTTATCTTCCAAACGGAAGAATTTTTAAAAAATCTGTAACGACTTTTAGCATATTCATGCCAGTTTTGGCAAGCTGTGCCAAAATCGACAGGGTTGGGTTGGGGTAAGGCAAAGACCAGTCAACAAATTAATGAAAAATGTAGCATAATTAACAGTAGAGAAGTTAGTCTAGTCCCTAATTTGAGTAACAGGCGCCTAATTCATGAAGTGGAGAGCAGCTCTTAGAGCAAATCTTACAGCAGGTTTTTGCTATGTAATCTGAAGACAGCATGAGTAAGGCCCGTTTCACACTTCCGTTTTTGTGTCCGCCAAACGGATCCGTTTCCGTTTTTTTGACGGAAACTGATGCAAACGGATCCGTTTTTTTAAAAACGGATCCGTTTTTTTGACGGATCCGCGGTAACCGTAATGGAAGTCTATGGGACAAAAAAAAACGGATCCTGCAAAAAATGGCGGATCCGTTTTTTTACGGAAAACAACGGATTTTGACGGATTTGAAAAAACGGAAGTGTGAAACAGGCCTAAGGGGGTTAAAAACGCAAATTTTGTTTGCTTACAATGATTCTTTTAGAACCAGGAGCTTATCATTGCTGGGATACAGCAGCGCCGCTAGTCCGATCCGCCCCCTCCTGTGATGAGCACCTCACTGTCTATGGACATTGTATACACAGAGATGCTGGTGTGGGCGAGTTAGCAATACAGCAGAGCTGAGGAAGCTAAATCTAGAAGCTCTAAAAACATTTCCCTGTCTGTTCTTAAACATGTTTTACCTCCCAGAAAGAAACAGATTTTATCCCATGCTGTCCTGTCTGTATACTCTCTCCTTCACCTGCCCAGGAGCTGTGGTATGATCAGACCATGTTCCTGCACGGTCAGACACAGCCATTACTCAGTACACAACAGGGGCACATGTATAAGATTATCTATGCACAGGACCTTTTTTTTCTAACACATCTAACTGTAGAAGCTATTGGTATTCCAAGATCTATTCATTCAAATTTCATTAAAATGTATTTTGTTGGTGTGAAAACGTCTTTTAGAGATCCAGATACCCGATATAAGCTAGCCAAAAGCACATTTTTATCATGCAAACCTGAACCTAAGCAAATAAGGTGGGAAAAAACAATGCCGCCACAACAATCTTTATGGCTTGTGACTATGGCTTACCTTAAGCAGTGTGTAATGGAAGTATTTTGTTCCACATCCACTGAGAGATCCAAGAAATCTTCATCTTTGCTACTAACCTTGATAAGCAGACAGAAATAAAGCATGTAAACCTTATGATATGGAAGGTCATCAGCATCTCAATGTCAAGAGTTACATCAGTGTTACAATAACGGTGAACACGGGGGCATATTACTTCACATATATCCTTATATTTAGTATTTGTGGAGGCATCTACGGCAAAAACAGGAATGAACTGTAATGAAGCAGTTACCTAGAAAGAAATCACACTTTTGCTTTGCGTTAAGGTTTGTTCAATGTGAATGTGCCCCCGACATCCAATGCATACTATCATCAAAGGAGAAGTCCCTCTGCAGGGGATCATATTTATAAGCCAAAGTAGGCAGCAACTATGCATCACCTAATTGTCCCGTTTCACATAGCGACGCACCAGCGATCCCGACAACGATACGACCTGGTTAGGATCGCTGGTGCGTCACTACATGATCGCTAGAAAACTGCCAAACAGGCAGATCTCTTCATCGACGTACCAGCAATCCCGACAACGATACGACCTGGTAGGGATCGCTGATGCGTTGTTACACAGCAGCTATTCTAAACTATTCCAGCCTGCGTCCTTGAGTTCTGCGTCGCCAACGATGTCACTCGTCGGCGTCAAAGACAGCGATGCATGCTGGCCAGCAGGACGCCGACGATGAAAAAATGGCCCAGGACATTCGAGCACGATCAGTGATATCCAGCCGGTCGCCGCTATGTGCCACATGTAGCGAGATCGCAGGTGAGATCGATGTTGTGTCACAAAATCGGTGACGCATCAGCGATTTCGCTATGTGAGACGGGGCCTTAAAGACAGCCATTAATCTGAGTGACTACTACATCCCCCTGCAGCAGCCGCTGAAGATAAAACGTATGGTGCAGCGGATCATGGGGGGGGGTGTTAGAAGCTTATTAGGCCATCTTTATAGCGGACCACCACTCTGCTGGTAGCGGAAGATCCAGATATCTGTGCTCACCATCTCATAGCTCCAGTGCACATTAGTTGGTATATTGCACAGTACATAGACCTGCATGGGAATGGTAAATATTAGAGAGCAAAAAAAAATTGAGGGAGGAAAAACATTGACAGAGAAAGACCAATAATTAGTTGCAGCTAACCAAAATGACTGTACAGAGTGCTGAGGGGTTTTTTTATATATAAGAAAAAAATTCATCTCTTCTAACGATAATTATTGTGCCCGAATAATGATGTCTTGTAAAAATGCCATTGAAGTTACTAAGTGCCTTAGAAACTGCTAGATGTACACAGTGACTCAAGCACGGGATTTCTTGGAGGCTTATGATTAATATTGCCATTTGGAACAGATGAAAACTACAAGTTACTGTGACCTGCAAGAACCAAAAATAAAATGCCATTTACTCCTCCCTGCTTCAGAGGGGTAATCATAAAAGTCATAGCCTAGAGTTGAGCGAAACGGGTCGAAAAATTTCAAATGTCGCCGACTTTTGGCAAAGTCGGGTTTCATGAAACAAAACCCGACCCTAGGATGAGGTCGGCCACGAGGTCGGCGACTTACGCGCCATAGTCGCGTTTCAAAAGTTTGTTTTGCGCTCTTTTTCAGCCAATCAGGATCCACGGACACTGTGGGCAACGTGATGACATAGGCACGGGTCACCACCATCTTTCAGAAGGGCATGTAAGAGATTGGCTTGCTTTGGGGGGCGTCACAGGGGGTATAAAAGGGCGTGCACGCCGACCGCCATGTTACTCATGCTGATCTCAGAATAGGGAGAGCTGCTGCTGCTGCTGATTTTGTAGGGAGAGCGTTAGGCAGGGAAGAAGACACCAAAAACTGCTTCTGCTGCTAGCGATTTTGCCTGTACAACACACCAGTCACTGTGTGTGCAGTGCAAGGGGAGGCTATATAGTGGTGTATCAGTGGTGTTGGTTGTTGGGCTGCCTTCTAAGGCTTCCTGACATTCCTGCATTGCCGTTTACCCACTGCTCCGTAAACTTCTTTTTTAAAAGCAATCCCAATTTTTTTTTTGTCATGCTGAGGTACTGAGCGTGCATTTTTTCACACCATACAGCGGTGTACGCTCCTCACACAGTACCGTGTAACGGCTGTTATCACAGCCACAGTGAAGCCATCAGTGTGTCACTCTGTGAGAATAAAACGAGGACATGTTCCGTTCTTACAGACCTGCACTCTAGGGAGATTCCTATTCTGCCCAATTCTACATACACCTTGTAGTTTGTGATACACTAGCCAATTTCTGCCTGTGACATAGCGCTGTGATATTCAGTGGGCCTCACACAATCCATGAGTGTCCAGTGTCCACAAGTGTGTGCAGAAATTCAAAATCTCCCTTATCTTCTAGTCACTTTGGTCACAGCTGTGCCATCGAGCCTGTGACAGAGCGCTCAGATATTCAGTGGGCCTCACACAATCCAAAAGTGTCCAGTGTCCACAAGTGTCTGCTGAAATTCAAAATCTCCCTTAACCTCTCGTCACTTTTGTCACAGCTGTGCCATCGAGCCTTTGACATAGCGCTCAGATATCAGTGGGCCTCACACAATCCAAAAGTGTCCAGTGTCCACAAGCGTCTGCAGAAATTCAAAATCTCCCTTATCCTCTCGTCACTTTTGTCACAGCTGTGCCATCGAGCCTGTCACATAGCGCTCAGATATTCATTGGGCCTCACACAATCCAAAAGTGTCCAGTGTCCACAAGCGTCTGCTGAAATTCAAAATCTCCCTTATCCTCTCGTCACTTTTGTCACAGCTGTGCCATCGAGCCTGTGACATAGCGCTCAGATATCAGTGGGCCTCACACAATCCAAAAGTGTCCAGTGTCCACAAGTGTGTGCAGAAATTCAAAATCTCCCTTATCCTCTAGTCACTTTTGTCACAGCTGTGCCATCGAGCCTGTGACATAGCGCTCAGATATCAGTGGGCCTCACACAATCCAAAAGTGTCCAGTGTCCACAAGTGTCTGCTGAAATTCAAAATCTCCCTTATCCTCTCGTCACTTTTGTCACAGCTGTGCCATCGAGCCTGTCACATAGCGCTCAGATATTCATTGGGCCTCACACAATCCAAAAGTGTCCAGTGTCCACAAGTGTCTGCAGAAATTCAAAATCTCCCTTATCCTCTCGTCACTTTTGTCACAGCTGTGCCATCGAGCCTGTCACATAGCGCCCAGATATTCATTGGGCCTCACACAATCCAAAAGTGTCCAGTGTCCACAAGTGTCTGATGAAATTCAAAATCTCCCTTATCCTCTAGTCACTTTGGTCACAGCTGTGCCATCAAGCCTGTGACATAGCGCTCAGATATCAGTGGGCCTCACAAAATCCAAAAGTGTCCAGTGTCCACAAGTGTCTGCTGAAATTCAAAATCTCCCTTATCCTCTAGTCACTTTTGTCACAGCTGTGCCATCGAGCCTGTGACATAGCGCTCAGATATCAGTGGGCCTCACACAATCCAAAAGTGTCCAGTGTCCACAAGTGTCTGCTGAAATTCAAAATCTCCCTTATCCTCTAGTCACTTTTGTCACAGCTGTGCCATCGAGCCTGTGACATAGCGCTCAGATATCAGTGGGCCTCACACAATCCAAAAGTGTCCAGTGTCCACAAGTGTCTGATGAAATTCAAAATCTCCCTTATCCTCTAGTCACTTTGGTCACAGCTGTGCCATCGAGCCTGTCACATAGCGCTCAGATATCAGTGGGCCTCACACAATCCAAAAGTGTCCAGTGTCCACAAGTGTCTGCAGAAAATCAAAATCTCCCTCATCCTCTCGTCACTTTTGTCACAGCTGTGCCATCGAGCCTGTCACATAGCGCTCAGATATTCATTGGGCCTCACACAATCCAAAAGTGTCCAGTGTCCACAAGTGTCTGCTGAAATTCAAAATCTCACTTATCCTCTAGTCACTTTTGTCACAGCTGTGCCATCGAGCCTGTGACATAGCGCTCAGATATCAGTGGGCCTCACACAATCCAAAAGTGTCCAGTGTCCACAAGTGTCTGCTGAAATTCAAAATCTCACTTATCCTCTAGTCACTTTGGTCACAGCTGTGCCATCGAGCCTGTGACAGAGCGCTCAGATATTCAGTGGGCCTCACACAATCCAAAAGTGTCCAGTGTCCACAAGTGTCTGCAGAAATTCAAAATCTCCCCTGTCCTATAGACACCTTGTACCTTGTTTTACATTACTATATAGTTTGTTGGATTTTGTCTACATTTCTACCAAAAATGAGGAAGGCTGGTGGAAGAGGCCGTGGAATTGGGCGGGGGTTGGCAGCTGGTAATGATGGTGTTGGTGGTGGATCTGATGGTAGTGGCAAGAGCAAAATAGGACCGAATGCAGGTGGTGTTGAGCCTGCGTCATCGTCTGGCTACATAAGGCCTCGAACGCTTAGTTTTCTAGGAGTTGGCAAACCGCTTTTAAAGCGAAATACAGCACAAAAGTGGATTAAATACCCACAAATTCTCACGATACAGAGTAGCAAATCAGCAATAGAGAAATAACATAAAACATAACTTTTAATAATAGATGTAAAAGCTACCAAAGATAGTAGTGCAAGTAAATCACTAAATCAAATGCCACAAATCATAATGGAGGTAACTGTATAAGTCTCTGTAACAGATTACTACCAATATATACATGTGGCTATTCCAAGTCCAAAATTTTGAGAGATTGGACCAAAAAGGTACTTGGACTAAACCAGTGCAAAAAAGGCCAAGTAAAAAATGAACAGTTTCCTTATCAGAGGAACTAAAGAGACCTCTACCCTGTAAAGGTTATCAAGGAATATGCCTATTCATGTATATAACAAAGACATCATAATAATAAGGCCATCAACATAATGTGAAAAGGAAAGATCTCACCACATGAAGATGGAGGATGTCCAGGATCAGATGTCCCATCAGAGTCATATCAGGTCAGGAAGAAAAGGGGGTTCACCCTATACAAGCCCTGTTTGAGCTACAAATACTGACACCCATGACTCACGCCCTAACAAGGGCAGTCCAAATCTAATCCCTATAAACCATAGCCCTACAAAGTCCCTGTGCATCCCGACGCGTTTCGTCACTTAATGACTCTTCAGGGGACCTATTAGCACAAATTGGGCATCATCACAGAGTATACAGGCTGCCTCCATTGTCATCTTAGGAGGCAGCCTGTATACTCTGTGATGATGCCCAATTTGTGCTAATAGGTCCCCTGAAGAGTCATTAAGTGACGAAACGCGTCGGGATGCACAGGGACTTTGTAGGGCTATGGTTTATAGGGATTAGATTTGGACTGCCCTTGTTAGGGCGGGAGTCATGGGTGTCAGTATTTGTAGCTCAAACAGGGCTTGTATAGGGTGAACCCCCTTTTCTTCCTGACCTGATATGACTCTGATGGGACATCTGATCCTGGACATCCTCCATCTTCATGTGGTGAGATCTTTCCTTTTCACATTATGTTGATGGCCTTATTATTATGATGTCTTTGTTATATACATGAATAGGCATATTCCTTGATAACCTTTACAGGGTAGAGGTCTCTTTAGTTCCTCTGATAAGGAAACTGTTCATTTTTTACTTGGCCTTTTTTGCACTGGTTTAGTCCAAGTACCTTTTTGGTCCAATCTCTCAAAATTTTGGACTTGGAATAGCCACATGTATATATTGGTAGTAATCTGTTACAGAGACTAATACAGTTACCTCCATTATGATTTGTGGCATTTGATTTAGTGATTTACTTGCACTACTATCTTTGGTAGCTTTTACATCTATTATTAAAAGTTATGTTTTAGGTTATTTCTCTATTGCTGATTTGCCAAACCGCTTTTAAAGCCAGAGCATCAGGAAAAAGTTTTGTCTTACATTGCTGACTCAGCCTCCAGCTCTATCGCCTCCTCTTCTTCAGTTGTAAAAAGTAAAAGCACTGAGTCGTCATTGGAGGCTCATGTTCATGAACCACACCTTTCCTTGTGTCCTTCACCCCAACCAAGATTGAAGGATGACGCAGGCCATACTACTGATTACTCCATGGAGCTGTTTTCACATACCATGCCTGGATTATCAAGTGAAATGGTGAATTACCCAGGCCAAGATGAATCTGACATGGAGTGCACTGATGCACAGCCGCTGATGGATGATTCTGCTGGTACATTCACTCAGAGCACTACATTGTCCTCGCAGTGTACAGAGCCAGATTCTGACCCTGATGAGACTCAGGTGCCCCTTCCCGCACACTATACCACCATACACGGTGACACAGAGGAAGGTGCACATGACATTGAAGAGGAGGTGATGGATGACCCAGTTGTTGACCCAGATTGGCATCCATTGGGGGAAGAGGGTGCTGCTTCCAGTAGCTCAGATGAGGAGCATCCACAGCAGACATCGACATCGCAACAGCTGTTATCTGGCAGGCCCGGAGCACTCCAAAGACAGGTTCCAAATATCAAAAGAGTTGCTGGACAGCTTGTCCAGAGGGTCAAAAGATCACAGTGTGCTAGGCCGCAAAATGTCTGCCAAAGTAGGAAGAGTGCAGTGTGGCACTTTTTTGAACAAAATCCTCATGATCAGGCCAAGGTTATCTGTAAGAAGTGCGCAAAGACCTTTAGCCGAGGGAAAAATTTGAATACCAGTTGCATGCTTAGACATTTAACCAGCATGCACTTGCAAGCGTGGACACAACACCAAACCTCAAGTGCCACATGTGCAACTGATCACAACGAAGGTAGTCAGCAACGCTACATTGTTTCCCCCACTGTAAGCCCACCGGTTAGCACAGCAGCAAATGTTGAGGTGTCGTTGCAAGGCCACAGCAGTCAGGGAATCCCACTGTTATATCAACGAAAGACTGATTCTAGGCCATCAGAAAGAACACCAACTCCATCACCATCATCAACCCTCTCTCAGTCCGCCCTGTCCACCGCTACTTCCACCATATGCAGCTCTCAAGTCCAGCTCACCCTCCCAGACACTATGAGTAGGTCAAGAAAGTACTCAGTCTCTCATCCGCGTACACTGGGTTTGAACGCCCACATTGCCAAACTAATCTCGTTTGAGATGATGCCCTTTCGGTTGGTGGAAAGCGCAGCTTTCCGCGAACTCATGGCCTATGCAGTACCACGCTATGACCTACCCAGTCACCACTTCTTCTCTTGCAAAGCCATCCCAGCCCTCCACCATCATGTGAAAGACCGCATTGTCCATGCACTCAAGCAGTCAGTGAGCGGAAAGGTGCACCTCACAACTGATGCATGGTCCAGTCGGCATGGCCAGGGCCGTTACGTGTCCATCACTGCGCACTGGGTTAATGTGGTGGATGCAGGGTCCACAGGGGACAGCGGTGGTGGGACAGTGCTGCCTAGCCCACGGTATAGTAAACAGTTGGCTGTAGGCGTTCGACCCTCCTCCTCCTCCTCCAGAAGCGAAAGCTCGTCCACAGAGCGCAGTCGTACGAGCACTCCATCTGCAGCTGCCACTGTTGCACACGAGGTGTCCCCCTATCGAGCAGCTAGTGGAAAGCGTCAGCAGGCAGTGTTGCAGATGATGTGTTTGGGCGACAGACACACCGCCGAGGTGCTGGCCGAGTACTTTCAGCGACAAACTGAGTCATGGCTGGGCAGTGTACATCTTGAGGCAGGCAAGGTAGTTAGTGATAACGGGCGTAATTTTGTGGCAGCCATAGCCCTTTCAAAACTCAGCCACATACCTTGCTTGGCTCACACCTTGAACCTGGTGGTGCAGTGCTTCCTCAAAAATTATCCAGAGTTAACAGCCCTGCTCCAGAAGGTGCGAAGACTGTGCGCGCACATCCGCCGGTCGCCTGTACGCTCCGTTCGTATGCAGAAGCTGCAGCGATTGCTCCACCTTCCCAACCACCGCCTCATTATCGACATTGCAACAAGGTGGAACTCCACCCTGCACATGGTGGAGCGGCTGTGCGAGCAGAGGCAGGCCATAATGCATTTGTGGGAGGATACACGGCCAGGCACTTTGAGAGCAGACATGGAGTTGACCGGTGTGCAGTGGTCGAAGCTGAAAGACCTCTGTAAAGTCCTTCAGTGTTTTGAGGAATGCACACGGCTGGTAAGTCAGACGACGCCATCCTAAGCATGAGCATCCCACTTATGCGTCTGCTCATGCAAACTTTGACGCACCTTAAGGAGCAGGCTTCTGCAGCCAATGTTGATGAGGAGGAAGAGGAGGAGGGAATCCTTGATGACATTCAGCCATTGTCTGCTCAGGGACCTCTCCTGGACGAGGTGGAGGAAGAAGAAGAGGAGGAGGAGGATGATGGGGATGATTACTTTGGGGAGGAGGATGCATCTCGTGGGGCAAGTGAAAATGTTGGCGTGGCAAGGTCTGGTACAGGGTTTGTGCGTGACTGGAGGGATGTGGATTTGCCAGAAAGTGCTCCTCCAACCAGCACTCGCAGTGCATCATTGACACCGGGAACATTGGCCCACATGTCAGATTATGCCTTGCAGATCCTAAAAAGGGACCCCCGCATTGCCAAAATGATGAACGATGACGACTACTGGTTGGCCAGCATCCTGGATCCACGCTATAAAGGCAAATTACAAAACATCATGCCACAAGAGAACCTTGACCTAATATTGGCTAATAAACAAGCAACTCTGGTAAATCGGTTGCTTGAGGCATTCCCAGCACACAGCAGCGGTGATGGTTCTCACACGAGCCGTACGGGACGGGGGCAGCTTGGCAGAGGTGTTCGTGGTGCACACAGCAGAAGTGGCGTTGGAGACAGGGGTTTCATGACAATGTTGTGGACTGATTTTTCAAGTACCGCTCACACAACTGGTAATACTGCATCGATGGAAAGTGACAGGAGACAGCAGTTGTCAACTATGGTTACAAACTACTTTTCCTCCCATATCGATGTTCTCCCACACAGGTCATTCCCCCTTTGACTATTGGGCCGCTAAACTGGACACCTGG
Organism: Dendrobates tinctorius; assembly: GCF_039654945.1. Lineage (NCBI taxonomy): Eukaryota > Metazoa > Chordata > Amphibia > Anura > Dendrobatidae > Dendrobates > Dendrobates tinctorius. The sequence continues at coordinate 28,914,934 of NW_027361898.1, forward strand.
CCTGAATTGGCACAATATGCCTTACAGGAGCTCGCTTGCCCAGCTGCAAGTGTGCTATCGGAAAGAGTCTTCAGTGCAGCTGGATCAATCCTGACAGAAAAAAGGACCCGTCTGTCAACCCAAAATGTGGATGATCTAACCTTCATTAAAATGAACCATGCATGGGTTTCCAAGGATTTTGTCCCACCTTCCCCTGATGACACATAGGGTGACAGAAAAATGGCTTGCTTTGGTCCACCTCTTCCTGGGACTTGACCTATTTCACCTTTTGCATCAGCTGAATGTCCAACATCAACATATGCCACTTTCTAAAACTCCCTAACTGTGCTGCCTCCCCCCCCCCATGGCCGGGGTCACCACCTAGCGCACGACACCGTGCGAGTGCCGTTGCCCTGGACAGGTGGGTAGGCCGACTCTTGGGCGCGGGCACTGGCACAGGGTCCTTCATAGTGCAATCAAGTGTCTCTGACGGTGGTGGTGCACACCCGCCGTCAGACACACCGCCGTACTATGAGGGGCCCAGTGCCAGTACCGACGCCCACGAGTGGGCCCCCTTGCTTGGGCAGGGCCCCAGCATTTGCAATCTTTACCTCTCCCTGCTCCTCCGCTGTGTAGTCTGGGCCGTCAAATCCATACTGTGCCTGACACCGTCTGAGCCTGCCTCCTGATGTATAGACATATATTTTGAATGTGTACGCTATCCATACATGTTATCTGGGGATACGGTACCCTTTCTAACCTTTGTGCAATCACGTGCAATCCATACTGGGCCTAACACCGTCTGAGCCTGCCTCCTGATGTATACACATATATTTTGAATGTGTACGCTATCCATACATGTTATCCGGGGATACGGTACCCCTTCTAACCTTTGTGCAATGACGTGCAATCCATACTGGGCCTAACACCGTCTGAGCCTGCCTCCTGATGTATAGACATATATTTTGAATGTGTACGCTATCCATACATGTTATCCGGGGATACGGTACCCTTTCTAACCTTTGTGCAATCACGTGCAATCCATACTGGGCCTAACACCGTCTGAGCCTGCCTCCTGATGTATAGACATATATTTTGAATGTGTACGCTATCCATACATGTTATCCGGGGATACGGTACCCTTTCTAACCTTTGTGCAATCACGTGCAATCCATACTGGGCCTAACACCGTCTGAGCCTGCCTCCTGATGTATAGACATATTTTGAATGTGTACGCTATCCATACATGTTATCTGGGGATACGTTACCCTTTCTCACCTTTGTGCAATCACGTGTAATCCATACTGGGCGTGAGAACGGCTGGCGAGCTGTTAAGCAAGCTACAGCACCTGTGGTTTGCACACGTAAGTTTTTCATTTTTTCAGGAATGACGGTTAGGCCTAATTCCGGAACTGCGGTTGACCTGCACTTACTGGGAAATCATTGTTCGCGGGTAATAATTGTAATCAGTGATCCCCATCACTAACGTTGTTCAGCGGGTTATCTGCACCTGTAAGCGACAAACGCTGGCCTTTTCAGTGTAGCGCACATGCAGCCACGGACATGTAAGGGCATGACACACCAGTTATTGGCCAATCTCATGTGCCAGAGCCTCACGTGTCCCTCTAGTAAGCCGGACTCGGACCGCGGGGCATGATGGAGTCTCGTTCGTTAACGGAATTAAGCTTGCAATGTGTGCATCTGTTCTGTAGCTGGCATGGTTGAGGTTTCCCAGGTGGAGTCGAATTTAACCGTAGGCTCCACTCCTGGTGGTGCCCTTCTGGACATTCCTTTAAGGTTCAGCTTTGCAACCATACTGCCCACGTAAAACAAACACTTTGCCTTCATGAACACTGTTTGGAGGGTCATGACTCGTGGGAATAACGCCGCCCAATCAGTTAACCTGCTAGAGAGATCGTTCGTTGCTCCCAAGCATGACATCACACTCCCTAGGAAGAAGGTAATGCCACTGTGGCGACCGTACTCCTGGGGGCGACACAAGTGCACTGATGCCCAGCCACTGCTCGATGAATCTGCTGGTACATTGACCCAGACCACTACATTCCCCTCGCACGCTACACGACCTGAATCTGACCCTGATGAAATTCAGGTTACCCTTCCCATATACAGTTCCATCTTACACGGTGACAAAGAGGAAGCTGCAGACGAAAGTGCAGGTTCGGCCCACCCGCCATCAGACACACCACCATACTATCAGGGGCCCTGTGCCAGTGCCGTCGCCAACGAGTGGGCCCCCCCCTGCTTGCTCAGGATCACAGCACTTGCAAAGTTGAAATACTGTGCAGTGAGATGGAAGATGGGGACGACGAGGAGTCCAGACAAGTACAGGGATTCCCTAGCGAGGAGACTTATTTGATTGTTTTCAATGTTGGGACAGCAATTTTTGGGGAGCACTATACTCTGGAGAATGATAGATGGGGCCCACCATACACTGGAACATTCCAAAGGTGGACATCAGACACTGGAGCAGCATTTACAGTGCCCATTATACACTAGAGCATTAGAAATGGGGCCCATTATGTTTGGAGCATTATTTGGGCCCATAAGACAGTGGAGCTTCATCCATGGGGACCAACATATACTGTAGCATTATGTGGAGCTCATCATATACTGTTTCAAACATTATATGGGACCAATGATTCTGTATGGAGAAATAGATGGGCCTCGTCATGAGATGTAAAAAGTGAAGTATTTTTCATTGTACTATACCGCTATTTCTTTGCCGTATCGGAGCATGATGAGTTGTGGTATGTGTTAAAGGGGCGCTCTTTCGCCCAGGGCACATGAAAACCTGCAGCCAGCCCTCCCCCCCACAACTTTAGCCAAATAACCCCCATTTTTCAGTGCGTAACTTGTATTATGAAGTTAATTAAGGTTGACAAGCTTAAGTAAGAAGAATTGATGCTTTTGAAATTCAAATGGGAACTGTAGGTGTGTTTCCTGTCCTCCTCTCACTGCCGACTTTTATTCCCCATTGACTTACATTGGGTTTCGTGTTTCGGGACGACCCCGACTTTTCCCTATAATCGGACGATCTTGCTCGACCCGAATTTTGGAAAAGTCGGGTTTCACGAAACGAAACTCGACCCTAAAAAAACAAAAGTCGCTCAACTCTAGTCATAGCTGATCATATAAAGGAAGTGAATGACTTCTGGGGGTTTAGGCTGGTTTCACATTTGCGTTTTTTAGCGCTGGAAAAAAACGCATACGTGCGCATGCGTTTTTTCCCCTATATTTAACATGGGTGCGCATACCTGCGCGCTGGCATGCGCACGTATGCGATTTTCATGCGCTGCGTTTTTTTGTGGTGTGCGTTGGTATTTTCCAGACGCAGCATGTTGCATTTTTTGGCCCTGCAAAAAAGCGCATGCGCACGTATGCGCACGTTTTGCGCTAAAAATGGCCATTATAGCCTATGGGTGCGCATATGTGCGCATTGGCATGCTTATGTATGCGTTTTTTTGCACATGCGTTTTTTTTTGTTAACCATGGAATTTAGGGGTTTGGGTTAGAGTTAGGGTTAGTTAAAGGGGTTTAGGGTTAGGGTTAGGGTCAGGGTTAGGGTTGGGGTTAGGGTCAGGGTTAAGTATGGTTTGGTTAAGGGTTAGGGTCAGGGTTAGGGTTAGGGTCAGGGTTAGGGTTAAGTATGGTTTGGTTAAGGGTTAGGGTCAGGGTTAGGGTTAGAATTAGGGTCAGGGTTAGGGTTAAGTATGGTTTGGTTAAGGGTCAGGGTTAGGGTTAGTTAGGGTTTAGAGTTTGGGTTAGGGTTAAGTATGGTTTGGTTAAGGGTTAGGGTCAGGGTTAGGGTTAGGGTTAGTTAGGGTTTAGGGTTTGGGTTAGGGTTAAGTATGGTTTGGTTAAGGGTTAGGGTCAGGGTTAGGGTTAGTTAGGGTTTGGGTTAGGGTTAAGTATGGTTTGGTTAAGGGTTAGGGTCAGGGTCAGGGTTAGGGTTAAGTATGGTTTGGTTAAGGGTTAGGGTCAGGGTTAGGGTTAGTAAAGTCATGGTTTGGGTTAGTGTGAGGGGCCACCTAATGTTGGAAAAAAACGCAAACGCGGTAAAAACGCACTAAAAACGCATACAAACGCATAAAAACGCTGCGTTTTTTTCATGCATGCTCATAAAAATGCTTGAAAAAAACGCAGCAGTTGTATGCTTTTGTATGCGTTTTTTCAATGCGTTTTTTGCGGGAAAAACGCGCTGCAAAAAAAAGCAAGTGTGAAACTAGCCTTAGCACGGTGCTACATTTTCCTACAGATGTTAGGCTGATTTTTTTTTTTTTTTGCACCCGACTTACTTTATAAAGTAAAGTGCTGCGGAATATGTTGGCGTTATAGAAATAAAATTATTATTACTGCACATGCCATCCTGTCTACGGCTGAAGAGGGGAGACATGTAGACTTATACAGTAAAAATCAATGCGAAAAATGGTGCAGAATTTGATTCTAATGAGTCATTTCAGTAGAATTGGAGTTACCATTCGTCAGACAGACCTAAAATGTGCCAACAGTGGTCTCTGAGGAATCCCCCCATACATATGAGCACTACCCTAGAAGTTCATATGTGTTAACAGGTAGAGAGAAGCGGGCAGATATCTGCGGTGCCGGAGGACAAAAGAATTGGGCATTTACAGGGAAACGGACTGATCCTTCTCTGTAACTAGTGAAGTGGTTAGGCCAGATATTTATGCGATTGACGGCTGACATTTTTACAATTTACTCAATTTTACATACTCTGCATGGCTATACATCTTAGGATCTGATGTTGTCAAGTAGTCATTTCAATTTTTTGGATCTCTTTCAGGATCATAAAAATTAAAATAAAAATGTTTCAGGATAGGATCCATTCATTTGAATGGAAACGGAAAATTCTGGAGAAACGCCATTCATATTGAGTCCTAATCAAGCTTGCTTGAATTATTATTATTATTATTATTATTATTATTATTATTATTTATATAGCGCCATTAATTCCATGGTGCTGTACATGAGAAGGGGGGTTACATACAAAGTTATAGATATTAACAGTACATAAATTTACAATGACAGACTGGTACAGAGGGGAGAGGACCCTGTCCTTGCGGACTTACATTCTACGGATAGGATGACATCTCAATATCCGCACATCCCAAGTATCTGTGGGCAGCATGATGCATACACAGAGAAGCTAAATACAATGATACTTTTATTCGGAAAAAGATTGAGCTTGTGGATTTCAGGGAGTGCTAACTAAGGATTTGTGTGTCTCATGGTCGGTCCAATTCTGTGACTGACCAGACACACCTGAATGGACTATAGGAGGAAAAGATAACACCCCCCACCAACCAGACTCCTCAATGAGCAGAAGTGTAAATAAATCAATACCAGATATCCATCTGCTCATCTTCCCCTGCTCTGTAAGATATGACAGGTTCTTTAAGAAGTAAGGGTCCCGTTACATTTAGCGATGCACCAGTGATCCCGACAATGATACGACCTGGTCAGGATCGCTGGTGCATCGCTAAATGGTCGCTAGTGAGCTGCCACACAGGAAGATCTTTCCAGCGACGCAGCAGTGTTAAGCGATCCGTCGGCGGTCGCTGTTACCTGTCACACCGCAGCGATTCTGACTACTTCCGCGTGCGTCCATGAGTTCTGTGACGTCGCTAGCCGGCGACGAACACAGTGATGCATGCCGGCCAGCGGGACACCAACAGCGAGAAAATGGCCCAGGCCATTCGAGCACGATCAGTGATATCCAGCGGGGGGGGGGGGGAGGGTTTGCGGTTGTGGGTACGTATCACACAAAGCGAGATCGCTGTTGCGTCACAAAATCAGTGACGCTTTAGCAATATCGCTAGCGATCTCGCTATGTGAGAAATACCCTTAACAGAGGCTTGTCCCCTCCTCCAATCAATGCTTTGAGAGATTGTAGTTATTCACTGAAGTTAATAGACACCCACTGATCTCAGTGGGAGCTCTGCAGTGCTTTGTTTAACAGGTCTACCTGGAAAATGAGCATTCAGTGAGCTGCTCTCCATAAGGAGGATAAGAGATGACTACATGATTACACAGAGAGCAATGACTTTAGTGGACAGATCACACCACCTGGGCTGCGCTTGCAGAAATGAAGAATCCCAAATGGTATAAAATAAAGGTATTTGTTATCCACGAGTTTCGGCACTGCACTGGCACCTTTTTCAAGGTAAAATAAAAATATATGTTCTCCACTAAAGTGGTATGCCATCTAAAAGACTATTTCCTCCATCCATGGGGCTGAAGCTACGGCTCTTAAGGCTCTTATTGGACTTGTGGCCATACACGACCTCCCTAGGTGAGCACTACCCCAAACTATCTCATTTCTCTTACGCTACTGCCCTGTAAGTGCTTGGTCTAGTGCACGTAACTCACAGTTTCACAGTTAAGACATCTGGTTTCATTGGTTAAAGTCCCCTGGAAGATCTCATGAACCCAGGTTAGGTCGGGCTTATCTGGCTCCTGCAGATCTAAGCTCCCATTCTGCAGCTTGCCGTTGTGGTTCTCCTGCTTCTTTTCTTCCTGCAGCAGGTCGGCGATAGTGTTGAGAAGGTAGTTCAGGAACTCATGGGCATCCTGCTGCATGTAGTTGTCAAACAGTTCTGCAAAACAGAAGACATTCAGGTCAGGTTTTCAGAGCGAGGAGAAATCATAGTGAACTCCCCCCCAGTCCAAAGAAGTCCTATAAATTCAGATATTACTATGGCTAGTCCTTACAACCAGGGCAATAGAGTCAGTGTCCAATTTAAAGGAGTTGGTATACAATGGACAGACTGACTTCTAAAATATATATATATTGGGGTACAGTAGTTCAGTCCAGGATGTGCTGTAAATGTTTTCAGAATAATTTGGGAAAATTAGGAAATGTCCTATAAATGTCTGTTTTGTTCCTGATCTGAGGACCGGACCTCGGCCTTTAGTGGAGATGAATCTGTACTGCACTTTATGCACATGCTCAGTAGTGACCAGTGCTGTGTGGTCGTAGATGAGATGAATCTGTGCTGCACTTTATGTACATGCTCAGTAGTGACCAGTGCTGTGGGGTTAGAGGAGATGAATCTGTGCTGCCCTTTATGTACATGCTCAGTAGTGAGGCAGTGCTGTGGGGTCATAGATGAGATGAATCTGTGCTGCACTTTATGTACATGCTCAGTAGTGACCAGTGCTGTGGGTCGTAGATGAGATGAATCTGTACTGCCCTTTATGTACATGCTCAGTAGTGACCAGTGCTGTGGAGTCAGGCGAGATGAATCTGTGCTGCACTTTATGTACATGCTCAGTAGTGAGGCAGTGCTGTGGAGTCATAGAGGAGATGAATCTGTGCAGCCCTTTATGTACATGCTCAGTAGTGACCAGTGCTGTGTGGTCGTAGATGAGATGAATCTGTGCTGCACTTTATGTACATGCTCAGTAGTGACCAATGCTGTGGAGTTGTAGATGAGATGAATCTGTGCTGCACTTTATGTACATGCTCAGTAGTGACCAGTGCTGTTGGGTTGTAGATGGGATGAATCTGTGCTGCACTTTATGTACATGCTCAGTAGTGACCAATGCTGTGGAGTTGTAGATGAGATGAATCTGTGCAGCCCTTTATGTACATGCTCAGTAGTGACCAGTGCTGTTGGGTTGTAGATGGGATGAATCTGTACTGCCCTTTATGTACATGCTCAGTAGTGACCAGTGCTGTGGGGTCATAAATGAGATGAATCTGTGCTGCACTTTATGTACATGCTCTGTAGTGACCAGTGCTGTGGAGTCGTAGATGAGATGAATCTGTGCTGCACTTTATGTGCATGCTCAGGAGTGACCAGTGCTGTGGGGTTGTAGATGAGATGAATCTGTACTGCCCTTTATGTACATGCTCAGTAGTGACCAGTGCTGTGGGGTCATAAATGAGATGAATCTGTGCTGCACTTTATGTACATGCTCTGTAGTGACCAGTGCTGTGGAGTCGTAGATGAGATGAATCTGTGCTGCCCTTTATGTACATGCTCAGTAGTGACCAGTGCTGTGGAGTCAGGCGAGATGAATCTGTGCTGCACTTTATGTACATGCTCAGTAGTGAGGCAGTGCTGTGGAGTCATAGAGGAGATGAATCTGTGCAGCCCTTTATGTACATGCTCAGTAGTGACCAGTGCTGTGTGGTCGTAGATGAGATGAATCTGTGCTGCACTTTATGTACATGCTCAGTAGTGACCAATGCTGTGGAGTTGTAGATGAGATGAATCTGTGCTGCACTTTATGTACATGCTCAGTAGTGACCAGTGCTGTTGGGTTGTAGATGGGATGAATCTGTGCTGCACTTTATGTACATGCTCAGTAGTGACCAATGCTGTGGAGTCAGGTGAGATGAATCTGTGCTGCACTTTATGTACATGCTCTGTAGTGACCAGTGCTGTGGAGTCAGGTGAGATGAATCTGTGCTGCACTTAATGTACATGCTCAGTAGTGAGGCAGTGCTGTGGAGTCATAGAGGAGATGAATCTGTGCTACTCTTTATGTACATGCTCAGTAGTGACCAGTGCTGTGGGGTCGGAGGCGAGATGAATCTGTGCTGCCCTTTATGTACATGCTCAGTAGTGAGGCAGTGCTGTGGAGTTGTAGATGAGATGAATCTGTGCTTCCCTTTATGTACATGCTCAGTAGTGACCAGTGCTGTGGGGTCGTAGATGAGATGAATCTGTGCTGCACTTTATGTACATGCTCAGTAGTGACCAGTGCTGTGGAGTCGTAGATGAGATGAATCTGTGCTGCCCTTTACGTACATGCTCGGTAGTGACCAGTGCTGTGGAGTGATAGAGGAGATGAATCTGTGCTGCCCTTTATGTACATGCTCAGTAGTGACCAGTGCTGTGGGGTCGTAGACGAGATGAATCTGTGCTGCACTTTATGCACATGCTCAGTAGTGACCAGTGCTGTGGGACTATAGATGAGATGAATGTGTGCTGCCCTTTATGTACATGCTCAGTAGTGACCAGTGCTGTGGGGTCGTAGATGAGATGAATCTGTGCTGCACTTTATGTACATGCTCAGTAGTGACCAGTGCTGTGGAGTCGTAGATGAGATGAATCTGTGCTGCCCTTTATGTACATGCTCAGTAGTAAGGCAGTGCTGTGGAGTTGTAGATGAGATGAATCTGTGCTGCCCTTTATGTACATGCTCAGTAGTGACCAGTGCTGTGGGGTCGGAGGTGAGATGAATCTGTGCTGCACTTTATGTACATGCTCAGTAGTGAGGCAGTGCTGTGGAGTTGTAGTTGAGATGAATCTGTGCTGCACTTTACGTACATGCTCAGTAGTGACCAGTGCTGTGGGGTCGTAGATGAGATGAATCTGTGCTGCACTTTATGCACATGCTCAGTAGTGACCAGTGCTGTGGGGTTGTAGATGAGATGAATCTGTGCTGCCCTTTATGTACACGCTCTGTAGTGACCAGTGCTGTGGGGGTTGTAGATTAGATGAATCTGTGCTGCACTTTATGTACATGCTCAGTAGTGAGGCAGTGCTGTGGGGTCAGAGATGAGATGAATCTGTGCTGCACTTTATGTACATGCTCAGTAGTGACCAGTGCTGTTGGGTTGTAGATGGGATGAATCTGTACTGCCCTTTATGTACATGCTCAGTAGTGACCAGTGCTGTGGAGTCAGGTGAGATGAATCTGTACTGCCCTTTATGTACATGCTCAGTAGTGAGGCAGTGCTGTGGAGTCATAGAGGAGATGAATCTGTGCTGCCCTTTACGTACATGCTCGGTAGTGACCAGTGCTGTGGAGTGATAGAGGAGATGAATCTGTGCTGCCCTTTATGTACATGCTCAGTAGTGACCAGTGCTGTGGGGTCGTAGACGAGATGAATCTGTGCTGCACTTTATGCACATGCTCAGTAGTGACCAGTGCTGTGGGACTATAGATGAGATGAATCTGTGCTGCCCTTTATGTACATGCTCAGTAGTGACCAGTGCTGTGGGGTCGTAGATGAGATGAATCTGTGCTGCACTTTATGTACATGCTCAGTAGTGACCAGTGCTGTGGAGTCGTAGATGAGATGAATCTGTGCTGCCCTTTATGTACATGCTCAGTAGTAAGGCAGTGCTGTGGAGTTGTAGATGAGATGAATCTGTGCTGCCCTTTATGTACATGCTCAGTAGTGACCAGTGCTGTGGGGTCGGAGGTGAGATGAATCTGTGCTGCACTTTATGTACATGCTCAGTAGTGAGGCAGTGCTGTGGAGTTGTAGTTGAGATGAATCTGTGCTGCACTTTACGTACATGCTCAGTAGTGACCAGTGCTGTGGGGTCGTAGATGAGATGAATCTGTGCTGCACTTTATGCACATGCTCAGTAGTGACCAGTGCTGTGGGGTTGTAGATGAGATGAATCTGTGCTGCACTTTATGTACATGCTCAGTAGTGACCAGTGCTGTGGAGTCAGGTGAGATGAATCTGTACTGCCCTTTATGTACATGCTCAGTAGTGAGGCAGTGCTGTGGAGTCATAGAGGAGATGAATCTGTGCTGTCCTTTATGTACATGCTCAGTAGTGACCAGTGCTGTGGTGTTGTAGATGAGATGAATCTGTGCTGCCCTTTATGTACATGCTCAGTAGTGACCAGTGCTGTGGTGTCGTAGATGAGATGAATCTGTGCTGCACTTTATGTACATGCTCAGTAGTGACCAGTGCTGTGGGGTTGTAGATGAGATGAATCTGTGCTGCACTTTATGTACATGCTCAGTAGTGAACAGTGCTGTGGGGTCGTAGATGAGATGAATCTGTACTGCCCTTTATGTACATGCTCAGTAGTGACCAGTGCTGTGGAGTCAGGTGAGATGAATCTGTGCTGCACTTTATGTACATGCTCAGTAGTGACCAGTGCTGTGGGGTCGTAGATGAGATGAATCTGTGCTGCCCTTTATGTACATGCTCGGTAGTGACCAGTGCTGTGGAGTCGTAGATGAGATGCATCTGTGCTGCACTTTATGTACATGCTCAGTAGTGACCAGTGCTGTGGGGTTTTAGTTGAGATGAATCTGTGCTGCCCTTTATGTACATGCTCAGTAGTGACCAGTGCTGTGGAGTCAGGTGAGATGCATCTGTGCTGCACTTTATGTACATGCTCAGTAGTGAGGCAGTGCTGTGAAGTCATAGAGGAGATGAATCTGTGCTGCCCTTTATGTACATGCTCAGTAGTGACCAGTGCTGTGGGGTCGTAGACGAGATGAATCTGTGCTGCACTTTATGTACATGCTCTGTAGTGACCAGTGCTGTGGGGGTCGTAGATGAGATGAATCGGTGCTGCACTTTATGTACATGTCAGTAGTGACCAGTGCTGTGGGATTATAGATGAGATGAATCTGTGCTGCACTTTATGTACATGCTCAGTAGTAAGGCAGTGCTGTGGGGTCAGAGATGAGATGAATCTGTGCTGCACTTTATGTACATGCTCAGTAGTGACCAGTGCTGTGGAGTTGTAGATGAGATGAATCTGTGCTGCACTTTATGTACATGCTCAGTAGTGACCAGTGCTGTGGAGTTGTAGATGAGATGAATCTGTGCTGCACTTTATGTACATGCTCAGTAGTGACCAGTGCTGTGGAGTTGTAGATGAGATGAATCTGTGCTGCACTTTATGTACATGCTCAGTAGTGACCAGTGCTGTGGTGTTGTAGATGAGATGAATCTGTGCTGCACTTTATGTACATGCTCAGTAGTTACCAGTGCTGTGGAGTGATAGAGGAGATGAATCTGTGCTGCCCTTTATGTACATGCTCAGTAGTGACCAGTGCTGTGGGGTCGTAGACGAGATGAATCTGTGCTGCACTTTATGCACATGCTCAGTAGTGACCAGTGCTGTGGGGTTGTAGATGAGATGAATCTGTGCTGCACTTTATGTACATGTCAGTAGTGACCAGTGCTGTGGGATTATAGAGGAGATGAATCTGTGCTGCACTTTATGTACATGCTCAGTAGTGACCAGTGCTGTGGAGTTGTAGATGAGATGAATCTGTGCTGCACTTTATGTACATGCTCAGTAGTGACCAGTGCTGTGGAGTTGTAGATGAGATGAATCTGTGCTGCACTTTATGTACATGCTCAGTAGTGAGGCAGTGCTGTGGGGTCAGAGATGAGATGAAGCTGTGCTGCACTTTACATGCTCAGTAGTGACCAGTACTGTGGGGTCGTAGATGAGAAGAATCTGTGCTGCACTTTACATGCTCAGTAGTGACCAGTGCTGTGGGATTATAGAGGAGATAAATCTGTGCTGCACTTTATGTACATGCTCAGTAGTGACCAGTGCTGTGGAGTTGTAGATGAGATGAATCTGTGCTGCACTTTATGTACATGCTCAGTAGTGACCAGTGCTATGGGGTCATAGAGGAGATGAATCTGTGCTGCCCTTTATGTACATGCTCAGTAGTGACCATTGTTGTGGGGTCGTAGATGAGATGAATCTGTGCTGCACTTTATGTACATGTCAGTAGTGACCAGTGCTGTGGGATTATAGATGAGATGAATCTGTGCTGCACTTTATGTACATGCTCAGTAGTGACCAGTGCTGTGGAGTTGTAGATGAGATGAATCTGTGCTGCACTTTATGTACATGCTCAGTAGTGACCAGTGCTGTGGAGTGATAGAGGAGATGAATCTGTGCTGCCCTTTATGTACATGCTCAGTAGTGACCAGTGCTGTGGGGGTTGTAGATGAGATGAATCTGTGCTGCACTTTATGTACATGCTCAGTAGTGACCAGTGCTGTGGAGTTGTAGATGAGATGAATCTGTGCTGCACTTTATGTACATGCTCAGTAGTGAGGCAGTGCTGTGGGGTCAGAGATGAGATGAAGCTGTGCTGCACTTTATGTACATGCTCAGTAGTGACCAGTACTGTGGGGTCGTAGATGAGATGAATCTGTGCTGCACTTTACATGCTCAGTAGTGACCAGTGCTGTGGGGTTGTAGATGAGATGAATCTGTGCTGCAATTTATGTACATGCTCAGTAGTGACCAGTGCTATGGGGTCATAGAGGAGATGAATCTGTGCTGCCCTTTATGTACATGCTCAGTAGTGACCAGTGCTGTGGGGTCGTAGATGAGATGTATCCGTGCTGCACTTTATGTACATGCTCAGTAGTGACCAGTGCTGTGGGGTTGTAGATGAGATGAATCTGTGCTGCACTTTATGCACATGCTCAGTAGTGACCAGTGCTGTGGAGTTGTAGATGAGATGAATCTGTGCTGCACTTTATGTACATGTCAGTAGTGACCAGTGCTGTGGGATTATAGATGAGATGAATCTGTGCTGCACTTTATGTACATGCTCAGTAGTGACCAGTGCTGTGGAGTTGTAGATAAGATGAGTCTGTGCTGCACTTTATGTACATGCTCAGTAGTGACCAGTGCTGTGGAGTTGTAGATGAGATGAATCTGTGCTGCACTTTATGTACATGCTCAGTAGTGAGGCAGTGCTGTGGGGTCAGAGATGAGATGAATCTGTGCTGCACTTTATGTACATGGTCAGTAGTGACCAGTGCTGTGGGGTTTTAGATGAGATGAATCTGTGCTGCACTTTACATGCTCAGTAGTGACCAGTGCTGTGGGATTATAGAGGAGATAAATCTGTGCTGCCCTTTATGTACATGCTCAGTAGTGACCAGTGCTGTGGAGTTGTAGATGAGATGAATCTGTGCTGCACTTTATGTACATGCTCGGTAGTGACCAGTGCTGTGGAGTGATAGAGGAGATGAATCTGTGCTGCCCTTTATGTACATGCTCAGTAGTGACCAGTGCTGTGGGGTCGTAGACGAGATGAATCTGTGCTGCACTTTATGCACATGCTCAGTAGTGACCAGTGCTGTGGGGTTGTAGATGAGATGAATCTGTGCTGCCCTTTATGTACACGCTCTGTAATGACCAGTGCTGTGGGGGTTGTAGATTAGATGAATCTGTGCTGCACTTTATGTACATGTCAGTAGTGACCAGTGCTGTGGGATTATAGATGAGATGAATCTGTGCTGCACTTTATGTACATGCTCAGTAGTGACCAGTGCTGTGGAGTTGTAGATGAGATGAATCTGTGCTGCACTTTATGTACATGCTCAGTAGTGACCAGTGCTGTGGAGTTGTAGATGAGATGAATCTGTGCTGCACTTTATGTACATGCTCAGTAGTGACCAGTGCTGTGGAGTTGTAGATGAGATGAATCTGTGCTGCACTTTATGTACATGCTCAGTAGTGAGGCAGTGCTGTGGGGTCAGAGATGAGATGAATCTGTGCTGCCCTTTATGTACATTCTCAGTAGTGAACAGTGCTGTGGAGTTGTAGATGAGATGAATCTGTGCTGCACTTTATGTACATGCTCAGTAGTGAGGCAGTGCTGTGGGGTCAGAGATGAGATGAATCTGTGCTGCACTTTATGTACATGCTCAGTAGTAACCAGTGCTGTGGGGTCGTAGATGAGATGCATCTGTGCTGCACTTTATGTACATGCTCAGTAGTGACCAGTGCTGTTGGGTTGTAGATGGGATGAATCTGTACTGCCCTTTATGTACATGCTCAGTAGTGACTAGTGCTGTGGAGTCAGGTGAGATGAATCTGTGCTGCACTTTATGTACATGCTCAGTAGTGAGGCAGTGCTGTGGAGTCATAGAGGAGATGAATCTGTGCTGCCCTTTATGTACATGGTCAGTAGTGACCAGTGCTGTGGGGTCGTAGATGAGATGCATCTGTGCTGCCCTTTATGTACATGCTCAGTAGTGACCAGTGCTGTGGAGTCGTAGATGAGATGAATCTGTGCTGCACTTTATGTACATGCTCAGTAGTGACCAGTGCTGTGGAGTCGTAGATGAGATGCATCTGTGCTGCAGTTTATGTACATGCTCAGCAATGACCAGTGCTGTGGGGTTTTAGTTGAGATGAATCTGTGCTGCCCTTTATGTACATGCTCAGTAGAGACCAGTGCTGTGGAGTCAGGTGAGATGAATCTGTGCTGCACTTAATGTACATGCTCAGTAGTGAGGCAGTGCTGTGGAGTCATAGAGGAGATGAATCTGTGCTGCCCTTTATGTACATGCTCAGTAGTGACCAGTGCTGTGGGGTCGGAGGTGAGATGAATCTGTGCTGTCCTTTATGTACATGCTCAGTAGTGAGGCAGTGCTGTGGAGTTGTAGATGAGATGAATCTGTGCTGCCCTTTATGTACATGCTCAGTAGTGACCAGTGCTGTGGGGTCGTAGATGAGATGAATCTGTGCTGCACTTTATGTACATGCTCGGTAGTGACCAGTGCTGTGGAGTCGTAGACGAGATGAATCTGTGCTGCACTTTATGCACATGCTCAGTAGTGACCAGTGCTGTGGGGTTGTAGATGAGATGACTCTGTGCTGCCCTTTATGTACATGCTCTGTAGTGACCAGTGCTGTGGGGGTCGTAGATGAGATGAATCTGTGCTGCACTTTATGTACATGTCAGTAGTGACCAGTGCTGTGGGATTATAGATGAGATGAATCTGTGCTGCCCTTTATGTACATGCTCAGTAGTGACCAGTGCTGTGGAGTTGTAGATGAGATGAATCTGTGCTGCACTTTATGTACATGCTCAGTAGTGACCAGTGCTGTGGAGTTGTAGATGAGATGAATCTGTGCTGCACTTTATGTACATGCTCAGTAGTGACCAGTGCTGTGGAGTTGTAGATGAGATGAATCTGTGCTGCACTTTATGTACATGCTTAGTAGTGAGGCAGTGCTGTGGGGTAAGAGATGAGATGAATCTGTGCTGCACTTTATGTACATGCTCAGTAGTGACCAGTACTGTGGGGTCGTAGATGAGATGAATCTGTGCTGCCCTTTATGTACATGCTCTGTAGTGACCAGTGCTGTGGGGGTCGTAGATGAGATGAATCTGTGCTGCACTTTATGTACATGTCAGTAGTGACCAGTGCTGTGGGATTATAGATGAGATGAATCTGTGCTGCACTTTATGTACATGCTCAGTTGTGACCAGTGCTGTGGAGTTGTAGATGAGATGAATCTGTGCTGCACTTTATGTACATGCTCAGTAGTGACCAGTGCTGTGGAGTTGTAGATGAGATGAATCTGTGCTGCACTTTATGTACATGCTCAGTAGTGAGGCAGTGCTGTGGGGTCAGAGATGAGATGAATCTGTGCTGCCCTTTATGTACATGCTCAGTAGTGACCAGTGCTGTGGAGTTGTAGATGAGATGAATCTGTGCTGCACTTTATGTACATGCTCAGTAGTGACCAGTGCTGTGGAGTTGTAGATGAGATGAATCTGTGCTGCACTTTATGTACATGCTCAGTAGTGACCAGTGCTGTGGAGTTGTAGATGAGATGAATCTGTGCTGCACTTTATGTACATGCTTAGTAGTGAGGCAGTGCTGTGGGGTAAGAGATGAGATGAATCTGTGCTGCACTTTATGTACATGCTCAGTAGTGACCAGTACTGTGGGGTCGTAGATGAGATGAATCTGTGCTGCCCTTTATGTACATGCTCAGTAGTGACCAGTGCTGTGGAGTCGTAGATGAGATGAATCTGTGCTGCACTTTATGTACATGCTCAGTAGTGACCAGTGCTGTGGAGTCGTAGATGAGATGAATCTGTGCTGCCCTTTATGTACATGCTCAGCAATGACCAGTGCTGTGGGGTTTTAGTTGAGATGAATCTGTGCTGCCCTTTATGTACATGCTCAGTAGAGACCAGTGCTGTGGAGTCAGGTGAGATGAATCTGTGCTGCACTTAATGTACATGCTCAGTAGTGAGGCAGTGCTGTGGAGTCATAGAGGAGATGAATCTGTGCTGCCCTTTATGTACATGCTCAGTAGTGACCAGTGCTGTGGGGTCGGAGGTGAGATGAATCTGTGCTGCACTTTATGTACATGCTCAGTAGTGAGGCAGTGCTGTGGAGTTGTAGTTGAGATGAATCTGTGCTGCACTTTATGTACATGCTCGGTAGTGACCAGTGCTGTGGGATTATAGATGAGATGAATCTGTGCTGCACTTTATGTACATGCTCAGTAGTGACAAGTGCTGTGGAGTTGTAGATGAGATGAATCTGTGCTGCCCTTTATGTACATGCTCAGTAGTGACAAGTGCTGTGGGGTCGTAGACGAGATGAATCTGTGCTGCACTTTATGCACATGCTCAGTAGTGACCAGTGCTGTGGGGTTGTAGATAAGATGAATCTGTGCTGCACTTTATGTACACGCTCTATAGTGACCAGTGCTTTGGGGGTTGTAGATTAGATGAATCTGTGCTGCACTTTATGCACATGCTCAGTAGTGACCAGTGCTGTGGAGTTGTAGATGAGATGAATCTGTGCTGCACTTTATGTACATGCTCAGTAGTGAGGCAGTGCTGTGGGGTCAGAGATGAGATGAATCTGTGCTGCACTTTATGTACATGTCAGTAGTGACCAGTACTGTGGGGTCGTAGATGAGATGAATCTGTGCTGCACTTTACATGCTCAGTAGTGACCAGTGCTGTGGAGTTGTAGATGAGATGAATCTGTGCTGCACTTTATGTACATGCTCAGTAGTGACCAGTGCTATGGGGTCATAGAGGAGATGAATCTGTGCTGCCCTTTATGTACATGCTCAGTAGTGACCAGTGCTGTGGAGTTGTAGATGAGATGAATCTGTGCTGCACTTTATGTACATGCTCAGTAGTGACCAGTGCTGTGGAGTTGTAGATGAGATGAATCTGTGCTGCACTTTATGTACATGCTCAGTAGTGACCAGTGCTATGGGGTCATAGAGGAGATGAATCTGTGCTGCCCTTTATGTACATGCTCAGTAGTGACCAGTGCTGTGGAGTTGCAGATGAGATGAATCTGTGCTGCACTTTATGCACATGCTCGGTAGTGACCAGTGCTGTGGAGTGATAAAGGGCAGCACAGATTCATCTCCTCTATCACTCCACAGCACTGGTCACTACCGAGCATGTGCATAAAGTGCAGCACAGATTCATCTCATCTGCAACTCCACAGCACTGGTCACTACTGAGCATGTGCATAAAGTGCAGCACAGATTCATCTCATCTACGACCCCACAGCACTGGTCACTACTGAGCATGTACATAAAGGGCAGCACAGATTCATCTCCTCTATGTATATGCTCAGTAGTGACCAGTGCTGTGGGGTCGTAGACGAGATGAATCTGTGCTGCACTTTATGCACATGCTCAGTAGTGACCAGTGCTGTGGGGTTGTAGATGAGATGAATCTGTGCTGCCCTTTATGTACACGCTCTGTAGTGACCAGTGCTGTGGGGGTTGTAGATTAGATGAATCTGTGCTGCACTTTATGTACATGTCAGTAGTGACCAGTGCTGTGGGATTATAGATGAGATGAATCTGTGCTGCACTTTATATACATGCTCAGTAGTGACCAGTGCTGTGGAGTTGTAGAGGAGATGAATCTGTGCTGCACTTTATGTACATGTTCAGTAGTGACCAGTGCTGTGGAGTTGTAGATGAGATGAATCTGTGCTGCACTTTATGTACATGCTCAGTAGTGAGGCAGTGCTGTGGGGTCAGAGATGAGATGAATCTGTGCTGCCCTTTATGTACATTCTCAGTAGTGACCAGTGCTGTGGAGTTGTAGATGAGATGAATCTGTGCTGCACTTTATGTACATGCTCAGTAGTAACCAGTGCTGTGGGGTCGTAGATGAGATGAATCTGTGCTGCACTTTATGTACATGCTCAGTAGTGACCAGTGCTGTTGGGTTGTAGATGGGATGAATCTGTACTGCCCTTTATGTACATGCTCAGTAGTGACCAGTGCTGTGGAGTCAGGTGAGATGAATCTGTGCTGCACTTTATGTACATGCTCAGTAGTGACCAGTGCTGTGGAGTTGTAGAGGAGATGAATCTGTGCTGCACTTTATGTACATGTTCAGTAGTGACCAGTGCTGTGGAGTTGTAGATGAGATGAATCTGTGCTGCACTTTATGTACATGATCAGTAGTGACCAGTGCTGTGGAGTCATAGAGGAGATGAATCTGTGCTGCACTTTATGTAAATGCTCAGTAGTGACCAGTGTTGTGGAGTTGTAGATGAGATGAATCTGTACTGCCCTTTATGTACATGCTCAGTAGTGACCAGTGCTGTGGGGTCGTAGATGAGATGAATCTGTGCTGCCCTTTATGTACATGCTCGGTAGTGACCAGTGCTGTGGAGTTGTAGATGAGATGAATCTGTACTGCCCTTTATGTACATGCTCAGTAGTGACCAGTGCTGTGGAGTCATAGAGGAGATGAATCTGTGCTGCACTTTATGTAAATGCTCAGTAGTGACCAGTGTTGTGGAGTTGTAGATGAGATGAATCTGTACTGCCCTTTATGTACATGCTCAGTAGTGATCAGTGCTGTGGAGTCATAGAGGAGATGAATCTGTGCTGGACTTTATGTAAATGCTCAGTAGTGACCAGTGTTGTGGAGTTGTAGATGAGATGAATCTGTACTGCCCTTTATGTACATGCTCAGTAGTGACCAGTGCTGTGGGGTCGTAGATGAGATGAATCTGTGCTGCCCTTTATGTACATGCTCAGTAGTGACCAGTGCTGTGGAGTCAGGTGAGATGCATCTGTGCTGCACTTTATGTACATGCTCAGTAGTGAGGCAGTGCTGTGGAGTCATAGAGGAGATGAATCTGTGCTGCCCTTTATGTACATGCTCGGCAGTGACCAGTGCTGTGGAGTGATAGAGGAGATGAATCTGTGCTGCCCTTTATGTACATGCTCGGTAGTGACCAGTGCTGTGGAGTGATAGAGGAGATGAATCTGTGCTGCCCTTTATTTACATGCTCGGTAGTGACCAGTGCTGTGGAGTGATAGAGGAGATGAATCTGTGCTGCCCTTTATGTAAATGCTCGGTAGTGACCAGTGCTGTGGGGTGGTAGATGAGATGAATCTGTGCTGCACTTTATGTACATGCTCAGTAGTGACCAGTGCTGTGGGTCGTAGATGAGATGAATCTGTGCTGCACTTTATGTACATGCTCAGTAGGGACCAGTGCTTTTGGGTTGTAGATGGGATGAATCTGTACTGCCCTTTATGTACATGCTCGGTAGTGACCAGTGCTGTGGAGTGATAGAGGAGATGAATCTGTGCTGCCCTTTATGTACATGCTCGGTAGTGACCAGTGCTGTGGAGTGATAGAGGAGATGAATCTGTGCTGCCCTTTATGTACATGCTCGGTAGTGACCAGTGCTGTGGAGTGATAGAGGAGATGAATCTGTGCTGCCCTTTATGTACATGCTCAGTAGGGACCAGTGCTGTTGGGTTGTAGATGGGATGAATCTGTGCAGCCCTTTATGTACATGCTCAGTAGTGACCAGTGCTGTGGGGTCGTAGATGAGATGAATCTGTGCTGCACTTCATGTACATGCTCAGTAGTGACCAGTGCTGTGGAGTCGTAGATGAGATGAATCTGTGCTGCACTTAATGTACATGCTCAGTAGTGAGGCAGTGCTGTGGAGTCATAGAGGAGATGAATCTGTGCTGCCCTTTATGTACATGCTCAGTAGTGACCAGTGCTGTGGGGTCGGAGGTGAGATGAATCTGTTCTGTCCTTTATGTACATGCTCAGTAGTGAGGCAGTGCTGTGGAGTTGTAGATGAGATGAATCTTTGCTGCCCTTTATGTACATGCTCAGTAGTGACCAGTGCTGTGGAGATACAGATGAGATGAATCTGTGCTGCCCTTTATGTACATGCTCAGTAGTAACCAGTGCTGTGGAGTCATAGATGAGATGAATCTGTGCTGCACTTTATGTACATGCTCGGTAGTGACCAGTGCTGTGGAGTCGTAGACGAGATGAATCTGTGCTGCACTTTATGCACATGCTCAGTAGTGACCAGTGCTGTGGGGTTGTAGATGAGATGAATCTGTGCTGCACTTTATGTACATGCTCAGTAGTGAGGCAGTGCTGTGGGGTCAGAGATTAGATGAATCTGTGCTGCCCTTTATGTACATGCTCAGTAGTGACCAGTGCTGTGGAGTTGTAGATGAGATGAATCTGTGCTGCACTTTATGTACATGCTCAGTAGTGACCAGTGCTGTGGAGTTGTAGATGAGATGAATCTGTGCTGCACTTTATGTACATGCTCAGTAGTGACCAGTGCTGTGGAGTTGTAGATGAGATGAATCTGTGCTGCACTTTATGTACATGCTCAGTAGTGAGGCAGTGCTGTGGAGTTGTAGTTGAGATGAATCTGTGCTGCACTTTATGTACATGCTCGGTAGTGTCCAGTGCTGTGGGATTATAGATGAGATGAATCTGTGCTGCACTTTATGTACATGCTCAGTAGTGACCAGTGCTGTGGAGTTGTAGATGAGATGAATCTGTGCTGCACTTTATGTACATGCTCAGTAGTGACCAGTGCTGTGGAGTGATAGAGGAGATGAATCTGTGCTGCCCTTTATGTACATGCTCAGTAGTGACCAGTGCTGTGGGGTCGTAGACGAGATGAATCTGTGCTGCACTTTATGCACATGCTCTATAGTGACCAGTGCTGTGGGGGTTGTAGATTAGATGAATCTGTGCTGCACTTTATGCACATGCTCAGTAGTGACCAGTGCTGTGGAGTTGTAGATGAGATGAATCTGTGCTGCACTTTATGTACATGTCAGTAGTGACCAGTGCTGTGGGATTATAGATGAGATGAATCTGTGCTGCACTTTATGTACATGCTCAGTAGTGAGGCAGTGCTGTGGGGTCAGAGATGAGATGAAGCTGTGCTGCACTTTATGTACATGCTCAGTAGTGACCAGTACTGTGGGGTCGTAGATGAGATGAATCTGTGCTGCACTTTACATGCTCAGTAGTGACCAGTGCTGTGGGGTTGTAGATTAGATGAATCTGTGCTGCACTTTATGCACATGCTCAGTAGTGACCAGTGCTGTGGAGTTGTAGATGAGATGAATCTGTGCTGCACTTTATGTACATGTCAGTAGTGACCAGTGCTGTGGGATTATAGATGAGATGAATCTGTGCTGCACTTTATGTACATGCTCAGTAGTGACCAGTGCTGTGGAGTTGTAGATGAGATGAATCTGTGCTGCACTTTACATGCTCAGTAGTGACCAGTGCTGTGGGGTTGTAGATGAGATGAATCTGTGCTGCACTTTATGTACATGCTCAGTAGTGACCAGTGCTATGGGGACATAGCGGAGATGAATCTGTGCTGCCCTTTATGTACATGCTCAGTAGTGACCAGTGCTGTGGGGTCGTAGATGAGATGTATCTGTGCTGCCCTTTATGTACATGTCAGTAGTGACCAGTGCTGTGGGGTTGTAGATGAGATGAATGTGTGCTGCACTTTATGCACATGCTCAGTAGTGACCAGTGCTGTGGGGTCGTAGATGAGATGAATCTGTGCTGCACTTTATGTACATGCTCAGTAGTGACCAGTGCTGTGGGGTCGGAGTCGGAAGGTTTGGCTTACCGTCTCCACAGCCCTGATTGTAACACATTCTGCTCATTGCCATATTTAGGGAATGGGGCAAAGCAGCAATATATAAAGCTGCTACGAAAAGTACTATGTATCCAAGTACAAATCAGACTGAAATCTGATATATACAATGAAGGGTACATGAAGGGTTTGTAGGAGCAGGGAGGCCCCACTGAAGAATCAGACCCCCTTTAATCTAACATTGATGGCTTAATCACAAGGTCTCTAGTAGTATTAAGGCCTCCACTGCCATATACACCAGTTTCCACTTCTTACCTCTCACGTGGTAGCACAGTGGAGCGACAAGTCTTTCTCCCAGCAGTCACCACTAAGGGAAGGTTTTTAGTCACAGATTTAGACAAGTAGCCCTGACTTCACTGGGCGCTATGCAGCGAACTCGCTCCTAATTCAGATGTCCATTTCCATCATACGTGTTCACATGTATGAATTTGTACTTTTATAGCACTGACATTTTATAGAAATGTGCAGATTGGGTACCATTCACACCAGACCAGCAGGACGCTGAGGACAATGTGAACTCCTTACTTCAGACACAAACACAATCAATTTGATTGGAAACCATCTCATCTCTCAGAATAGGTTTGGGGTGTGAGATGAAATCTACGCATACACAGGAATACTGAAACTTCATGCAGATATTGTCCGTGGTCAGATCTGAACCTAGGACCCCAGCGCTGCAAAGCATGACATCCAGTGACTTACCATGTCACCCTACCACACAGTGTGTACTACAGCTGAGGGGTGCTGAATGGCTCTATAGGTTCATACAGGTTTTATCGGCAAAAAGAAGATCAATAAGGGAGGAAAATCAAATGCTCCAGAAAAACACTGATCATTATATTTCCTGTCTTACCTTTCCAGTTTGTAAAATGTAAAGGGATCTCAGATCCAATACTAGGGGTTTTACGGCCAAGCACACATTAATCCACTAGATGGCGATGTCACTCATCTTGTGAGACCAACTTGTGTCTCTCAAGATCTATCAGACACAATCCCTCAAGTCAATGAAATCGGAACCAACTGAGTCCAAGATCACACTCTGAGAGATAACTCTTAGTAGGAGTTAAGTTCCAGCATTTTTACTGGAAGAAAGATTGCAGCACGCTGTGCTATTCCATTCCAACGGGGAAAAAAAGGACCCCATTATAGTCATTGGGGTCCATCTGGTGCTTGTAGGAGTCGTGATGTTCCTAGGGCTAACCCTGTGGCCACATTCAGTCAGGAATTTGAAAATTGCTGGGTTGCAGAACGGATTCAAATAAATTGTGACTCTGCTGCAGGTCCCTGCACAGGTGCACGACTGAGTGTAGGAAACCTTCAAATCGGCACTTTATCACCTTTTTCTCAAGGTCATCAGCAGCTGGTCCCATGCTGATGAAAAAGTGATGCCATAAATAAGTATCTGAGATTCTGATCACTTTGGGTCTGGGTGCCGGCACCCCTACTAATCACTTATGCAAAGGCTCAGTCCAAGCTTTACAGAAGACGGGTTCAATACCAAGTCTACAAGCCTGTCTCCAGTCTGAGAGCGCAGCAGTGCTCAGCTTAGACCTTTGTGTTAGTGATGGTGGGGGGTTCAGCTCACAGACCTCCACTGATCAAAACTTCAGAAAAGTCTCTCTGACATGTCAAATGTTTTGCAAAAAAGTGCAGTTATTCTATAATCTTTGTATTCTTCAGACAGAAATCTCAGGAGAATGCCCTGTAAATCCTATATACTGTGGAAGACTAACACCCAGCAAGAAGATTACAGAGAAGGTTAACAGCCCCAAAGTGAGTATAAAGTGCTGTGCAGGGGAATGCTAATGTTACCTGCCACTACATGGAAAGGGAGATGCTAAAGGGTCGTTTCAGATTTTTATTAAAGGGAATCTGTCACCAGGTTTTTGTTACCCCATCTGAGAGCAGCATATGGTAGGTGCAGAGACCCTAATGCTAGAAATAGATCAATTACTGGACTGCTAGCTGTTGTTTTGATAAATTACTGTTCTATTTGCTGCTCAGCCAGTCTTTCCTCTCAGTGATGTTATCAAAACTACAGCAAGCAGCCCAGTATGTGATCCCAGTGCTGGAATCAGGTTTCTGACCCCTCTTTGTGCTGCCCACAGATTAGGATGCATAGAACTGCTGACAGATTCCCTGTAAACTGCCTGCAGGAAACGATATAAAAATAAAAACAACACTCGCCCGTGAAATATCCCCCTGCTCTAGTGCCAATGATTCAGTCATCCCATCTACTCCTGTGGCAATGAAATGCCAGACATAAACATGACCGCTGCAGCCAATCACTGGCTTCAGTGCTGATGTCAGCACGTGCGGCACAGAACATGAGTAATGGAGCGGTATGGTGATTAGTAGGGATGGGAGTATCAGTTTGCAGGGCTCAGGTCCATAACTTGTACCGGTGTACAGGATGCCCGTGAATCTCATTGCCTACTGGATTTCCCGAATCTTTTTATGATTAGTCCAAAAGAAGAGTAGGGAATGCCAGAAGGAGAGGAGATTCACAGGCTTCCCATCCAGCGGTCACAAATTATTTAACATGGCCAATGGAACGGTGTCCTGTGAATTGATTCTCCCATTCCTACTTTAAGAGCCTATGAAAATATGGTAGAAAAGCAAGTCATGAAAATGGATCACAATTGTCAAGAGGCTGATGATTACAGTTTTACTTTCCAAAAGTAATAAAAACGGAAAAAAAAAAAAAAAAAGTTTCTTCACTTTGAGTGTTCACACATCCGTTTATCGTGGTTAGAGTATGGACTGCAATGCATGGAATGGAGAAGGGTCTGCTAAGCCAAACGTCACAGCTCAATGTATATGCCCATAAGGCTACTGAGGCCCCCAGCCAGCCCATGCATCGTGACACTGGAGTATGCGAAGGCAGCCTAATATTGATTATCCTCAGATGAGTGAACGTGCTTGGATAACGTCTTACCGGACATGCTCGGGTGTTATCCAGGCATCTGGGCGTACTCGTTTATTATGTTTGAGTCCCTGCGGCTGCATGATTTGTGGCTGTTAGACAGCCTCAACACATGGGGATTGCCTGTGTGTTAGGGAATCCCCACGTGCCGTGTCTAACAGCCACAAATCATGCAGCCGCACGGACTCAAACATAATAAACGAGTACGCCCAGATGCCTGGATAACACCCGAGCATGTCCGGTAAGACGTTATCCAAGCAAGTTCGCCCATCACTAATCCTCATATAACGAAGAAGACCTGTAACATAGATGCAAAACTATTTTTGGTCTGAGGGCCACAATGTCAGATTGAAACAATTCCATGGGGCCCAACAAAACATCACAACATAAATATCTAATGGCTGCCTATTCCAATTTTAGGACTCCACTTATTAGGAGGATAAAAAGCTCCTGTCCTCTTCCATTCACAATCCAGAAAGTAAAACACCAAAAATCTAGCTCTCTCCATCGCAGTTGAGAGGCGTTGACACGGTGGAGGGTTTCCCTTCTCCCATAAATAACAATGACTATGGCAACACTAGTGATCAGTCATTTCTTTACTTCATCTAATCCTTACCTAGATGATACATCAGGGTCACTGGGTAGCCGGGTTATCAAGACTAGTGTTTTTCACACTGATTTTGATGAGGGGGTGTGGAGGAGTGTGAGGCGCCCGATTCATTAAAATGTGGACGCCTCTTAATGAATCAGGCGAGGCTCGAAGTAGCCTTTAGGTACGCCTTGCCACAATTTTTACTCCAGGGACATGAATTTAACAAGAGTGGGTCACCATGACACTTTACTTCCCGCCTTACACACTTTTAAGGAGCTGGGTGAAACTGGCGCTACACTGCCAAAAGTCGCTACATTTTTGTGAAGTCTCGCGTTGCGCAAACATTTTGAGACTTCAAGACTTTTAACGCCAGTTTCTGGTGTGAAAGCTTTGATGAATTGGGGCTAATGTGTTCACCAAATAAAAATTTGGAGAAGGATTTCTCCGCAGGGAAATTTGCCAATTTCTGCAGTTTCCCAGCTGTGCAGCCTCAGACATCTACTTTTTATGGATCTCTAAAACACACAAGGAGAGCTGAAGAGGCACAGTGTTCCTTCGGATATGATAAGGGTTTTATGCCTTAGATATCTTTTAACCTTTTTAGGGCATTTTAAATCATTATAGGACAAATCAACCGAAGTCAAAACCTGTTGCTGCAAAAAAAGCATTCATCCGTCTAGCTGGAGGACTCTAGCAGTCAACAGAAGTCATTGGATGCACTCTATGTCTATGTTCACTTCCACTTGGAGAGTAGCATTCACACTCTAGTTCAGGTGATAAAAGGGGGTTCACAGTGATCAGACAACTTTTTCGGAACTTTTGTGTACTTTTCCATACTCGGAGTTTGTGAACAACATTTGGGGATTAGTGAACTCAGACACACTTTGCCTTCCATTACTGCATGCTTTGAGGGAAGCTTTATTAACATACCATTTTCTTTCCTCAGCCTGGAGATGAATTTCTTGGGCGGTATAACCCCCACTTTCTTCTTCTGCGTGGCAATGCTGTTAAATAGGTCTGCCAGGCATGTGAGTAAGCTTTCCTTCTTCCGTGGCTGGACCTTGTATGCCAGAACTTTTTCCCGAAACGGGCGACAAAAATAAAGTGCTTGTAGAACAGAGTTGCAGTAGCAGGTGTTGCCGAACTAGAAAGTGAACAGAAAAATAAGTAAACGACAAGGCAACATACGTACATGAACAGAGATCTGTAGAAATCTGGTAACAAGAGGGTCAAAAACACATGTTCTGTATACATAATGCATAGAAGTAAAAACACAATATCATTAAAACAATAAGAATAGTAAACATTAGAAATCAGAAGAGAATCACTAGACTTCATTATTTCCATTTTTAAAGTTGAGAGACATTGTTTGGCAGTTTAGTCTCTTAAAGGGAATCTATCACCATGTTTTTGTTTCCACATTTGAGAGCAGAATAATGTAGGGGCAGAGACCCCAAATACAGGGATGTGTCACTTACTGGACTGCTTGCTGTCATTTTTTGCTAAAATCATCTGATTTATTTCTAGCAGTTCTCTGAATGCTGAGCACGAAATAACCCCACCCACATCACTGATTGGCAGCTTTCTGCCCATGTACAGAATACACAGAGAAAGCTGCCGATCAGTGGGGTCATACAGAGCTCATGAATATGGAGGACTACCTGGAAGCAGGTTTACTAGTCCTCTAGTGATGATCTCCTGCTGATAAAACAGTGATTCCATCAAAACTACAGCAAGCAGCCCAGTAAGAGACATCAGTGGAGTAAGGGTCAATTATAGTTTCTGCTGATATTGTCAAGAACTACCAAGATGCATGCAGCTCTTTTCCTTTCTATCATATCTGCAGATTAATCACATGAACAGCGTCTTTGACGGCTATGTGACCAAGACCTCACATCCAACTAATAAAAGGGCCATCTGGTATTGATGACGTATAGCCTAGGATAGTTTCAGTATCAAATCGGTGTGGGTCCCGATACCCGGCATGTTCACTACTCACCCAGCAGCGGATGGATGTAAGCTCATTGAACGGAGATGACTGCTTAGCTCCATTCAGTGTGCAGTGGCCATTCCTGAGTATTGTAGTGTTCTGCAGTAATTAGGAGAGGCCGCTACATAGTAAGTGGAACTTTTCAGTGCAGCTCTGGTCGATGAGCTTATATCCAGCTGCCAAAGCTTATAACAGCTGATTGTGGAGGTGGCCAGGTGTTGGACATCCCCTGATCTGATATTGATTACCTATTCTAGGGGTATCTCTGCAATAAATATTGATTGGGCAATCCCTTTAAATACAGATGACATTCACTTTTAACAAATATTTAAGTCAGGGTATAAACCTTCGCCTGCCACAAGGATCTAAAAATACCAAACATTAGTACAATTATCCTAGTTAAAATAGATTTCTGGTTTTCATATAAAAAGTCAGTATTTCTACGGTCATCGCTCTTGTATGGAAAGTAGTCGTGACAGATCACAGTAACAACGTGCAAAAAACTAGGGACCGAACAATGCTTTTCTAAAAATAAATAACACTGGATAAAGCAAGAGATGCATTAACATATAATAACGCGTTAATGTGAGCTTTATATATAGAGAAGCATAACACAACCTAGAAGAACACCAAAAAAAAAAAATCTAGGGAAAATAACACATTCACCTTCAATTGTTAGCTAATATGCTCACGATAACAAAAGGGCATCTAATAGTTTGCAGCCGAATTAGAATGAGGCGCTGATATTTTTAGCATTTCTATTCATAGCCCAGTGAGAACGCTCCCATGTGCGGTCTCCAGTCTTTACACCAGTCACAACTCACACAAAGGAAAAAACTATGAACAGTCTGCAAAAACACACAATCTGGCATTTAAACAAGACCCATCACAAATGTTGACTTTATAAACTGTACATTACTGCACAAAGCAGCAGAAATGTAGACAAAAAGGTTTTTCTCCGCTCCATTCTGGAGATGCAGAGCACCAAAATTACTGGTGCAATATATCCACTTTCTAATTCAACAGTGTAGATGCGCCTCCAGCCTCATGTACCCTCGCCCTTGCAAAAAGGATCATTGCCCAGGTAAGCAGAAAAAGTGCTCAGTGCATATGAATAAATAATACACCCATTACACAATAGTATCATTGTTAATACAAGCAGAATATATGGGAATATGAAAAGATAATACAAAAGTAGCAACAACAGCAACTGACTATAGGAAGGGTACATGCAAAAATTGTGTGCCTCTCCTTAGGCTGAGGATTGCAGTATATGTGCATTTTGTGGTAACTGGGGCATGCTCATTATCAATCATTGCCACCATTCTCCCTCACATTATTCAGAGTGTGCGCTGGCCTAGCCATGGCATGCCCGGTAAGTACAGTGCCCCTTATAATCACAGGGACCCGATAACCTGATCTTCAGCATTCCTTTATTATTACACCCCTGAGGAAACGACATCAATGTGAAACGCGTTGGGAACGTGGCCACAGTTCAGGCAGTACTGACAAATATTATGGGTAAATACTCCCTTTACTTCCTAAGCTCATAATAACTACAGTATTACGTCCAACATAAGCCTTCCGGTACTTTGTGACAGACACTGGACTACTGCCCCCTTATTGGACTATTGTCCTACTATTATGGAGTGTAGAGTCAGCCCAGTTTATCTACATGTCTCATGAAAACTCTTAGTTATTCACATTCAGTTACCATGTCCTGTCCTATTCTACGGCCCTTTTTTTACCCAAGGATCAAATCACATCTGTACTGTAATCATATATTGTTCATATCTATTGTAATTTTGGGTATTAATAAAAACTTTGATATTTTTAGCATATTTTGACTCAGATTATTCTTGTTAAGAATTCCTTTACTGTGGTAATATTTATCTCACTGGTTTCTGTCCGGTAACGCACGCTCTAATAAAGGCACTTCAGTATCACTTACAGTGGCTCGCAAAAAAATTTGCCCCTGTGGCTTTGTACCTAATTTGCTACATTACAACTTGTGTTTAAATATTTTTGTAATACGATTTGGGTGTGCTGCATCAGCACTAAATAGTCTAAGCTGGTAAAGTGAGAAAAATATAGACAATTGAATTTATAGGATCAAATGACTAAAAATTGGTATGTGCGTATGTATTCACCCTTTTTGCTATGAAGCCCCTAAAAATTTCTGGTGCAATCAGTTATCTTCATAAGTCACATGCTTAGTGACAGGACGTCCACCTGTGAGCAATCTAAGTGTCACATGTCTGTCAGTATATACACTTTACCTTTTCTGAATGGACACAGAGGCTGCAACACCAATAACCAGGAGGAATCACTAACCAAACAACACCATGAAGACCAAGGAGATCTCCAAACAAGTCAGGGACAAATCTGCTGAGAAGAACAAGTCAGGGTTGGGTTATAAAAACAATATCCCAATTTCTGATGATCCCCCAGAGCTCCATCAAATCCATCATCATCAAATGGAAAGAATACGGTACCATACCCAGCCTGCCAAGAGAGGGCCGCCCACCAAAACTCTCAGCCTGGGCAAGGAGGGCATTAATCAGAGAGGCCGCACAGAGACCAAAGGTAACCTGGAAGGAGGTGCAGAGTTCCCAAACAGACACTGGATTACACTGCGCAACAATTTCAGGGAAGTTCTTGTCCCCTGAGAAAATGTTATTGTATCATAGATTTTGATATGCTGAACATGAATATGTGCTCCAAAAGTCAGTATCACGTAAGATTTTTAACCCCTTCATGACCAGAGCTGTTTTTCGATTTTTTGCTTTGTTATTTTCGCTCCCCTTCTTTCCAGAGCCATAACTTTATTTTTCTGTAAATGTGGCCATGTGAGGGCTTATTTTTTGCAGGACGAGTTGTACTTTTGAACGACACAATTGGATTTACCATGTCGTGTACTCAACAACAGGAAAAAAAATTCTAAGTGGGGTGAAATTGCAAAAAAAGTGCAATCCAACACTGTGTTTTTTGCTAGGTTCACTAAATGCTAAAACTGACCTGCTATTATGATTCTCCAGGTCATTACGAGTTCATAGACACCAAACAGGTTTAGGTTCTCTTTTCTCTAAGTAGTGTAAAGAAAATTCCAAAGTTTGCTAAAAAAAAAAAAAAAAATTTGCACTATTTTCCGAGACCCATAGCATCTCCATTTTTCGTGATCTCGGGTTGGGTGTGGACTTATTTTTTGCGTGCCAAGCTGACGCTTTTAAAGATATCACGTTTGTGCAGATACGTTCTTTTGATTGCCCGTTATTGCATTTTAATGCAATGTCACGGCAACCAAAAAAAACTTAATTCTGACGTTTTGATTTTTTTTTTTTTTTTTTTTTTTTTTTAATTGCTATGCCGTTTAGCGATCAGGTTAATTCTTTTTTTTTTTTATTGATAGATCGGGCGAATCTGAACGCAGCGATACCAAACATATGTAGGTTTGATTTTTTGCTTTTTTTCTTTTAATATTTTGATTAGGGCGAAAGGTGGGTGATTTGAACTTATGTTTTTTTAATTTTTTTTTTTTAACTTTTGGCATGCTTCAATAGCTACCATAGCGCGATCACCTCTGCTATATAGAGGTGATGCTCAGATCACCTCTATGCAGCAGAATTACAGGTGTGCTACGAGCGCCTTCCACAGGGTGGCGCTCATAGCAATCTGCCATCAACAACCATAGAAGTCTTCAGGAGACCTCTGGTTGTGATGGCAACGCAGCGATGACCCCCGATCACATGGCGGGGGTCGTTGCTGCGCGCATTTCCGGACCGGCATCCGGAAATGCATTTAAATGCCCGCTGTCAGAGCTTGACAGCGGCATTCAGGCGTGGGCGGATCGCGATTCCACTCACGCCTATTGCAGGCACATGTCAGCTGTTAAAAACAGCTGACATGTTGCGGCTTTGAGGTGGGCTTACTGCCGGAGCCCACCTCAAAGCGGGGGATACTGCCAGCTGACGTACTATTTCATCAGCTGGCAGTAAGGGGTTAAGAAACAGTTTATAGTCTACATTATGACATCCAAGACACTACATACATGTGCATCGATGTCAGTAGCAAAAGCAATTGTTCAAAAGTGTATTGCAGACTACTTTCGTTTATAATCCGGGTCAGATGCTTCTCGAATAAGATTCCAGCAATTGTCAGCCAGCACTTACGTAATCCACTTTCCCTGGTACTTTTTCTCCATCAGCGCAATGACTTGGTGAAATCTTTCACCATGTTCATCGCTAACGGCATCAAGATTGGCTGGAAAAAAGTCCAAGTTAGAATGTAGAAAATGCATTTATAGTGACATATTGCATTTCATCAAATGATATGCTGTGAGCATGTTGTCCACGAGATGTTCAAAGTTTGGTGCCCTGATGATGCCAAGGAAGTTGAAGGTCACATATTTAAAGGTTCTCCATGCCACTTGTTCAGCACCTTGCAAAATACCATCAAACCTACAGTCATTCATTATATTTCTGATCTGTGGGCCAATAAAAATACCTTCTTTAATCTTTGCATCACTTATTCTTGGAAATTTCTGTTGCAAGTAAGAAAAGGCTTCCGATTCTATGTTTATTGCTTTGACCAAATTCTTCATAAGCCCAAGTTTAATATGCAAAGGAGGGAGAAATATCTTTGCTGGAACAAGAGGATTATGTTGAACATTCTTCTGTCCAGCAACCTGGTTTTCACGGAGTGGCCATTCCTTTCTGAAATTGCATTTCTCGTGCACGATTGTCCCACTCACAAATAAAACAATACTTGGTATATCCAAGCTGCAGTCCAAGAAGAAGTGCAACAACTTTTAGATCACCACATATGTTCCAGTTATAATTTCTATAATTAATGTGAGTCAACAGTAACTCCATATTCTCATACGTTTCTTTCATGTGTACGGCATGTCCAATAGGTATAGAAGGATAGATATTTCCATTGTGTAGTAAAACAGCCTTCAGACTTAAAACTGACGAGTCAATGAACAGTTGCCATTCCTTCGGGTAATGTTCTCATCCAAGAGCACCAAACCACCCCAAGACGTTGTTGCAAAAGGTTTAACTGTCGACATGGTTGAAAAATTGATTAAGGTCTTCTTGAAAACTGCAAAAAACAGAAATTCTTGTTCCTGGTAATAATAGATTCTGTTCTTGTAGCCTTGATCCCAATAATTCTGCCTGCCTCTTTGACAATTTCAAATCTCTGACCAAGTCACTCAGATCGGCTTGACTGAACAGATGTGGATTAGATGTAGAAGGCTCAAAGTCTGGGTCTGCAGCAGTTTCATTTTCCACTGACATTGTCAGTTCATCTTCGTCGTCCTCCACTGTCCATACTTTGGAACAAGACTTTCATCATGTGGCACTGGTCACATGGCTGAAGGAAGATTAGGATATTCTATTGATTTCTTGTTCTTTGCTGAATATCCAGTTACATTTGTAAGGCAGAAGTAGCAATCTGTTACATGATCTCTCTGCTCTCTCCATATCATTAGGACAGCGAACGGCATTGAAGGTCGTGATCCATTCAGCCATGCTCCAAGTATGTCAGTATTGTCTTTTGATTCCTCCCCTCCCCAGGAGATGTGGTATGCTCCGTACATGGTCAGCAGAAGGATTCACTGCGCTTGCATAGAATTTGCATAATAAGTGCTTGCATATGTGTAGATGAGCTTTTTGTGTTATTTCAGTGGAAAATTCAGAATATACTGTTTCAGAAAAAGTTCATATATGAGTTTTTAGAATTATAAGGCTATGTGCACACATAGCAGAACTCTAGCGGAAGTTACCGCGAGAATTCCGGAATTCCATTCCGTGGGAAAAATCGCATTTTAAATTCCCCGCGATTTTACAGCGGAAAAACTAGCGTTTTGCAAGCGTAATTAGCTTGCAGAATGCTAGCGTTTTCCAAGCAATCTGGAGCATCACTTTGAGAACTGATTGACAGGTTGGTCACACTCGTCAAACATAGTGTTTGACGAGTGTGACCAACTTTTTACTATTGAGGCAGCCTATGCAGCATCAGTAGTAAAAGATAAAATGTAAAAAAAAAAAAAAAAAAAAAAAAAAAAAAAAACATTGTTACTCTCACCTTCCGGCGTCCCGCGCAGCCTTCCCGCCTCATTCCACGCTCCCGGTCCCAGTAATCCTTTGAGAGAATGACCGTGAGACGTCGCGCTCCCGTGAGATCGTGACGTCATCGCGGTCATTCTCGCAAAGGATTACTGGGACCGGGAGCATGGAGAGAAGCGGGAAGGCTGTGCGGAACGCCGGAAGGTGAGAATAACAATATTTTTTATTTTAATTCTATTTTTTACTGGGATATTGTACCCACAGCCCAGTCTCCTCTCCTCCGGACCGTGGGTACCATCTGCAAATGTTCTGCTTTTCTCATGGTGGGCACAGTCACATGCGTAAAGTAAGCAGAACAATGCATTCCTATGTGGCCGGAATCACCGCGATTCCGCTAAATTAATGAGGATGCTGTGTTTTTTACTGCAAAGAGATTCCGCTGCGGAAAAAAACGCAGCATTAGCACAGCATTGCGGAATCCCATAGGATTGCAAGGGATGCTTATTTTTCGCAGCAAAATCGCGCGTTTAAAACTGCCGCGAAAACGCGAAAAAAACGCGATGTGTGAACTCAGCCTAACAGAATATTATAATGTTTCGTATCATTTATCAAAAACCTTACGTGACAGGAAAAATCTGAAGTCATTTCTGAAATCAGAATGAAAAAAATCTATCAGGAACACTCTAAATTGTCTGAGGGACAAAACCTTGGTAACACAGTGTTATCTGTCCATAGTACTACAATAAGCCATACACTCCATAGAGGTGGGCTCTACGGAAGAGAGAGCAGAAAAAGGGAATTCGTAATTCTGCTTCCTGTAGTCCCTCAGGACAGCACCATGGAGGACGTCCTTCCTTGCCCTATAGTGGGATAGGATCAGAGAGAGGTTAAAAGGCCCCTCCCACCTCCACCCTCCAGTGTTTTTTCAAAGTACCACTGAGGATGGATGGAAATGGTCTAAACGCGCCCTTACAAACGCGTACGTAAGACCCTTTAGCAGCTCCATCCCAATCTCGAGCCACGATGACCTGATGTATGAACAATCTGCCGATCGATCCCATGCAGGCCTAAAGACAATCATAAGGGAGGGAACTAAGGGTGGTGTCCTGAGGGACTATAGGAAACAGAATTACCGGTAGGTCTAATTCCCTTTTTCCCTTACGTCCCTCCGGACAGCACCATGGAGAATACCACAGCAAAGGTCTCAGGGTGGGTACAGAAGCCCCAGGATCAAAGTTCTAAGTAAGAACCAGGCTAGATATAGAAATTATCTATAAGATGAGAAGAAATATAGATATCGAAAGGGATCTACAAAGGTAATCACCGTAGTGAGTGTCTGATATATGTTTATAATGGCCAATTTCAGTATAAATGTGGCAAACAAGATCTGCAGTGGAACAACCTGTTGCACCCCAATACCACTAATGAACCGCAGTGAATTACAGTTATTGTGATAGATACTTATGAACACCGCAGTTACAGAAATAGGTTTAAAACCTTATTACCCAGCAAAAGGTATGGTGATAACCACAGCCACAATACAAAGAGGACTGTACAGACCAGTAATTCGCTGTATGTGCTTATCACACAGTATAGTTCCTTCGTCCGTCCTCCTGGGCTAGGCTTAAACCTTGCCCCACGAGAGCCAAGAAACTAGGCTGTTGCCTGTCTCCTTCTGCACTTCCGCGTTCTGCCGTGGAACGCACGCCGACCTTATGCTGACGTTACCGGAGGTGCGACAGCCTTCTCTACTGCATGTTTTCCGGAAGTAGCGATGTTTTGCCGGTCGGCGTCCGAGCCGAGAGCCTCCCACCGGGAGGAGCGGCTCAACCCAGGAGCACGTCCGCTCGACTGGTCTTTGGGGCAGAGGGACTCCCCACGGGGAGCGTCAGCCCTGGGCCCCTTGACAGGGGGAAGGATTGGACGCGCCACACGATCCCCCTGAGCCCCATCATGCAGGCTGGCTGCTGGCTGAGGAACTTCTCCAAGAGGTGTCAGCTACGGTCCGCTTGACAGGGGGGGGAAGAGAGGGCTGAGACCCCCAATCCCGTCTGGTACAGCGAATGACGGCTGAGGGACCTCTCCCAGAGAGGAATCAGCCACGGACCGCCTGCCAGGGGAATGGAAAGCCATAAACGTGTGCAGGCTATCTTCACTCTTAAGGGCCTGTCACACTAAGAGATATCGCTAGCAATATCGCTATAACTAGTGACGTTATAGCGATATTGCTAGCGATATCGCTGTGTCTGATACTTACCTACGACCGGCTCCCCCACTGGTAATCGCTGATCACGCGAGAACGTTCAGGACTGTTTCTCGTCGTCAGCTTCCTGCGGCGCTTCCTGCTGTGAGGACGAGCGACGCGTGGGGCCGGGCGGGAGGACGCAGGATCGCCTGGTGTGACAGGTAAGTAGCGACCCCCGTCCCCAGCGATGTCGCTAGTGAGATCTGCCTATGTGGCAGCTCACTAGCGACCACTTAGCGATGTACCAGCGATCCTGACGCGTCATATCGCTTGTAGATATCGCTGCTGGGACAGGAAAAACACTGGCGGGTGGAGGTGGGAGGGGCCTTTTAACCTCTCTCTCATCCTGTCCCACTATAGAGCAAGGAAGGACTTCCTCCGTGGTGCTGTCCGGAGGGACGCAAGGGAAAAAGCCTTTACTAACCAACAAAAATTTTGAATTTGCCAAAAGACATATGAGAGCCTTCCCAAATGTATGGGAAAAGGTGCTGTTGTCAAATGGGACAAAAATTGAACTTTTGGCCAGCAAGCTAAATGCTATGTCTCGTGCCAAACCAACACAGCTCATCACCCCAAGAACACCATCTCGGTCCGAGTCGATGGATGGTGCGTTTAAGGAGAAATGTGTAAATGTTTTGGAGTGGCCTAGTTAAAGCCCAGATCTTAATCCAATTGAGAATCTGTGATCAGACTTTAAAGGCCCTGTCACACTAAGCGATATCGCTAGCAATATCGCTGTAACGTCACTGATTTTGTGACGTAGCAGCGATATTGCTAGCGATATCGCTGTGTGTGATACTTACCTCCGACCGGCTCTCCCGCTGATTACTGCTGATCGCGCGAGAACGGCCTGGGCCGTTTCTCGTCGTCAGCTTCCTGCTGGGCTTCCTGTGGCACCGACGAGCGACACGTGGATGCGGGCGGGAGAACGTCAGGACAGGTAAGTAGCGACCCCCGACCGCTGCTATGTCGCTGGTGAGATCTGACTGTGTGGCAGCTCACTAGCGACCACTTAGCGATGCACCAGCGATCCATATCGCTGTCGGGATCGCTGGTGCATCGCTAAGTGGTGACAGTACCTTAAGACTGCTGTTCACCAGAGGAAACCACCTAACGTGAAGGAGCTGGAGCAGTTTTGCCTTTGAGGAATGGTCAAAAATCCGAGTGACAAGATGTTGAAAGCTCATAGAGACTTATCAAAAGAGACTTGCAGCTGTAATTGCCGCAAAAGGAGGCTCTACAAAGTACTGACTTCAGGGAGGAAACTAGTTATGCACTCTGAAGTTTTCAGTTATTTTGTTTAATTTTTTTATTTGCTTCACAATAAAAGGAAAACAAAAATGTTCACGGATGTAGGAATATCCTTTACATGATCTGGTGCAAATAGTCACAAAAACCAATGAAATTCCAGGTGGTGAGGTAGCAAAACATGTAAAAATTCTAAAGGATTGAATACTTGTGCGAGCCAATGTAGGTCCATTTGCAGTCTGTGCCCGAATCTACGTGTGTGTGTGTGTGTGTGTGTGTGTGTGTGTGTGTTTCTCCATTGATTATGGTGTACTGTTTTCGGGCTGCATCTCCCTCTTATTATGCTTGGGCAGAGTCATTTTTATATATTTCATTTTTTTACATTTCCGTTATTGATTTTGTGTCTTAAACCTTTGATTGAAAACTGTACTGTAAATGATTAATCAATGATTGGACCAGCAAAAAAAAGAGGAGCAGAGATTCAAGCGATAAATATTTACAGCTTTCAGGGACTGGTGGATCATTTAATGCAATTTTTCAGTAGCTTTTGGAGAGTTGGACCGAGTTCATATTCGTGACACGTGGTTCATAATGATTATTGCAAATGCATATAAAACTGTGAAATTTATTACTAAATATTTTATTGCCAACTTAATTACATTTTCTTTGTACAGTACTAGCGGAAATGTTTCTACAATACTATATGAATGTATTTATTGGACATACATAGTATCACTTCTGGTATTTGAACGCTGAACACATCTACACTCCAGATAATACGAAACTCTACAGAGTGTTACGATCGATCGCTTGTCTGACATCCTTTTCTTGTCGCAAGATAGGATCGCATCAGCCATCACTTAATCGATTATCTGTTCGTGTAACGAACCCTAAGAGATCCCCACTATTGTTTTGCTTGGCAAGGAGTAGTAATTATTCACCAAAGCACATGCTGGGTATCAACACACACCAATTCTTTCTACGTTTTTCTGCAGAGCTGCAAATCCTTCCTTGTATACTGTTGATGAACTAGGACTGCTCTTTATCAATGTTCATTTTCATTGTCCCCAACCCTGTGATGTACAGCCAAGACCTGAAGTCTGGGCAAATCTGCAACATGCCACCAGCGACGAAATGTACGACGGTGGTCAAAAGTTTGGATATTGACAAAGTTTGGTTTTCACAAAATATGCCCCTTCTTTGTTTTTATGTTTTTAGATTATTTAAACAGATGTCTTCAGTCGTTCATGTGTGGGGGTCACTTTTCATCCATGGAGTTGGCTCACTCAAAATTTTGGTTAGGAACACTACATTGAATCAAGAATGGGATCTAATCAACCTCCAAGAGCAACTTCTGCCAAGAGCCCAGGAGTAATTTGGCGATGAACCATTCTTTTCCAGCATGATGGAGACCACAATCACAAGGTAAAAGTGATACCCAAGTGGTTCTGTAACCAAAAATATTTAAATTTTGGATCCACAGTCAGGAAATTCCCCAGATCTCAACCGCATAGAAAACCTGAAGTCAGTCAAAAGATGGAGAAACAAAAACAGAGAAAATGCGATAAACGTTAAGCACTGGTTACACCAGAATGGTTTGGCATTAGTTAGGATGTGGCCCAAAAGCAGATATCCAGCTGCCACAGCATGTACATATTGAGTAATTACATAAACTTGATGTATTTGTCAAGAAAAGTTTGAAATACTTATGAAATGCAAATAATTGTACCAGGGCTGTGGACTCAGAATCACCAATTTCCCTGACTCCACAGCAATGGACACTACTGAGCATGTACATAAAGTGCAGCACAGATTCATCTCATCTACGACCCCACAGCACTGGTCACTACTGAGCATGTACATAAAGTGCAGCACAGATTCGTCTCATCTACAACTCCACAGCACTGGTCACTACTGAGCATGTACATAAAGTGGAGCACAGATTCATCTCATCTACGACTCCACAGCACTGGTCACTACTGAGCATGTACATAAAGGGCAGCACAGATTCATCTCATCTGCGACCCCACAGCACTGGTCACTACTGAGCATGTACATAAAGTGCAGCACAGATTCATCTCATCTACGACCCCACAGCACTGGTCACTACTGAGCATGTACATAAAGTGCAGCACAGATTCATCTCATCTATGACCCCACAGCACTGGTCACTACTGAGCATGTACATAAAGTGCAGCACAGATTCATCTCATCTATGACCCCACAGCACTGGTCACTACTGAGCATGTACATAAAGTGCAGCACAGATTCATCTCATCTACGACCCCACAGCACTGGTCACTACTGACATGTACATAAAGTGCAGTACAGATTCATCTCATCTATGACCCCACAGCACTGGTTACTACTGAGCATGGACATAAAGGGGAGCACAGATTCATCTCATCTATGACCCCACAGCACTGGTCACTACTGAGCATGTACATAAAGTGCAGCACAGATTCATCTCATCTACGACCCCACAGCACTGGTCACTACTGACATGTACATAAAGTGCAGTACAGATTCATCTCATCTATGACCCCACAGCACTGGTTACTACTGAGCATGTACATAAAGTGCAGCACAGATTCATCTCATCTATGACCCCACAGTACTGGTCACTACTGAGCATGTACATAAAGTGCAGCACAGATTCATCTCATCTATGACCCCACAGTACTGGTCACTACAGAGCATGTACATAAAGTGCAGCACAGATTCATCTCATCTACGACCCCACAGCACTGGTCACTACTGAGCATGTACATAAAGTGCAGCACAGATTCATCTCACCTACGACCCCACAGCACTGGTCACTACTGAGCATGTACATAAAGTGCAGCACAGATTCATCTCATCTATGACCCCACAGCACTGGTCACTACTGAGCATGTACATAAAGTGCAGCACAGATTCATCTCACCTACGACCCCACAGCACTGGTCACTACTGAGCATGTACATAAAGGGCAGCACAGATTCATCTCATCTATGACTCCACAGCACTGGTCACTACTGAGCATGTACATAAAGGGAAGCACAGATTCATCTCACCTCCGACCCCACAGCACTGGTCACTACTAAGCATGCACATAAAGTACAGCACAGATTCATCTGATCTACGACTCCACAGCACTGGTCACTACTGATTATGTACATAAAGTGCAGAAAAGATTAATCTCCACTAAAAGTAGAGATCCTTAGATCAGGAACAGAACAGGCATTTATAGGATATTTCATAACTTTCCTTAATTCTTATGAAAAAAGGACAGCACAAACTGCATTGTATCAATGTATCCAATTTATTATATAGTAGCTGAGGAGCCCGGCGCTGCCCGGGCATAGTAACTAACTGTGGTTAGCTATAACAAATTATAATTATCCTCCATCCCATAGTCCTGTGCCCAATATACCCATCATACATATCCACCATCCCATAGGCCCGTGCCCATATACGCATCATACATATCCTCCATCCCATCGTCGAGTGCCCATATACCCATCACACATCCTCCATCCCATAGTCCCATGCCCATATACCCATCATACATATCTGCCATCCCATAGTCGAGTGCCCATATACCCATCAGACATATCCACCATTCCATAGTCCCGTGCCCATATACCCGTCATACATATCCTCCATCCCATAGTCCAGTGCCCATATACCCATCACACATCCTCCATCCCATACTCAACCATTATGTCATCATAATGAGCGGCGGGGCTTGCAACCCATGACGACATCAGCGTCTCCATGGCAACCATTATGACATCATACTGAGGGGGCGGGGCTTGATACACACTTTTACCCCATTATGTAGATAGGGGCAAAATTGTTTGGTGAATTGGAACGCGCGGGGTTAAAATTTCGCCTCACAACATAGCTTAGGACACTCTCGGGGGTCCAGGCGTGCGACTGTGCCAAATTTTGCGGCTGTAGCTGCGACGATGTGGATGCCAATCCTGGACATACACACACACATACATGTACATACAGTCCACCAAAATGGACACCAACAGACTCCATAGCCCTGGCAGACAGGCTCTGTCTTAATGTAGTGCAATGCAGATTGCAGCTTCTACAGAGCAGGTGCCAGAATTCAGCAGGAGGACAGTGAAGAGAGCTTGTCAATTTAGTTTGCAGCTCAGGCCTCTTTCACACATCAGTTTATTGCCATCAGTCACAATCCATTGTTTTTTGAAAATAACGGATCCAGCGACTGATGCCTCTGGATCTGTTTATTTCTCATAGACTTGTATTAGCAACGTATGGCCGCACGTTTCATCCGTCGTTCGACGGATCTGTCGGAAAATCTTTGTCCATCGGCTGGAGACTACGGACAAAGGAACGTTTTTTGTGTATGTTGAAAACGCGGACAGTGACGGATCCAGCTCTGTCCGTCAAAAGACGGAATCCGACGACTGATTCCGTTTTTAACCACTTCCCGACCGCCCACGGTAGATAAACGTTGGCGCTTGCTGGGCTTTGTGCAGCGCCGACGTTTATCTACTGTCGGCGGTTTTGTGCCCCACCGGGACCCCCACATACCTTATAACGCGGGGATCCCGGTGCACAATGCATGCTGGGACCCCCGACGTCATCGAGACACGATTGGTTCAGGTCCTGATTACGTCAGCGTCACAGGAGCCAATGAGAGCGCTCGCTGGGAAAGCTGCTTGTTTCCCGGCGATCTCACTCATTGTAATGTGACTTCTCCTCTGATCTCACACTGACAGATGATCAGAGGTGAAGCAGCGTTACTGTGTGACTAGATCGCTGCCTGGCACAGCTGTGCCAGGCAGCGATCTAGTCACACAGTAACGATGCTTCTCCTCTGATCATCTGACAGTGTGAGATCAGAGGAGAAGTGGCGGTACTATGAGTCAGATCGCAGGGCAGCGATCTTGTCACAAAAAGAAAAAAAAAAGTAAAGAAAAAACAGCAGGCACGCAGGCTAGGGCTAGGGCTGGGATTAGGGTTATGGGTGTGTTGGTGCTAGGTTTGTGGTTAGGGTTATGGTTAGGGTTGGGATTAGGGGTGTGTTGGGGTTAGGGTTGGAAATAGAATTGGGGGTTTCCACTGTTTAGGTACATCAGGGGCTCTGCAAACGTTAAATGACGCCCGCAGACCATTCCATCAAAGTCTGCATTTCAGAATGTCACTACTTCCCTTACGAGCCCCGATGTGTGCCCAAACAGTAGTTTTCTCCCACATATGGGGTACCAGCGTACTCAGGACAAATTGGACAACAACTCTTAGGGTCCAATTTCTCCTGTTACCCTTGTGAAAATAAAAACTGGGGGCTAAAAGGTCATTTTGTGGAAAAAAAATGATTTATGTTCACGGCTCTACATTATAAACTTTAGTGAAACACTTGGGGTTCAAAGTGCTCACCACACATCTAGATAACTTCCTTGGGAGGTCTAGTTTCCAAAATGGGGTCATTTGTGGGGGGTTTCCACTGTTTAGGTACATCAGGGGCTCTGCAAACGCGACATGACACCCGCAGACCATTCCATCAAAGTCTGCATTCCAGAACGTCACTACTTCCCTTCCAAGCCCCACCGTGTGCCCAAACAGTAGTTTTCATCCACATATGGGGTATCAGCGTACTCAGGACAAATTGGACAACAACTTTTGGGGTCCAATTTCTCCTGTTACCCTTGTGAAAATAAAAATTGGGGGCTAAAAGGTCATTTTGTGGAAAAAAAATGATTTTTTATTTTCATGGCTCTACGTTATAAACTTCTGTGAAGCACTTGGGGGTTCAAAGTGTTCACAACACATCTAGATAAGTTCTTTAAGGGGTCTAGTTTCCAAAATGGGGTCACTTGTGGGGGGTTTCCACTGTTTGCGTACATCAGGGGCTATCCAAATGCGACATGGCATCCGATCTCAATTCCTGCCAATTCTGCATTGAAAAAGTCAAACGGCGCTCCTTCCGTTCTGTGCTCAAACAGTGGATTAGCCCCACATACGGGGTTATCGGCGTATTCGGGAGAAATTGCACAAAAAATGTTGTGGTTCATTTTCTCTTTTTACACTTGTGAAAATAAAAAAAAAATGGTTCTGAAGTAAAATATGTTTATTTTTTACTTCCACATTCCATTCATTCATGTGAAGCACCTGAAGGGTTAATAAACTTCTTGAATGTGGTTTTGAGTACATTGAGAGGTGAAGTTTTTAGAATGGTGTCACTTTTGGGTATTTTCTGTCATATTGACCCCCCCAAACTCACTTCAAATGTGAGGTGATTCCCAAAAAAATGGTGGAAATCCGCTGGTCAACTTTTAACCCTTATAACTTCCTAAAAAAAAAAAAATTATGCTTCCAAAATTGTGCAGATGTAAACTAGACATGT
Organism: Dendrobates tinctorius; assembly: GCF_039654945.1. Taxonomy (NCBI): domain Eukaryota; kingdom Metazoa; phylum Chordata; class Amphibia; order Anura; family Dendrobatidae; genus Dendrobates; species Dendrobates tinctorius. The sequence goes on from NW_027361898.1 coordinate 28,958,856, forward strand.
GGGAAATGTTATTTATTAACTATTTTGTGCGATATCACTCTCTGATTTAAGGGCATAAAGATTAAAAATTTTAAAATTGCAAAGTTTTCGCCAAATTTCGATTTTTTTAACAAATAAGCGCAGTTCATATCTAAAATTTAACCACCATCATGAAGTACAATATGGCACAAGAAAAAAAAAAAATGTCAGAATCAGCAAGATCCGTTGAAGCGTTCTAGAGTTATGACCTCAAAGTGACACTGGCCAGAATTGAAAAAATTGACCCGGTCACGAAGGCAAAAACAGGCTCGGGTGCGAAGGGGTTAAGGTTATGTGCACACATTTTCCATTCTGGCACATAAAAAAAAAAAAACTTCTCTCTCTAGAATTCTACTCCTTTAATTCCTATAGCTGCTGCGATGGATCCTTCAAAAAAAATGGATCCGGTGCAGCAGTTTTTTTACAATCTGCACAGGATCCGTTTTTTGCACACTTTGACGGATTGCGACTGATTCTAAAAACTGATGTGTGAAAGAGGCCTTAGAGTGATTCTGTCACCAGAAATTTGCTACCTTAGGCCTGTTTCACACTTCAGGTTTTTGACGCCAGTCAAAATCCGCCAGTTTTTTTGGAAAAAAACGGATCGGCCCCTTTTTTGGCGGATCCTTTTTTTTCCCCCCATAGACTTGCATTAGCGGCGGATTTTGACTGATGGTCGTCCGTTGCATCTGTTTTTGGATAGATCCGTTTGAATTATAGTGTCTCCCGGGTGGAGCAGTCGGACTTTATATAGTTTTTTTGTAGCGGCGGACCGCTATTTTGAAGTGCGCATGCCCGGGAGATTTGCTCTGACAAGCATTTTAACTCTCATTCTCTCTCTCTCTCGGCATCCGTTTGTTGCAGAACGGAAATGGATCCGTTTTATTAATATTTGGAGGATTTCAACTGAAGACAGAAGTGTGAAAAAGGCCTTAGCTGAGAGCAGCTTTGAACAGTTGTCATGTGCCGGGGGAACAGCCGTGCGTGGAATCGCGATCCACGCTAACAGCGGCATTTAAAGCGCGCTTCCGGCCATCGGGCCGGAAATTCGCTCACCGGTGACCACAGTCACGTGATCACGGGTGGGCTGGCATAACAACATGCAGCTGATCTGATCATCGCCTGTATGTAGCAGAGCCAATCGGGTTATGGCAGCTTCTAGTCTCCCAAGAAGCATGCAAAAGTAAAAAAAAAAAAATAATATATATATATATATATATATATATATATATATATATATATATATATATATATACACACACACACACAGTGGGGCAAAAAAGTATTTAGTCAGTCAGCAATAGTGCAAGTTCCACCACTTAAAAAGATGAGAGGCGTCTGTAATTTACATCATAGGTAGACCTCAACTATGGGAGACAAACTGAGAAAAAAAAATCCAGAAAATCACATTGTCTGTTTTTTTTTCATTTTATTTGCATATTATGGTGGAAAATAAGTATTTGGTCAGAAACAAAATTTCATCTCAATACTTTGTGATATATCCTTTGTTGGCAATGACAGAGGTCAAATGTTTTCTGTAAGTCTTCACAAGGTTGCCACACACTGTTGTTGGTATGTTGGCCCATTCCTCCATGCAGATCTCCTCTAGAGCAGTGATGTTTTTGGCTTTTCGCTTGGCAACACGGACTATCAACTCCCTCCAAAGGTTTTCTATAGGGTTGAGATCTGGAGACTGGCTAGGCCACTCCAGGACTTTGAAATGCTTCTTACGAAGCCACTCCTTCGTTGCCCTGGTGGTGTGCTTTGGATCATTGTCATGTTGAAAGACCCAGCCACGTTTCATCTTCAATGCCCTTGCTGATGGAAGGAGGTTTGCACTCAAAATGTCACGATACATGGCCCCATTCATTCTTTCATGTACCCGGATCAGTCGTCCTGGCCCCTTTGCAGAGAAACAGCCCCAAAGCATGATGTTTCCACCACCATGCTTTACAGTAGGTATGGTGTTTGATGGATGCAACTCAGTATTCTTTTTCCTCCAAACACGACAAGTTGTGTTTCTACCAAACAGTTCCAGTTTGGTTTCATCAGACCATAGGACATTCTCCCAAAACTCCTCTGGATCATCCAAATGCTCTCTAGCAAACTTCAGACGGGCCCGGACATGTACAGGCTTAAGCAGTGGGACACGTCTGGCACTGCAGGATCTGAGTCCATGGTGGCGTAGTGTGTTACTTATGGTAGGCCTTGTTACATTGGTCCCAGCTCTCTGCAGTTCATTCACTAGGTCCCCCCGCGTGGTTCTGGGATTTTTGCTCACCGTTGTTGTGATCATTCTGACCCCACGGGGTGGGATTTTGCGTGGAGCACCAGATCGAGGGAGATTATCAGTGGTCTTGTATGTCTTCCATTTTCTAATTATTCCTCCCACAGTTGATTTCTTCACTCCAAGCTGGTTGGCTATTGCAGATTCAGTCTTCCCAGCCTGGTGCAGGGCTACAATTTTGTTTCTGGTGTCCTTTGACAGCTCTTTGGTCTTCACCATAGTGGAGTTTGGAGTCAGACTGTTTGAGGGTGTGCACAGGTGTCTTTTTATACTGATAACAAGTTTAAACAGGTGCCATTACTACAGGTAATGAGTGGAGGAAAGAGGAGACTCTTAAAGAAGAAGTTACAGGTCTGTGAGAGCCAGAAATCTTGATTGCTTGTTTCTGACCAAATACTTATTTTCCACCATAATATGCAAATAAAATGAAAAAAAACAGACAATGTGATTTTCTGGATTTTTTTTTCTCAGTTTGTCTCCCATAGTTGAGGTCTACCTATGATGTAAATTACAGACGCCTCATCTTTTTAAGTGGTGGAACTTGCACTATTGCTGACTGACTAAATACTTTTTTGCCCCACTGTATATATATATATATATATATATATATATATATATATATATATATATATATATATATATATATATATATATATATATCTCTTTAAAAACATTAAAAAAAATTAAAAAATATGAAAAGTTCGAATCACCCCCCTTTTGCCCCATTCAAAATAAAATCATAAAAAAATCAAACATACACAGATTTAGTATAGCCACATTCACAATCGCCAATCTTATCAATATAAAAAAAAAAACCTTATCACTAAACGGCGTAGCTAGAAAAAAAGTCAAAATGCCAGAATTACTTTTTTTGTCGCTGCAACATTGCATTAAACTGCAACAACAGGCTATCAAAACATAGTATCTACACCAAAATGATATCATTAAAAATGTCAGCTCGGGACGCAAAAAATAAGCCTTCACCAAACCCGAGATCACAAAAAAATGGAGATGCTATGACGATTTTTATTTTTTTTTAACCACATTTTTGGATTTTTTTCTTCACCACTTAAATAAAACAAAAAACAGACATGTTTATGTCTATGAACTCGTAATGACCTGGAGAATTATAATGGCAGGTCAGTTTCAGCATTTGGTGAACCTGGATAAAAAAAAATAAAAATCCAAGAAAATATGGAATTGCACTTTTTTTTGCAATTTCATCACACTTGGAATTTTCCCCATTTTGCAGTACGCAATACGGTAAAACCAATGTCGTTCAAAAGTGCAGCTCATCCCGCAAAAAAGCAAGCCCTCACATGGCCATACTGACGGAAAAAAAAAAAAAAGTTATGGCTCTGGGAAGGGAGTGAAAAAAGGAATGCAAAAATTTAAAAGGGCTCTGTCATGAAGGAGTTAATCAAGATTGGTCATCAAGACTGGCAAACAAAACACCAATTGCTGAAGATGCGGCGACTTTGTGAATGTGGAGCATGTTTTAGCTGCGTGCGCTGCTATAATAAATGTCTTTCAGTCGGTGCTAGAATACATTGTCACCTTGGTGCGGTAAAATTATGTTGAATTTGTTGACGCGCTCAGCCACGCCCCTTTCCTTGCCAAGCCACACCCACTTCAAAAAGCTGTCGGAGATTGCGGGGACAGGCACAAAACTCAAGTTGCACAAGTATTTTGGTGACATTACGAGTTTTACACCAGAATACTGGGGACAATTGTTAATGAATCAGGGCCATGGAGTCAAATCGCTGAGCGTTCAGGAACTATTATAGATTGGCAGGTGATCTATTTCATGCTATACACAGAGGATATCCTCAGAAAATCGGGTGACAGACCCTCCTTGCATATAGTCAGTATTGTGAAATCTGGTGATGGATCAATTCCTGCACTTTTTGACTGTGAATCGTTTGCGATTTATAAACTGGTTTGATGTAGGGGAAGTTAAAGAGAATATAAAATGTGATACATAAATTATTACTCAGATTACAGATGATTGATACATTATTTTATGTCTGTACTTTCAGCATAGTCAGTATTGAAGGTTGTGTGCACCTTGTGCATCACAGAATTATGACCTCCTCCCCACTGAAGGGAGCATTATCTCGGACAGCTTGTCTTATCTATCAACAGTACAATAGAGCAGATAGCAAATTTATGTCTCCGAATCTCAAGGCAGCATAAAATAGGGACAGACTCCCCGAAAGCAGTCTTAAAAGGCTCCTTGATGTAGTTTTGATATCACAATTATATGCTAGTTCTCTCACTGATGAGATCTGTATAACCATGTCCACTCCATTGATTTGGTGACAGATTGCCTCTTAGGCTGTGTGCACACGCTGCGGATTTTGCTGCGGTTCCGAAGCGGTTTTGGCCGCTGCGGACCCGCAGCAGTTTCTGCTGCGGTGTACAGTACAATGATTCCCTATGGGAATCAAAAACCGCAGTGCAGACGGTGCGGAATTTTCCGCGCGGATTATCTGCGGTTTTCAATCCGCAGAAAGAATTGACATGTCAATTCTTTCTGCGGATTCTCCTGCGGTTTGCCATCTCCTCCATTGAGGAGATGAAAAACCGCAGGGCAAAACCGCAGAGCAATCCGCAGGTAAAACTGCAGGTCTTTTGACCTGCGGTTTCACCTGCGGATTGTACAAAATCCGCGCGGAAGAATCCGCACCTTTTCCGCAGCGTGTGCACACAGCCTAAATCATCTATTTTCCTTATATGAGAGGATTCTGCTCATCCTGTCTCATCCTACACAGCAAAGCCGACAGAACAAGAGACAGAAGAACGTGTGAAAAATACTATTTCAGCAAAAGCCACCATTATTTTAAATGTGCATGCTAAACCCAGATTTTAATAGGTTAATCCTGACAATACATCCCCTTTAAGGTCCCTGTATGAGCTTGCTGTGCTATGTACAGTGATTTATTGGTCGTAAAGGTGCAGTCTTCTGAATGCCAGGTCCTTGAACTTGTAACGGAAGATCCTCAGTGTCTTGTCATTCTAGTGCATCTTTTTACATTGTAGAAAAGAAGGAAATGATATATTTCAACACATTATGCGGTAATGAACACAAACTTACATTGACCAATCCGAAATAATGTTCATTTACAGGAAACTGCTCTGGGCCTATTTCTTTTTCCAATGTTGAGGCATTGGTGCCCTGTGGGAACAAAAATGAAAGTCTCTTTAGCAAAATTATACAAAATAATACTATACATAATGCAAGGTCCACTCAGTGGATAGTACAGTCATGGCCAAAAGTTTTGAGAATGATACAAATATTATATTTTCACATGATCTGCTGCCCTCTGGTTTTTATGTGTGCTTGTCAGATGTCTTTATCACATACAGAAATATAATTGCAATAATATTATGAGTAACAAAAGGTTATATTGACAGTTAGAATGAGTTAATGCAGCAAGTCAATATTTGCAGTGTTAACCCTTCTTCTTCAGGACCTCAGCAATTCTCCCTGGCATGCTCTCAATCAACTTCTGGATCAAATCCTGACTGATAGCAGTCCATTCTTGCAAAATCAATGCTTTTGTCTGAATTTGAAGGTTTTTGTTTGTCCACCCGTCTCTTGATGATTGACCACAAGTTCTCAATGGGATTAAGATCTGGGGATTTTCCAGGCCATGGTCCCAAAATCTCTATGTTTTGTTCCCTGAGCCATTTAGTTATCACCTTTGCTTTATGGCAAGGTGCTCCATCATGTTGAAAAAGGCATTGTTGATCGCCAAACTGCTCTTGGACGGTTGGGAGAAGCTGCTCTTGGAGGACATTCTGGTACCATTCTTTATTCATGGCTGTGTTTTTAGGCAAGACTGATTGAGAGCCCATTCCCTTGGCTGAGAAGCCACCCCACACATGAATGGTTTCAGGATGCTTGACAGTTGGCATGAGACAAGACTGGTGGTAGCGCTCACCTGGTCTTCTCCGAATAAGCCGTTTTCCAGATGTCCCAAACAATCGAAAAGGGGATTCATCAGAGAAAATCACTTTACCCCAGTCCTCAGCAGTCCACTCCCTGTACCTCTTGCAGAATATCAGTCTGTCCATGATGTTTTTCCTGGAGAGAAGTGGCTTCTTTGCTGCCCTCCTTGAGACCAGGCCTTGCTCCAAGAGTCTCCGCCTCACAGTGCGTGCAGATGCACTCACACCTGCCTGCTGCCATTCCTGAGCAAGCTCTGCACTGCTGGTAGCCCGATCCTGCAGCTGAAACACTTAAGAGACGGTCCTGGCGCTTGCTGGTCTTTCTTGGGCGCCCTGGAGCCTTTTTGGCAACAAGGGAACCTCTCTCCTTGAAGTTCTTGATGATGCGATAGATTGTTGACTGAGGTGCAATCTTTCTAGCTGCGATACTCTTCCCTGTTAGGCCATTTTTGTGCAGTGCAATGATGACTGCATGTGTTTCTTTAGAGATAACCATGGTTAACAGAAGAGAAACAATGATGCCAAGCACCAGCCTCCTTTTAAAGTGTCCAGTGGTGTCATTCTTACTTAATCATGACAGATTGATCTCCAGCCCTGTCCTCATCAACACCCACACCTGTGTTAATGGAGCAATCACTGAAACGATGTTAGCTGGTCCTTTTAAGGCAGGGCTGCAATGATGTTAAAATGTGTTTTGGGGGGATAAAGTTAATTTTCTAGGCAAATATTGACTTTGCAAGTAATTGCTGTTAAGCTGATCACTCTTTATATCATTCTGGAGTATATGCAAATTGCCATTAGAAAAAATGAAGCAGTAGACTTTGTAAAAATTAATATATGTGTCATTCTCAAAACTTTTGGCCATGACTGTACTGCAGCCTTGCAGCGCTGGGGTCCTGGGTTCTAAATCCCAAGGACAACATCTGCAAGGAGTTTGTATGTTCTCCCCGTGTTTGTGTGGGTTTCCTCCAGGTACTCAGGGAATATAGACTGTGACCCCCAATGGGGACAATGTCTGTAAAGGGCTACGGAATATGATGGTGCTATATAAGTGAGTACAATAAATTATTTAATTAATTAAATGGTGTGTGCCTCTTAATTCGGCACATTATATTCCTGGAAGCCAATCATAAACTCATGTCCAAGAATTTAGAAAAACAAAATTGGCTCTTCCCACCAACCTTTAGCTTATGGTCAGTGACTCCGTCGGGGCTTATGTTTCAAGACCTAGGAAACAGGATTTGGGCGTATGCAACGATGCATATGGAGTCACGGTGTGCTCTGCCACACATCATTTTCGGCCACGTACGCCTGTTTACACCGCCTGCATATCGGGAAACAAACGTTCCTAGGAACACTCATTCACAATAATCCGCCAGTGTAAATGCACGTCTGATTTTTCATGTATGAAAAAAAAGTGTGAGTATCATCAGTGGTTTGGACTCGATTTTCATGAGCATTTCAGTTTTTACTAGTGATTTTAACATTTGTAAAAAAATAAATAAATACGGTAAATAAACAAACATCCAGACGTCAATAGAACCACAGACTAAGTGTGGTCTCCGCGAAAATCATGGCCAGAACATGAATGCGAGTCACGGACATCTGAACGAGGCCAGAGGCAGACTATGTGACTATAGGACCTGTCATCAGGGGAATACTAAGGAGCCGCAGGCACAAAACAGTGAGATTCATAGTTCAAGTTGTAATGTAATCATGCAAGAGAGACCATTTAGGATATTTTTGGCCAGTTTCCTTTAATAGAATAACCCTATTATAGGCCATTTACTAACCACAATTTTCTCTTGCATTGGCTCGTATTTGCGCTAACAAGGAGCACTTTTCCTCGCCATGTTTGGATATATCCCAGCTTAACTGGAACAAATTAAAACCAGCAACATCATTATACCCAAACGTGTGTTCATGCCACAAAGTACACGGGAAGCACTTAGCAGACAAATCTCTTCTGCCCGTTGCACGCATCCATGATACGCAGACTGGCCCTGCTCCTCCACCCGAGAGGTCCGATTCTTAGGCCATTTCCAAAATGACTCTTCCTCTGCATATTTTCACTGCAACATCTTGTTCCAGTAACGTGGATGGGATTCATAGAACTCGCGGCCATTGGTTTGTTTGTTTTTTTTTTTTACTGTAGAATAAACGGACCTGCGGGGCTGAGTTTTATGCGCAGATTTTACTAATAGAATTGCATTAAGTGAGGGAAATCCACATGAGCGTTTATAGTGCATTTCTGCTGCAAAAACCCTAAAATGCATCTTTATTTCAAACATGACGTACCCCCCCCAAAAAAAAAAAAAAAAAAAAATCAAAAAGATAAAAATGCATAGAAAAAGACGCGAGTAACTTAATTCTTAATTTAGCTAATAGATGTAGAAATGATCCAACATCAAAAACCCACAGACTATGTTCACACTCATCATGGGAACATAGCTCTTGGCATATATGAAGCGGTTAGCTCAGGTCAGGAGATGTGAGAATGTTCTGTATTTCACTGATGTGTGAAATTGGACTTACTGCTCATGTAGTTGCCTGTGGGTCATAATTATTCTAACCAACAGCTGGTCTGAAAAAGCAGAGCTGCAGTGCAAAGTAGCAGCCTGTATTTAGGATAAAAGATAAGGTGCACTTTAGACTTCCTCAGATTGCCCAGCAGACCATGGCTGTGGAGTCGGTGCCCAGTCTGGTGGAGTCGGAGTTAGTATTGTAATAAAATGGACTAACTCCGACAATATATAATAAGTTGGGTTCAGTAGAACAATGCAATTTGTTCTGTTCTGGATCTAAAGATCTCGGCAGCTTTTAGTGGAGATGAATCTGTGCTGTACTTTATGTACATGCTCAGTAGTCACCAGTGCTGTGGGGTCGTAGATTAGATGAATCTGTGCTGCACTTTATGTACATGCTTAGTAGTGACCAGTGCTGTGGGGTCATGGATGAGATGAATCTGTGCTGCCCTTTATGTACATGCTCAGTAGTGACCAGTGCTGGGGGGTCATAGCTGAGATGAATCTGTGCTGCACTTTATGTACATGCTCAGTAGTGACCAGTGCTGTGGGGGTTGTAGATTAGATGAATCTGTGCTGCACTTTATGTACATGCTCAGTAGTGACCAGTGCTGTGGGGTCGTAGATGAGATGAATCTGTGCTGCCCTTTATGTACATGATCTGTAGTGACCAGTGCTGTGGGGTCGTAGAGGAGATGAATCTGAGCTGCCCTTTATGTACATGCTCAGAAGTGACCAGTGCTGTGGGGTCGTAGGTGAGATGAATCTGTGCTGCACTTTATGTACATGCTCAGTAGTGACCAGTGCTGTGGAGTCATAGATGAGATGAATCTGTGCTGCACTTTATGTACATGCTCAGTAGTGTCCAGTGCTGTGGAGTCATAGATGAGATGAATCTGTGCTGCACTTTATGTACATGCTCAGTAGTGACCAGTGCTGTGGGGTTGTAGATTAGATGAATCTGTGCTGCACTTTATGTACATGCTCAGTAGTGACCAGTGCTGTGGGGTCATAGATGAGATGAATCTGTGCTGCCCTTTATGTATATGCTCAGTAGTGTCCAGTGCTGTGGAGTCATAGATGAGATGAATCTGTGCTGCACTTTATGTACATGCTCAGTAGTGTCCAGTGCTGTGGAGTCATAGATGAGATGAATCTGTGCTGCACTTTATGTACATGCTCAGTAGTGTCCAGTGCTGTGGAGTCATAGATGAGATGAATCTGTGCTGCACTTTATGTACATGCTCAGTAGTGACCAGTGCTGTGGGGTTGTAGATTAGATGAATCTGTGCTGCACTTTATGTACATGCTCAGTAGTGACCAGTGCTGTGGGGTTGTAGATGAGATGAATTTGTGCTGCACTTTATGTACATGCTCAGTAGTGACCAGTGCTGTGGGGTCGTAGATGAGATGAATCTGTGCTCCCCTTTATGTACATGCTCAGTAGTGACCAGTACTGTGGGGTTGTAGATGAGATGAATCTGTGCTGCCCTTTATGTACATGCTCAGTAGTGACCAGTGCTGTGGAGTCGTAGATGAGATGAATCTGTGCTGCACTTTATGTACATGCTCAGTAGTGACCAGTGCTGTGGGGTCATAGATGAGATGAATCTGTGCTGCCCTTTATGCACATGCTCAGTAGTGACCAGTGCTGTGGGGTCATAGATGGGATGAATCTGTGCTGCACTTTATGTACATGCTCAGTAGTGACCAGTGCTGTGGGGTCGTAGAGGAGATGAATCTGTGCTGCACTTTATGTACATGCTCAGAAGTGACCAGTGCTGTGGGGTCGTAGGTGAGATGAATCTGTGCTGCACTTTATGTACATGCTCAGTAGTGAGGCAGGGCTGTGGGGTCGTAGAGGAGATGAATCTGCGCTGCCCTTTATGTACATGCTCAGAAGTGACCAGTGCTGTGGGGTCGTAGGTGAGATGAATCTGTGCTGCACTTTATGTACATGCTCAGTAGTGAGGCAGGGCTGTGGGGTCGTAGATGAGATGAATCTGTGCTGCCCTTTATGTACATGCTCAGTAGTGACCAGTGCTGTGGGGTTGTAGATGAGATGAATCTGTGCTGCATTTTATGTACATGCTCAGTAGTGACCAGTGCTGTGGAGTCAGGTGAGATGAATCTGTGCTGCCCTTTATGTACATGCTCAGTAGTGACCAGTGCTGTGGGGTTCGTAGATGAGATGAATCTGTGCTGCCCTTTATGTACATGCTCAGTAGTGACCAGTGCTGTGGAGTCGTAGATGGGATGAATCTGTGCTGCACTTTATGTACATGCTCAGTAGTGACCAGTGCTGTGGGGTTGTAGATGAGATGAATCTGTGCTGCACTTTATGTACATGCTCAGTAGTGACCAGTGCTGTGGAGTCAGGTGAGATGAATCTGTGCTGCACTTTATGTACATGCTCAGTAGTGACCAGTGCTGTGGGGTTGTAGATGAGATGAATCTGTGCTGCACTTTATGTACATGCTCAGTAGTGACCAGTGCTGTGGAGTCAGGTGAGATGAATCTGTGCTGCACTTTATGTACATGCTCAGTAGTGACCAGTGCTGTGGAGTCGTAGATGAGATGAATCTGTGCTGCCCTTTATGTACATGATCAGTAGTGACCATTGCTGTGGAGTTGTAGATGAGATGAATCTGTGCTGCTCTTTATGTACATGCTCAGTAGTGACCAGTGCTGTGTAGTTGTAGATGAGATGAATCTGTGCTGCCCTTTATGTACATGCTCAGTAGTGACCAGTGCTGTGGAGTCGGGGTCATGGAGTAAGGGAAATTGAGAAGTTGGAGGTTTGGCTTACCGACTCCACAGCCCTGTTGCAGACAGTCACTAATCTGGAAAAAAAAACAGGTCAAAAGCAAACATTTACACATAGAAGGATCACATGTAATGTGACATTACCATGACTGTAACTGCTAAGTACCTCAGTGCAATCTTCCTCTGTTGGATTTCATCACATCATTTACAGAAGATACCACCCAGGTTTGACAGCATACCAAAGGGCAATATCTACCAAGCATGAGCATTATCACTGAGCATGCTGTTAGGATTCACCGGTATTGCTATGAGATCAGGCAGACACGAGGTCACAAGCAAGCCATTTGCATACAGGTGGTTACATGCAGACTAGACGTGCGCAGCTTCTCTCAATTCATTTGTATTGAAAGAAGCCAAGCATGTCTAGTCGGAATGTGACCAGAATCATGCAAATTGCTTACTTGCAGTTACAAGACCGTCTGCTTTCATTTACAATACCGTGAGTGACTGCAAACTTATCAGATGACTGACGAACACCTTTAAATGCTGGGAAAACTAGAGCTGTGAAGGCAATAGTGTGGCATTAATCATAATACATTGTAAAACCCAAAAGAAAAAAATATATACAGTGCCTACAAGTAGTATTCAACCCCCTGCAGATTTAGCAGGTTTACACATTCGGAATTAACTTGGCATTGTGACATTTGGACTGTAGATCAGCCTGGAAGTGTGAAATGCACTGCAGCAAAAAAGAATGTTATTTCTTTGTTTAATTTTTTTTTTAAATTGTGAAAACTTTATTCAGAGGGTCATTTATTATTCAACCCCTCAAACCACCAGAATTCTGTTTGGTTCCCCTAAAGTATTAAGAAGCATTTCAGGCACAAAGAACAATGAGCTTCACATGTTTGGATTAATTATCTCTTTTTCCAGCCTTTTCTGACTATTTAAGACCCTCCCCAAACTTGTGAACAGCACTCATACATGGTCAACATGGGAAAGACAAAGGAGCATTCCAAGGCCATCAGAGACAAGATCGTGGAGGGTCACAAGGCTGGCAAGGGGTACAAAACCCTTTCCAAGGAGTTGGGCCTACCTGTCTCCACTGTTGGGAGCATCATCCGGAAGTGGAAGGCTTATGGAACTACTGTTAGCCTTCCACGGCCTGGACAGCCTTTGAAAGTTTCCTCCCGTGCCGAGGCCAGGCTTGTCCGAAGAGTCAAGGCTAACCCAAGGACAACAAGGAAGGAGCTCCGGGAAGATCTCATGGCAGTGGGGACATTGGTTTCAGTCAATACCATAAGTAACGTACTCCACCGCAATGGTCTCCGTTCCAGACGAGCCCGTAAGGTACCTTTACTTTCAAAGCGTCATGTCAAGGCTCGTCTACAGTTTGCTCATGATCACTTGGAGGACTCTGAGACAGACTGGTTCAAGGTTCTCTGGTCTGATGAGACCAAGATCGAGATCTTTGGTGCCAACCACACACGTGACGTTTGGAGACTGGATGGCACTGCATACGACCCCAAGAATACCATCCCTACAGTCAAGCATGGTGGTGGCAGCATCATGCTGTGGGGCTGTTTCTCAGCCAAGGGGCCTGGCCATCTGGTCCGCATCCATGGGAAGATGGATAGCACGGCCTACCTGGAGATTTTGGCCAAGAACCTCCGCTCCTCCATCAAGGATCTTAAGATGGGTCGTCATTTCATCTTCCAACAAGACAACGACCCAAAGCACACAGCCAAGAAAACCAAGGCCTGGTTCAAGAGGCAAAAAATCAAGGTGTTGGAGTGGCCTAGTCAGTCTCCTGACCTTAACCCAATTGAAAACTTGTGGAAGGAGCTCAAGATTAAAGTCCACATGAGACACCCAAAGAACCTAGATAACTTGGAGAAGATCTGCATGGAGGAGTGGGCCAAGATAACTCCAGAGACCTGTGCCGGCCTGATCAGGTGTTATAAAAGACGATTATTAGCTGTAATTGCAAACAAGGGTTATTCCACAAAATATTAAACCTAGGGGTTGAATAATAATTGACCCACACTTTTATGTTTAAAATTTATTAAAATTTAACTGAGCAACATAACTTTTTGGTTTGTAAGATTTATGCATCTGTTAATAAATCCTGCTCTTGTGTGAAGTTTGAAGGCTCTAACTTATTTGCATCTTATCAAACCTGCTAAATGTGCAGGGGGTTGAATACTACTTGTAGGCACTGTATATATTTATTATTATACCGTGCAGTACAGTATTTTTTTTATGACTGGATGCCACTTTATGGAATAGCCTGCTGAACTATTCTTTAAAGCCAAAAATACACCTGCTCTGAGGCATAGCACCAAACAGGTCACATTGGTTCCATCTAGTTTATGGCAATCTATTGATCCACTTAATACATGTCCTGCAAGCTTTCCTCAATAAGACATTATGTGCCCCATTACATTTAGGGGAGGGGGTGGGCTTACAAACATATTGAGAAGATAAGCAGCTACAATCACATCTTGCGCCAAATGAACCCAAGTATCACCTCCATGTCTCCAATGTTTGCAGGTTTTTGATGTGAAGATGAGTGTATAGTGTATGTAGACATGGGCTTACTGTAAGTTAATAAAATGCTGGGTGAAAATATAAGAGGATTGCACAACCAATCTCAAAGATTTTTCAAAGTAATTACACCAGCTCCATCAGTTCCAAGATCCATTTAACAATTAATACAGTTTGTAATGTGAATCTGGTAACAGCTCTTCATGCAGAATGCAAAAGAACAAACAGTTACTGGCACTGGTAATTTTAAAGGGGCATTCCAATCTTGAAAAATTTCTGGCATACCCACATCATATGCTGGAAACACACAACAGGTGAAGGTCCCTGGATTGCCGTTCCATGACTACCACATTCTCCATACATCCTAATGGAGAGAAGGCAGCCCCTGAACACGACTCCTTGTACTTAATTCTATGGGAGCTATGAAACGTATGGAGAGGGCTGTGCACAAGCATGGACAGTACACTAGCAAGGTGCATGGAAAATGCAAGTGTGTGACAGAGAAAGGACCAAAAGGTGAGAGCAGCACTGAGAAAACATTTATGACCTATGGATACTTCAGAAATGCTGAACATAGAAATAAAGTGTTAAGGAATAACTAAACCTTTTAAATGCTTTTTTTTTTTCCACATTTCATTGCCCTAATGATGACATGCAGATCAGTGGGGTTCTGGGTTTTGAGACACCTATGGATTGTATGGGGTTCTTCGGACACAAAGACCAACCAATGTTCTTGTAACCATTAGGGCAATGAAATGTGATTTTTTTTTTTTAATTGGAAAAAAAGGTTTAGTTATTAGTTAAAGGGAATCTGTCAGCAGGTTTATGCAACCAAATATAAGAGCAGCATATTGTAGGGCCAGAGACCTTGATTTCAGTGATGAGTCACTTACTGGGCTGCTTGCTGTAGTTTTGATAAGATCAGTTTTATCAGCAGAAGATTATCCCTAGAGGACAAGTAATTCTGCTACCAGATAGTCCTCCATATTCATGAGTTCTGTATATCCTAACTCCCAGCAGTGATTGGCAGCTTTCTTCCCATGCACAATGCACACAGGAATCTGCTAATCAGTGGTGTGGGCAAGGTTATGTTGGGCTCAGCATTCAGAGAATTGCTAGATCTGCAGCAGAGCAAACACTAATTTTATCAAAACTGCAGCAAGCAGCCCAGTAAGTGACATATCGCTGGAATCAGGGTCTCACTCTACATTACGAATCTTTCAGATGGGGTAGGGAAACCTGGCGAAAGATTCCCTTCAAGGTATAATATATACAGATAATAACATTTTTGTGAGTCGAGACACTAGGAAATTAAAATTTTTATACTATCCATAGACATAATAATACATCTGTCTGGGTCTGCTATTTGCCATAATACAATCAGATTGTGTGTGCGCTAAGGGATATAAAACACAGCTGTATCTGGCAGACAGAGTTCATACCAACACGAACAAGATTTGTGCTCATTACGTTAAATGTGACCTTTGTGAGCAGATAAGTGAGGCAAACTTGTGAAAAACTGCAATTCTGCCATTATTTTTCGGGTTTTGTTTTTACAACTTTCATTGTATAGTAAAAGCGACCAGGAAACTGGATAATACCAGACTTGAGATGTGTGTGTGTGTGTATATGCGTGCATATAAACACAGATAGAGAGATTATATTTATTTTCTTAATAGTGGAAAAAATATCTTAAAATATGTCAAGCGAAAATTTTTCTTCAACGGAAACAACTTTTTAAAACACTTTTTTAGTCCCTCACGGGGGACTTTGACCTGTGATATAACACAATATTGGAGTATACAGTAAGTTGTGGTTTTTAGATGCTCAGCCTATAACTAAGCTTGAAATAAGGAAAAAAAATGACAGGGTCCATCCGCAGGCCCCTCAGCTGTCATGTAAACCCATTGGTTCCCCATGATCGTGTCACGGAAAGCCTGCGATTTCGGCTAAGTGCTACTATCAGTGATTGACAACAGTAAATAGCCCCAGTGGCAGTAAGCAGCAATTGCTGCTGTTCTGGGGCAGATGCCGGCAATGTATTATAGCTGTATGGAGAGGGCACACCTCCTGAGGCACGCGCACCCTGACTGTGACGTATACATAGGGCAAGGTGTGCAACGGGGCTAGCACAAAAAACAGGCAGTATACTTTATGACAGAAGGGCCTGTTAAAAGACATTTTCTTTACAACTCCCCAAAATTAATCTAAAAATAACTACTGATGGTTCAGTTTCTTCTTAGCCATCACTTGGACAACTTCTCATACCCCATGCTTGCCCCAATAACATAATAAAGCCTATACTAACTTCCGATGCTTGTGGCAGCACCCAATCAGCGCCGGCATCACGATCCCTGCCTTCGGACAAATTGAACACGAGGAAGTTCGGAATCAGCTGCAGGCTGGACTTCTCCTTTTCATGTTCAATTTGTCCTAAGGCGGGGACAGTGACACTGATTGGGTGGTGCTGTCACATGTCAACATCGCAGGAGAGACCCAGGGAGAGCGAGTACCAACACCGTGGGAATAGCACCAGCGGCAAGACATTTGGATCAAGAAGGGGTTGTCCCAGTAAGGTCCTTTAAGGTTTCCTAGAGTTTTTGCTAACAGATTGCCTCAAATCACAGAATGTGATGAAATAACTTACATACTACTCACCTGGTAAATCCTGTCTCTCCAAAGGTTGTACCGAACTGGTAACAGAGTTCCGGAGAATTCTCTGTAGTAATGGGAAATGCATACGTTGCAGATTTTATGAAGCAATTACACAACAAAATCTGCATATGGAAAGAATTGACACACTGTTTTCAACAATTTTTCAAGAAGGTGGCTTGTCGATCAACTGATTACCACGACCTATCATCACCCATTTTACCAATCCAAGTGCAAATCAAAATAGTGCAAAAAAGCCCATAATTCCACAATTTGTTTCTGGTTTTGTTCATTGTGCTGTAAAAATTACCTGGCAATAGGATTCAAGTTTTTATATTTTATTTCCTTTTTTTTTTTTTCGTTTTCTTAGACCTTTTAGTAGAGTTGAGTCTGTAATTGGCTGATCACTTATATACAGGACTACTGTAGTATTGCAGGATGGACTATTACTCAGAGGATCCTATGAGCGCCAACCACAGACAATCCAACGCCACCCAGGATCCTATGAGCGCCAACCATAGACAATCCATCGGCACCCAGGATCCTATGAGCGCCAGCCACAGACAATCCAACGCCACCCAGGATCCTATGAGCGCCAACCATAGACAATCCATCGGCACCCAGGATCCTATGAGCGCCAACCATAGACAATCCATCGGCACCCAGGATCCTATGAGCGCCAGCCACAGACAATCCAACGCCACCCAGGATCCTATGAGCGCCAACCATAGACAATCCATCGGCACCCAGGATCCTATGAGCGCCAGCCACAGACAATCCAACGCCACCCAGGATCCTATGAGCGCCAACCATAGACAATCCATCGGCACCCAGGATCCTATGAGCGCCAAGCACAGACAATCCATCGGCACCCAGGATCCTATGAGCGCCAAGCACAGACAATCCAACGCCACCCAGGATCCTATGGGCGCCAACCATAGACAATCCATCGGCACCCAGGATCCTATGAGCGCCAAGCACAGACAATCCAACGGCACCCAGGATCCTATCAGCGCCAACCACAGACAATCCATCGGCACCCAGGATCCTATGAGCGCCAGCCACAGACAATCCAACGCCACCCAGGATCCTATGAGCGCCAACCATAGACAATCCATCGGCACCCAGGATCCTATGAGCGCCAAGCACAGACAATCCATCGGCACCCAGGATCCTATGAGCGCCAACCATAGACAATCCATCGGCACCCAGGATCCTATGAGCGCCAGCCACAGACAATCCAACGCCACCCAGGATCCTATGAGCGCCAACCATAGACAATCCATCGGCACCCAGGATCCTATGAGCGCCAAGCACAGACAATCCATCGGCACCCAGGATCCTATGAGCGCCAAGCACAGACAATCCAACGCCACCCAGGATCCTATGGGCGCCAACCATAGACAATCCATCGGCACCCAGGATCCTATGAGCGCCAAGCACAGACAATCCATCGGCACCCAGGATCCTATGAGCGCCAACCATAGACAATCCATCGGCACCCAGGATCCTATGAGCGCCAGCCACAGACAATCCAACGCCACCTAGGATCCTATGAGCGCCAACCATAGACAATCCATCGGCACCCAGGATCCTATGAGCGCCAAGCACAGACAATCCATCGGCACCCAGGATCCTATGAGCGCCAAGCACAGACAATCCAACGCCACCCAGGATCCTATGGGCGCCAACCATAGACAATCCATCGGCACCCAGGATCCTATGAGCGCCAAGCACAGACAATCCAACGGCACCCAGGATCCTATCAGCGCCAACCACAGACAACCCATCGGCACCCAGGATCCTATGAATGCCAACCACAGACAATCCATCGGCACCCCACAACCGCGTCACAGGGGTGATGGGCACCCTCATGGTTTGCACATTTTAAATACCATTGTCAGAAAGACAGTGGTACACAATGACTCTTCAACCTACGGCAAGTCCCGCCGCTCAGCTCCTTTACCTGAATCAAAGACAGCAGACTTGAGTCGCACTATTACGTCTCATGTCAAGAATGGGTTAATGAGGTCGTCAGCCTTTTCTTTTACTTCAATGGGTATATTTGGAGATGAAAATAATTTTTGCAATTGGGCATCACTAAAGACTTATTGTGTCTCTGCATGTACAACTTTGATTTGGTCTATGATAAGTCAACTGAACCAGTTTAGAAAAAGTAAAATAAGAGTTAAAAACTCACCATCAGACCATCATTGAAAGCGTACTGAGTGATTCTCAGTTAACTCATTCTGCAGCCAGAAATAGCGCAGAGGGTAAAGAAAGCAAACAGAAATATTTTACATTGAATGAAACCAACCAATTGAAAAATTATTTATTTAGCACCAATTATATGCATTTAATAAGAAAAAAAATGGTGGACAACCCCTTTTACTATCAGGCCGTATAGCTAAGGAAGATACAGTCATGAGACTTCTATCCGTGAATTATGGCATAAATGTGCCAAGTACTTATACGACGACACCGCTCTTTATTTATTTGGTGGAAGTGTCTGACAACCCCAAGTCTTATTGTAGGTAGCGTGTATAACACAAATAATAGATTACACTGACAAAAGATGGATTTGTGAATGTAAATGGCACATGTACGATAAACACAAATGGAGGCTAGGATCAGTATTCGTTATGCTTAATGTAGTAGCTGTCATTATTCTAGATGGAGAATCAGAGTTACTGAATGGGAGCTGAGCTGCAGTACCAGAGAATGGCCACTACACGGTGTATGGAGCAGTGGTGTTCCAGCGCTATGCACTGTGCACTTGTGGCAGTAATGGGACCTGGTAATAGCTGATAGATGGGGGTCCTGGATATTGATCTACACCAACTGGATACAGAGAACCCATCCTCATGATCTCAGCAATATCCTAATTCTGAACAATCCCTTTGAATGCAAATTCTTGAATTAGCAGGCCCCTCTATATATACAGTATATATATAATTGCCTTAAATTGTCTGTCATCCACTTCCGTCTGGATGTCCCCGAATCCCACAATCCACTGCGCCGCACTTGAAGTACGCCGACCGCCACTTTGGAACACCCAAGTGATGCCGCTTGGATCAGGACGCAGCTGCGATCCCGAACGCCGCAGCGATCTCAGCTGACGCTCGGATCCAGGCTGCCGCTGCGATCCTGAACGCCGCTACGATCCTGAACATCGCTGCGATCCCGGCCACCACTCGAATCCCGGCACTCTGAAAGGCGTGTAACGAACGGGTATAACGAGAGGGGTGTAATGAAGGGGGTATAATGAGAGGGTGTAATGAGGGAGGGAGTAATGAGAGGGATGCCGCCGCCGGACCCCACCAGGACCCACCGCTGCCTGCCCACCCACCTCCATCCAGTCACAGCCGGCAGGAAAGACCGTGGCTTGAGGCCTGTGCTGGAGACTGGGTGCGGCCACCCTCTCGTGGCGCCGCACAACATCTCCAGCACAGGCCACAAAACACTGTCTTTCCTGCCGGCTGTGAGAGGGGTGTAACGGGAGGGTGTAATGAGGGGGGAGTAATGAGAGGGATGCCGCCATCGGACCCCCGCCAGGACCCACCGCCTGACTACACGCGCAGGATCCCACCCACCTCCGTGCTGTCACAGCCGGCAGGAAAGACCGCGGCTTGAGGCCTGTGCTGGATAGGGAGCAGCCACCCTCTGGTGGCACCACACGCCATCTCCAGCACAGGCCGCAAAACACAGTCTTTCCTGCCGGCTGTGACTGCACGGAAGTGGGTGGGCCGCCACCCCCAGCGCCACAAAGCTGCCCCCATCATGATGTTACTGCCCTCCCGATGCAATAGCATCTAGCGAGAATATATTTCATTAAAGACTTCAGTGTTGCAAGCAGCTTATGGCTGAGGGTTCGTTCTCCATGCTAAAGATCAGTCCTTATTGGGGTTGATATTGATTACCTCTTTTTAGTCAGGAAGCAGAGGAAATCCAGCCCTCTACGCTCCGCACTACATCCATACTATTAGCATTAAGGGTGATTGGGCCCTATGGCCACTTTCCAAAAGGTAAAACAGATTGTGAGAGGGGGCCATCAGAATAGCCCCTTCACTCAGTAGCATCTGACGTGCCGGTCACCCTAGGTCCTGCTCTAAATGCATTTACTAAAGATCTGTCAATTACGCTTAAGGCCCTTTTACATTTAGCGATGCACCAGCGATCTGACCAGCGATCCCACCCGGTCAGGATCGCTGGTGCATCGCTAAATGATCACTAGTGAGCTTTCATACAGAAAGATCTCACAGCGATGCAGCAGCGACGCAGCGCACGATACTTACCATTCACACACAGCGATCCTGCGTCCTCCCGCCCGCCTCCACGCATCGCTGGCGTCACAGCAGGAAGTCTCAGCAGGAAGCGCCCGACGAGAAATGGAGCCGGACATTCTCGCGCGATCAGCGATGGACAGCGGGGGAGCCGGTCGCTGGTAAGTATCACACATAGCGATATCGCTAGCAATATCGCTATAACGTCACAAAACCAGTGACATTTTAGCGATATTGCTAGCGATATCGCTTAGTGTAAAACCCCCTTTACTGTGCCAATAAACCTCGCCAAAAGAGATAGCCGAAGATGAGCTGCTGACAAATCCCCGACCTGACGAGCACACTGGTGGGCAAGTCAATATACGCTGGATGATGAGAGCAGATACAATTCACTGACGGATTTCACCCATTACCAATTCACTCCACCCAATTATCACACCACGGGCAAAATCATTCATGCAGGGATTGTGACAAGTGCCAGCGTGTTCTCTGCATAAACTCAATAGGAGACGCCAAAAACCAGCGAGACCATTCCTGCTCCCGAAGGATCCAACGTTATGCCTCACTCCAACCTGTTCTATCTGCGATATTCATGTACCCATTACACTGACATGTGCTTTTTTGCCAAACATAGTGGGTTGCAAAATAAATAAGAAATTGAGACATGACCATTTTTGTTCAAAGCCATGGATCAAAATTACACATACAAGTCTATGGGTCAGTGAAAAATCACCGACAGCACAAGGATGCCATCCATTTATAACACTGTAGTAGATCAGAGAAGTTTTGCAATATATGGTATATATATTTTTTTTTCCATACGAGAAAATCACAATGTCACATCCAAGCTAGTGTGAATAGGTGCAAACTACCTCCATATACAATATACAAAAAAAGGTTGCATTCTATTGTGCTAAAGCATGTCAATGTGAAATATGAATAGCAATACTGCTTCTGAATACTAGAAAAAATGAGCTTACAACCGAGCACTCCGCCCCTTACCAGGAGGTCATATTAATTACAGCAGGTCCCTACTTACGGTACCCATAAATGCAGGCATAGCCGAGAGGTGTCCACATTCACCAAGGAATTCAGACATCAGCCTTAGGGTGTGTGCACACGTTGCGGATTCTGCTGCGGAATTTTCCATGCTGATTTTGCAAAATCCGCAGGAGACCTGCGGATTAGCCTGCGGTTTTTCCCTGCGGTTTGACAACTGGTAATGGAGCAGGAGTAAAACCGCTGCGGATTCCGCACAAAGAAGTGAAATGCTGCGGATTTAAAACCACGCGGAAAAGTCCGCAGCATGTGCACTGCGGTTTTCATTTTCCATTGAAAATAAAGGTACTGTACAACACAGCAGAATCTGCTGTGGATCCGCAGGGCCAAATCCGCTGCGGATCCGCAGCAGAATCCGTAACGCGTGCACACACCCTTAGGCTGTGTGCCCACGTTGCCTTTTTGCATAGCCTACAATATACCGTATGTGCTTTCAATGAGGGCTGACTGTCCCATAAGTGAGCTTCACTTACACAGTGGAATACATTGCAGACTGTCAAAGGTGTGACTTCAATGGAGGCCCAAAACTAGAAGTGAACCTGATACATCTAGCTCACGTGTGAATACATACAGTGGATGCACGTGTATCCCTAACCAGCAGCAGATCACTGCCACTTGTCGGTCATCTAGGAGACAGGTGGGCACTAGGATACCTTGTTGCTGACACATGGGCTCACACAATTTAATCAAAATGTGTGTGATGTGTCTAAAATTTATACGCTTAGTCTATGTAGCAGCAAAGTGTAGCTTGTTTGGATGACAGTAGGAAATAGTAATAGAGATGCATGTGAATAGATGCTTCAACAACTGTCAAATACGTGTTGGTTTGGGGGGCACTGTGCAGGTCACTTAAAGGGACTGTCCACACTCAAAACTGAAATGCATGTAATGGAGGCTAAAAAAAAAGTTTGCAATTGGATTTGACTAACAATTTTGCACCTGCTACTTTCTATGGTCTCCGCATTAGGTCGGAGTCACACTAGTGTATGGCATCAGATGCAATATGCCAATGATCCTTGGGTGATATCTGAGTGCAGTGTGATGCTTCAATCACACCCATAGACTTATATGGGTGCGAGTGAGCCGAGTCTCGCTGCCAATCACATCATGCTGCCACTGTTCTCTCGTGCCGAATAGGGATGAGAAAATAATTGCAGATCTGAGCTGATGTTTTATCGCATAGCACTCAACCGTGTTATAAGGTAGTGCGACTCCGGACTTACACTGTAGAAGTGAGAATGAGTTCACTGAGAATCTGTCAGTCAGCTCGCTATGATGGTTTGACAGTGGTTTTGTAACTGAACTCCTCTCAGTTGTGCACAGTTTATAATGAACCCAAGTTGCAAAAATCAATGATTTGTAGCCACAAACAGATACGCTTAGATAAAAAAAAAAAAAAAACCACACGTACCGCTTTATCCCCCCTTCGAATGTTATAGCAGCCCTAAGCATTACAGTAACGTTCTCCAAACATTCTGCACTCCAAATTCATCTACCATAGCGCCAAGTAATAAAAACTGATTCTTCACTCCAGAGAATGCTTCCACTGTGCCAGTAAGTGACTAAACAGACAATTCAGGACTAGTGATGAGCAAGCCAGTTGATGTTTGGGCTTGCCAGGTTCAGCCGGACTTTTAAAAAAGACTGGTACGGGAGCCGAACCTTATACAAGTCAATGGGGACCTGAACTTCGGTGCTGAAAAATGGTGAGAGTAAGGGCAAGAGGGCTGGAAAAGGAAGAAAACTGGGGATAAGAGCAGGCAATTACCCTGTAAACAAATGTGTATAGCAAAATGACAGAAAGGGGTTCTGTCATCATAGCAGTCATAGTAAAATAGGAAGTAAATTAAAAACATTATAATTTTAACAGTGACCCCCACAGAGACTGAGGCTTGCTACCGCCAGTACAGTTAAACATTTCACCCACAGAGCATGGCGCACAATACTCCTGCAGAAGCAGCTCATAAATTTCACCCACAGAGCTCCAAAGTGTCAGCTCCAGTAGAGTACATTACAAAAGTCATCAATGAAAAGCTGGTATGATCTTGGATCGAGCTGGCGGTCCACTGCGAGGCTTGCTACCGGCAGTCCAGTTAAAATTTTCAGCAACAGAGCATGTTTGCACATTTCCCCCACAGAAGCTGATTAAAAATTTCACTCAATGACAATTGGGCACAGTACCTCTACAGGCAGGGTTGGAGTACACACAGCGGCCTTTGCCACAGTACTCCCACAAGCGGGGTTGCAGAGTACACAACGGTAAAGGAGAATCAGGGTTCTATTCCAGAACAGCAGCCTGATAAACTGGTATCACATCCAAGGAATGCGGCAGTCAAGCAAATTAACCACTTCATGGAGTCAGCAGTTGATGTAGCGAGACAAAATAGCCATCTATGGACAAAATAGCCATCCATGAGAATTTAGAGGCTCTGTAATTGGAATGACTAGTTAAATCCTTTAATGAACAATAGGCCCAGCCACAAAGGTAGAGAAAAAAATTACGGAATTTTTCGCTTTATAAGACACACCCCCAAATTTGATGAAGAAAGAGAAAAAAAATATTTTTTTATGTGAAATGGAGGTCTGTCTTATAATGCCAGTGTCCATCTTACAAATCATATATATGTCCCTCATCCTGGTATCGATATAACCCCCAACCTGGCACATGGCCTCCCCCTTGAGGCTGGTACATTGGGACATTGCTCCCTTGTGCTGGCACATAGCCCCCCATCCCATCCTGGCACATGCAATATTGCAATATGCGCCACTCCCCCAACAACCAACTCGGAGCGGCTTCAGCCCAGAGGTGATGGACAGCGGGTGCAGTGAAATTACATGAGGCTAATGAGCGGGAGCACTGACCACCCACTGTCTCTGCCTATAGGCCCACTACTCATACAGACACGGCTGCAGAGTACACAGAGGCTTTTGGGCACATTAGCCCCTACAGAAGCGGATTAATTTCACCCACAGAACATGTTTCCACATTTTAACCCACGGAAGTTGAATAAAAAACAAACAATAGGGCACAGTACCTCCACAAGCAGGGTTGCAAAGTACACACAGCAACTTAAAGGCACAGTTCTCCCACGGATATGGGTTAAAGAATACACACACAGCAGCTTTTGGTGAAGTATTATCACAGACATGGATGCATAAAAGTAGAAAAATATGTTTAGACGCACATTGCTCCCACTTACACAGGTGAAAAACTTCAGGGTGCTGTGCTGATAGCACCCTGAAGAAGCGAACACGAAACGCGCGTTGGGACTGTGCAGCGCGTATCTTGAACACTACAACATGGGTAAGCACTGAGGACAGGGAGGAGACACAGGCCTTATGTACACTAAGTGCACTGATACTATTGTTACTGGCTACAAAGCAATGTTCATTCCATTGGTCTATTTTTGTCCCTCTTCAATTGCACTTTATCATACAATTGTTTGCTGTAATCAGGACATGTCAGCCATTTTCTACCTGATCTCTTTTTGATGTATATGTACTTTATAATTTGGATATACCTATTTGTACTGACAAGTGTTAAATGAATAAATTTATATATCTTTAAAAAATTCTCTTGGGACAGTGTAGCTCCAAACTTTTCTCGCTGTTCTATAAATGGAAGAACATGTTGTCGCATGGAAAGTGATGTGAAATTGGGTGAGGGTGTCCTGTAACAAGAAAATACCAGATATCCATCGTCATTCCTGCAGTGTCAGCACATCATTTTCTACAAAGCCCAAATGAAAGAATAGCTTTAGGGATTAAGGATAATGTATGCTTCCTGCAGAGCCCTCACCGCCTCTCTGAGGTAAAGGCACAGCTATATAACTCCTCAGCTCTGGCACTGACAGGAAGCTGGGATAGCAGGCACTGTCTGGCTCCATCCAGCAGGTCACAGCCAGATCAGCCTCAGTATTGATCTGCTTCCCCTTCTGACTGGGGTTTATGTCACCAACGAAAAGAGAGAACAATAGACATCATGAAGAGAACAGACTCCCCAACATGACACCGATTCCACACACACACCACCGTTGGCAGTCCTATAAAGCGGAATTCACATTATGAACTATGCAAGATGGAGTCAACAGCCATAAATTGTAAGGGTTGGAGATCACACGACCCAAGGAAAACAGAGTCTGCTGCACCTAAATACAGACTGTGGTGCTAAAGTGCAGACCCAGATATATTCCTGCCATTTGCCAGCTTTTTACCCATCTGGTTTATAGGGCGAAACCTGCCAATCAGCCGCCGCTTATGACTACAAGTACTCAGCTCAGCTACAAAAGGATGTACTGTGGTTGCTAAAATGATGGCACCCCTGATAAACTTACAAAGTAGGAGAGGGCATTTTGTTACAGAGGACGCTACATGTGAAACTTAACCCCTTTACCCCCATGTCTGTTTTCATCTTCATAACCAGGGCAAATTTTACAATTCTGGCCAGTATCAATTTATGAGGTCATAAACTCTAGGAAGCTTCAACGGATCCCACTTATTCTGAGAATGTTTTTTCGCGAAATATTGTACTTCATGATCGTGATAAAACTTCTTTGATTTGACTTGCTTTTACTTGTGAAAAAAAATGAAAATTTGGCAAAAATTTTGAAAATGTTGCACCTTTTAAACTTTTCATTGTTATGCCCTTAAATCACAGAGTTGTCACACAATATAGTTAATAAATAACATTTCCCACAGGTCAATTTTTTGAAATACATTTTTTCTTGTTAGGAAGTTAAAAGGGTTAAAATTGACCAGAGATTTCTACCAACAAAATCACTTCCCTTCAGGTGCTTCACAGGAATTTTTACAATGTGGAAGAAAAAAAATGACCATTTAACTTTTTCAAATGTTTCAATTTTCACAATGGTAACAGGAGCAAATAGAACCCAAAATTTGTTGTGCAATTTCTACTGAGCACGCAGATACCCCATATGTGGGGAAAACCACTGTTAGGGTGCATGGCAGGGCTCGGGAGGCAAGGAGCACCACTTCACTTTTTGAATGTAAAACTTGCTGAAATCATTTGCAAACGCCATGTCGCGTTTGGAGAGCCCCTGATGTGCCTAAAAAGTGGAAACCCTTAAAAACATCTATAGCCACTTCAATAAAGACACTAATGAAATTAAAAATATCTACCTACAAAGATGAGAATCTGATTTAAATAGATCTTTTTCAATTGAAACATGGGAAAATGCCATCAAACACACTTCCGCGTCAAATATTTCCATTCCCCTCCATGAGTCCTTTTATAAACTGATTACAAGGTGGTATTTCACACCAATACGACTTTCACACATAAATGAAGATACCTCCCCTCTTTGTTGGAGAGGATGCGGATCACCCGCTAAGGCCTCTTTCACACATCAGTTTTTTCTTGTCAGTTAAAATCCGCCAAAATGGCGGAAAGC